>NW_005357414.1:3608832-3636622 GCF_000412655.1 Myotis brandtii | reverse complement strand
AAGTGTGAGGGGGGGGGGGGGGCGGTCAATTGGGAAAAAAGGAGACATATGTAAAGCTTTATAAAATAAAGTTTATATTATAGTTTAGAAAATTATATATATATATATATATTTTACAGGTTTTTTTTTAAAAAAAGATCCTAAAGGGTCTTTTCTTACATTTAGAAAAGTGATAATTCCTGAAACTCTGAGAGAACAGACTGTTCTCCAAATTAGCATTTTTCAAGTATGATCTATGGACTTTCTGCCTGAGCCACCTGTGATTTTTGTTTATAAGGCAATTTGCTGGGCCTCACCCCATATCTAGTTAACCAGACCCTCAGGTAGTCAGAGAAATAATGTAATTTTTAGCAATTTCCCCTAGGTGATTCTTATGTACAATGAAGGTTGAGAATCACTATCACTGTTAGAGAAATCCTTCTGAACCCATGGGAATATAGAAGGGGAAGCAGTAGAGTTGTCCCTCTTTTAGGAGGGAGAATGGTTTCAAGAAGTACACCAGCTCTATAGTGAGTTAGGGTAGGGCCAAAGTTAATATCCTAAGTCAAGTCTTGCAATTTAATATCCTTGTTCCCAAATAACAGGGCAATAAGAAAATAGAGGAGTAAATTGGAACCTCTCTGTTTGAGCTTGAGGAAAGCTGTGAATTACTTGAGAGAAGAAGAACAATTTTAGATACCTGAAACCAGTAGGCCATCCCCAAACCTCTCTTAAGCCAGTTGTTTCACCTCTTCCTCCATCTCTTCCTCTACCCTGGCCTAGACTGGAACTATAATGAATGGATTCAACTAAGCTTTAGCATCTCCCCTCAGAGTATAAAACGAAGGAATAACCCAAAGGCATCAAGAAGATGAAGAGAGGCATGCAGTTGAATCAATCAGTCCTTCAATATCAGTGGGGGCTGAAGTTGTTTTTATGGAGCCAGTTGGCTTTTTCAGAGTGCCAGGTCTTGACCTGTTCAGAGTTTTTTCATTCAGGCTGAAGGTAATACATGACTTCTAGCCTTGGCCTTGCAAACTGAGAAAGGTTGCATCATGTGCTAGTTAACACCCTGGGCTGCTAGCATAGTTTCTGCAGGTGGACAGGTAGGAGTAGCCTCTGAGCCACTTTTTCTTGTGTGATCTTAATTTCCAACCTCAGTCTTATAAGCCCAAATATAGCACTCCTAATAATCTTATATTCAAATCCCCAATCAAGATCCAAAATTGCTTCTGTTCAGATATTTAAGGCTGTTGGTTTGCTCATTCCCTGGAAAGCCTTCTCCAGGGAGTTTGAGGAACAAATAAACCCAAGGGGACAGAATCACCTTTTACTCCTTTGAGACCTTGGTTTCCTTTTGGACCTCGTTCTCCCCGAAGACCAGGAAATCCTGGCTCTGTGCTTTGTAGGGTTCCAGGCTCAAATGCTGGACCTTCAGAAAAAAAAGAAACATAAAACATTGGCACCTTACATGAGCCTGGGCTCATTTGACTCAGCACAACAGCTCAGTCACCAAGGCTTGGGTTCTCAAGACTCAAAAAATGAGATTAAAAAAAAAATCCAAGACAGGGACCTAAAGTCTACAGTAATTCCATCTTCTGTTGGCTTGATTAACTCTACTACTAGTTATAAAATGTCTACCAAGTTCTAGGCACTGGACCACATACTAGGAATACGGAATTGTACAAAGCAGTTTCAGTAACTCAGCAGTCCCAATGTCTATTCCAGAGAGGGCTCTTAGGACAAAAGAGGAAATGGGTGCAAGCTGCAGTGGTCATGGGCTTTAGGTCTCAAAGAAACATGCTGGGCATATTTCCATCCTTTCTCTTAGAATCTAGAATCCCATACTCAAGTATAAGACCTACAGAGAATAAGCCCTATGGAGGCTTTTAGCAGCCTCCTTGAGATTCAAGCTTGGCTTCCCATATCTCAGGCCCTCAGTCCACCCTTGAGGACAAGGAAAAGTTTGAAAGAGCCAATGTTTCTTCTTTGGGAGCTGCAAGATCAGAGGCCTAGGGACTGAGAACAGTGAAGAGTAAATGAGTACAAAAGTCGGAAGGCATTAGGTCGTGTTTGATCATCAAGGTGGCCCAAATTTGCTTGTTCCTTGATGAACATTGTGACTGCTGTGGTTGCTAACTTGTAGAAGCAAGGCTCTGACTCAGAAAGAATGGGGCCTTCATCACTGCTGCTCTGTAGTTATCATGTGTCCTGGCTTAGCTACTACACCTGTGCAATGCTCCCTCCCTCAAATGTCATGACTGTTTTGCAGTCTGGATCACACCTGAGTCTCAAGACCAAAGAGAGAAATGAACAACTTACCAGGTGAGCCTGGTAGGCCTGGTAGACCTGGTGGGCCTGGCAAACCATCTTTTCCAGGAAGGCCAGCTGCCCCAACTGTGGTTTGGCCTGGGTTTCCTTTGTTCCCTTTCAGGCCTGGAACTCCCTGCGGCCCTGGGTCACCTGACACACCTGGAAAAATAAGCCCACACAAAAATACTAATCACATCACCCCACTTACTCTTCGGGAGTATTCTACTCAGTGGCATACATTGGAAACTAAACTACAAGGGAAGAATTTGGGAAAGCATTTGCCCTTCTCTTACATCAAAGTTAGAAAGGTCCTTGGGAATCTCCTAACCTAACCTCTTGAGAAATTAAGGCCCAATGACATGAGAAAAATTGGTCAGGGTGCAGAGCTTCTTAGTGGCAAACCTCAGAGGGAAACCTGGGTCTCTAGCTTCTCATTTCTTGATTTTTTTCCAGTTTGGTGCTGCAGTCAGCTGTACTTCTTCCAAGTGGCTGCTTTAAAAGCACAGGAATCTTTACAGAAGCTCATTCCAAGGAATTTAGAAACTGGTACCTTTAAAATAATGTCTGAGCCCCAGCCGGGTGGCTTGGTTACTTGGAGCATTGTCCTGTACACCAAAAAGGTTGAAGGTCAGATTCCTGGTCAGGGTGCATACCTAGGTTATAGGTTTGATCACTGGTCGGGGCTCTCTCATTGAAGTTTCTCTCTCTCTCTCTCTCTCTCTCTCTCTCTCTCTCTCTCTCTCTCTTTCTCTATCTCTCTCCCTCTCTCCCTCACATCAATAAACATATCCTTGGGTGAGGATTTAAGATAAAATAAATACAAGTAATGTCTGAATATTTATATTTGGGACATAATTGCCTCCCAGACTCTGGCATGCCCTTTCTATTTTTATTACTATAGAATGCCATAGAGGTATGCCCCTCAAGTGATTTGCTTTATGGGTACTTTCCATAGGATGCTGGGGCTAATTATGCACAGAGCGAGGGTCTGGATACCAACTTTCCTCTGAGCTTTTGTTAGGGCCTTCTGTTAAGCATCAACTGGATGGCACATTCTTAGAAAAATGACAGAGCTCCAGCAGTCCAACCCAGGCTTCTATAGCTGCTGCAAACCTCAATGACAGTCTGGATTGCCTATTTAGCTATAGCACATTATTGAGGCCAAAGGAAAGTTGTCCACCCAAGCTTACTCCTCATATACATTAGCCTTGGGCTGGCAGTGAGAACCTAATTGACAAGTCAACCTTTCCTTTGACTTTGGCTAGGTATGTACTAGACCAGAGATATAGAAGGGGATACTGGACACCAGAGTAGAGAGATAACTGATCTGTGTAGGAGGTGGGTTAATTTGTTTCACCTGGTAAAGCTGGTAATCCGGGGATGCCAGAAGAGCCAGGCAGGCCCTGGATGCCTTCATCACCTTTAAGTCCTGGGAGGCCTGGAATACCAGGGTCTCCAGGATAACCTGGCATTACAATGAAATAAAAAAAGAAGTAAGCAAACCCAGAAGACACTCACAAATGCCACAAAATGCCTAAGAAAAGATGCAAGGAGATGTCTTCAGGTAGAGGTGCCTTTCTTGTCCTTCATAGGTCAAGAAAGGTCTTGTCTCCCAGATGCTAATGCCCTCATATGATAGTGGGTCTACTTGAACTAAGACTCCACTAGTGTTCAGAAATGCTCTGGCCAGAGTTTGCCTCCCATGGTAAGATCTGGCAAGTACTATGAAGTTCCTACTACTACTAGTAATCTGATATAATGTCTCAAATGTCTACCATTTGGGTTAAGGGGTTGAAGTCTACTGGTATTTTTCATGTTATACACATAGGTTTTTTGGGAGAAGACCAGAGGAAGACACTGTCAACTGTTAATGTCTCAGCTTCAATGGGTTTACCAGACAGAGCTTGAGCTTGAGAGGATGAGGGGAGAAAGATAAGTTAGGAGACCCAGGTTGAAGAGACACAATAGTAGAAGCCTTTGATCAAGCAAGAAGTAGCTGGAGAGAGTGGGCATCTGGATCTTTGGAGAAGGCAAAGGGAAGAGTTAGGCACACACAGTAACTAGAAAAAAGAGAGGTGAAGACAAACTTTCAAAGCATCATTCTGTTAACCAGTTGCTCCCCCAAGGATACATTTTTATTTCCAATGAAACTGTCAAGCTCAAGCATGCATGGGATCATGTAGCTGAGACCCTGAGTGTCCCATAGTATCAGGCTTGAAGTCAGCCTAGCTGGGGAGGATATCAATCCTTCCCTAAGCATCACTAGAATAACCATTTTTCTCAAATCCAGGCCCAAGCTAACTCAAACCCTAGCCTTGGTAGACCCAACACAAAAATGCAGTAGGTTTTGGCTTGTTTCCCCAAGACATTGGAGTTAGCTTCACTCCCCAAGTTCAGGACCCAGGAGGAGCCCTTGGAAGTGTTGAGTTTAACAGCAATCCAATGGCTGACAAAAGAATCTTTAAATAATTATAAGGGATATAGAATTTAACTCCCTGTCTTTTCTTCTATGCTCAAATCAATGAAAAATTGCACCTGAGATCACAGCACCATCTGTATCGATGTAAACATCTGGGCCTGGCAGGCCAACACCACCCTTTTCTCCCTGCAAGGATTAAATACATTAAACACGAATATTTATGTGACCTCATCACCTAAGACCTATGTGTCCTCAAATCCATTCCCCAGAAAAGTTCCTCCTTCTGCAACTCCTGATTTCCAGGGTCAACTAGTCCATAGGTTAATTTCAAAGTCCTATCAATTTAAGTTGAAGCAACACAAGTCAGGTCAGAAGTCTGATACTCAATTGCAACCCTGTCAAGAAAAGGGATCCCAATTTCATTTTGCAACCTGACTCTAGGAAAACCTGCTCTGGGCCTGGAAAATATATCATAGAAATAGATAACATGGCTACACCCAAGAGATGCCAAGGGGGGAGCAGTGTTTCAACATTTTCCTCACTCTCAGCAGGCCTGGGACTTTGCTATTGTCACTGCTCTTGTTAGTGAATGTCAGGCAGAAGAAGTCAAAGGAGTCTTAATTGTCCCCCAAAAGGGACTCAGATACCATAATCAGATACAGTGGCATATTTAGCGGTGGGTGGTGGGAATTCTCTGTCCTACGTGCAGGCAATAAGGGAATGCATTGTCAGTAGAGAATTTAAGAACAATAATAAAACTGAAAAGTTGGCAATTCTAAGCAATGTCAATAAAAAAATATTCCTCCTTGAAGGAATAGATTTGCTACCACGTTCCCCTCCCCATTTAGTCTACCATTTATCAAGTAGTATTAAATAATTCTCATCAGCTTTGTGTATTAAAGTAGGATGTATGCATTTCATGTGAAAAGGATGACATCTAAAATGTTAAAATACTTTAAAAATACTTTATTTCATATGTAGGCTTTTGCTATGGTCTGAATGATTGTGCCCCCCCCCCAAATTAATGTTGAAAACCTAATGCCCAAGGTGATTGTAATTGGAGGTGGGTCATGAGGACAGAGCTGCCCCAATTGGGATCAGTGCCATTATATAAAAGGTCCAATAGAGCCATCTCGCTCTTTCCATCATATGAGGACACAGGAAAATACAGGTAGTTTGTAAGCTGGAAGGGGGCCTTCACTGGAACTCAACCATACTGGCACCCTGATCCCAGGCTTCTAGTCTCCAGAACTGAGAGCAATAAAGTTCTGCTGTCTATAAGCAACCCAATCTGTGATATTTTGTTATAGTAGCCTGAATGGACTAAACAGCATTTTTGGCAATTCTTCACTCTTCCTTCCTCCCAATCCTGGATTTTTACTTCCCAACAACATTACCTTAATTCCTGGCAATCCATTAAGCCCGAGGAAACCTGAGGACCCCTTCTTGCCCTGTGACAGAACATAGTTACAGCTATGTTGAATGTCTACATAATGGTGTTTGGATTAGGCCAGTGCAAATGGCACAGGGACATTGGCTGGCATTCAAGGGTATGTATGGATCCTACCTGACTCTGTAATCTGTTACAGAAGGCCATATGACACACTAGGTAGCCAACTTGCATGCTTGGAGGTACAAGGGCCAAAAGGTTAGAGGTGAATATAAGCAGGCTGGCCTTGCTAAGCACTGATAACATGCTAAAGAAGTATGACCACATCATATAGCATGACATGGCATGGCACCAAACTTGACACTGGATACTCATCTTCTTGGTTGCAAACAAAAGAAGAGAGTGGTTGAGTTTATACCAATTAAAGGGAGGCGGAAAATTTGTATTATAAGCAATGTCTCCCTTTGGATTGATGGTCATGTTAAGAAAAGTGATGGGACCTTTTGCTTCAGATTTTATACACCAAGGCTTTAATAATATTAACCAAAATACCTGACTCCCTGGAGGTCCTTGGACTCCTTCTAAACCCATGGGACCCTGTAAAGAGAAAAAAAGGCACCTGAGAAAGATTAATAGCTCACACTAGAAAAAGCCACTAGATTTACATAGCAAAGCTATCCAACTGAGTTCAAGGTTTAGCAGCTCCTAAAATCAGGTAAGAGAATGTTCCTAGACCTGGCTTAATGACTTCTTTCTAACTACTAATCCATCAGGTTGAATAGCCACCACACAGAGCATTTTTAAAGAGCTAAATAAATGGAAACATTTTAAGCACTAGGTGGAATTTGGTAAAAGGGCTGGGTGGTATTATACTTAGTCTGCATTAGCTCCAAGTCATGAGATTTTTAAATATATTGTGGGAGGGCCTCTTGTCTCTCACTCCAAATGCATAATTTGTTGGTGATTGTGCCTTTTCCAGACAAGGGAGTAGGGAAAAGAAGAGAAAGAGAAAGAAATGGCAGGGTAATGGATGAACATTGCTGAAAATTCAAAAGACTCTTTAACAAGCTTCATGATGAAGCTAAAACACAATTCTCTAAAGTGTTACTTCTTTAAGGCTAAGGTTGACCATTTGCTTACAGTGTAAGACCCAAGTGTGTGAAGTTACTTTTCCTCTTGAAGTGAAATTATTATTGGAAACTGTTGACTCAAAACATCACCACAATCTAGAACTTCTCAGGCTTGTTTCTGTTCTATAAAAATTGCACTTGGCCCTCTTTCTTCCATTTCTGCATCCCCCAACTCTCACCCTTGCCCATATTCCCACAGGATAGAATGGAATGAAAGCAAGACAACAGTCACATAATTCTTTAGCCCAGAAGGTAGTTATACATGGGAGCAAGGGGAGTAAATAGTCTGAGTAGTCACCTGTATAGGGGGTACATCATTCTTTATTCAAAGGAGCCATTACTTCAAAGGAATGGGTAAAAGTGGAGAGAAGGTAATCTTAGGGGCCTGCCAGAAGGCTGAGGAAGAGAAAGAAAAGCTTAAGTGGCCCTAGCTGGTTTGGCTCAGTGTACTGAAGGGACCTGGGTTCAATTCTGGTCAAGGCATGTACCTCGGTTGCAGTCTTGATCCCCGACCCTGGTTGGAACGCATGTGGAAGGCAATGAGTCGATGTATTTGTCTCACATCGATGTTTCTCTCTCTGTGTCTCTTCCCCTCCCTTCCACTCTCTCTAAAAATCTATGGAAAAATATCCTCTGGTGAGGATTAACAAAAAAAGTGTCTAAAACAAAAACTAATAAAAATAATTATTTAAAAAAGAAAAGCTTAAGTGGCCATAAAGTTACATAACATAAATTTGAAAACAGAAAATAAAATGGACCAGGTGACTTAACAGACCCAGGCAAGCAACATTCCAGGTTCCTACCCTACCTACCCTAGGTCCTGGCAAACCAGGGATGCCTTTTTCTCCTTTTTCTCCTGCAGTTCCAAATCCCTAAAGGGAAAAAGAAACCATAAGTTACAACATTCATTTCCTCATAGGTCTTCTGGTTCCATCCAAAGCACAGTGGTAATTTCAAACCATCTCCATTGTTCCACTGAGGAGGCTCACAATGCTGAGTCTCCTGTCACTTTTTGAGAAGCACATAGGACCTGAATATAATTTGGACCATTCATTCAAGGTTAAGTTTTGGTTCTAGAAGTAATGTCTTCTCCCTCAAACAATATTGCATATATTTATAGTAACATGGACTAACAGCATAGAAATGATAAAATATCTAATCCCATTGATTTTGCAGATGGGGAGAATAACACTCAGAAGGGCTAAGCATCTTGTATGGGTTACAGAATCAGAAAGCCGGGTTGTCAGACTTCCATTCCAGGACCCTTTCCATGAGAATAGGCTTCCTTCCACCATCCAGGAATTTGTTTTTTTGACCCTCAAATGTTAATTCTTGGTGGTCAATACTAGAGGAGATATGATGATTACAATATCCTTCTCAGTGGGAAGTCTTTCTATCTTGGTGTGGTCTAGAGTCCTGCAGACCCTAGAGCAGTGATGGTAAACCTATGACATGCGTGTCAGAGGTGACACGCGAACTCATTTTTTTGGTTGATTTTTCTTTGTTAAATGGCATTTAAATATATAAAATAAATATCAAAAATATAAGTCTTTGTTTTACTATGGTTGCAAATATCAAAAAATTTCTATATGTGACACGGCACCAGAGTTAAGTTAGGGTTTTTCAAAATGCTGACACGCTGAGCTCAAAAGGTTCGCCATCACTGCCCTAGGAGCACTCCAAATGAGGACTGTGACATGGTTTCCAATCCCTCTTGCCCTGCTCACAAGAGATGAGGGCTTACAGCCATGGGCATGACTGGAGGATTCTCTATGAAGAGGCAGGAATCCAAAAAAAGCAGAGTGAGTGAGAAAGAGCTTCCTCTGCTCTGAGTCTAAGCAGTGGTTCTCAACCTTCCTAATGCCGCGACCCTTTAATACAGTTCCTCATGTTGTGGTGACCCCCAACCATAAAATTATTTTCGTTGCTACTTCATAACTGTAATTTTGCTACTGTTATGAATTGTAATGTAAATATCTGATATGCAGGATGTATTTTCAGGGGTCGTGACCCACAGGTTGAGAACCGCTGGGAGGCGAGCACATTCTGGACCCCAAGATACAGAAGAGTTCATTACATAAGTGGATAAAGACTTTCCCAGCAAACTGAATCAAAGCCATTTGTTACTGCTTAAAATTGGATGTTCTGGAGAATAGATTTTGGCAAACAACATTTAAGCCTATTATGAGAGTAAAGGAGGCAGTGAAGCTTTCTTACATGTAAGCTTGTAAAAGACACTAAGTGTTATGGCACGTTACCTGTTGTCCGCCTATTGTGACCTGGCTCAACTGGTTGAGAAGGCACTGTACAAATCCTGTTTGTAGTTTTCTTCCTCTTATGTAGTGAGTATTCCCATGGGTACTGACAACTAGCTGAATAGCCCTTAGCTTTCTAGGCCCAGGGTTTTTTTGTTGTTTTGTTTTTTAATATGGATTGTTTTGTTGTGTTTTTATTGGGGGAGAGTGTGTGTTTGAGCATGGTCTGATTCAAAGCAGGCTTTGGTTTCTATTTGCCTTTCTCTTCATCTGCAGTTGTGTGTCAAATAGCTCAGACTGCATGCTGAATAGGATTTCTATTCAGAAGGCTTGCAGGTCGAACTGAATGCAAACTTATTTGAAATCTGTTCTGGATCTCAAATTGGAAACCAATGCATGCTGCCCCCTGGTGGAATGTGTGTATTGGCCTCTGAAGTGAAGTACTTCATGCAATGTTCTCTGTCCTGTCCATGGAAGCTATGGCAGCTCAGGCTGCCCCAAACTCTAAAAGCGCTAAGATGGGTTTTATAGTTGACAAGCAGAAGGATGATATCACACTCACTTCTGTCTCCTCCAAGGCACATTACTGCAGGCTGAATGCATACAAGGCCCCATACATACTTGTTGAATTAAATGGAATAATTGCCCAGAGGACAAAACTATTTCAAAGGGTGAAGGAATGTCTAGGAACTGTCTTGTGCCCCCCCATACACATATCTTGCCACAGTTGGAAAGACAAGGGGGCCTTGTCTTCCTTCTTCCTGTGGTCTACAAATCTGTTTCTCAGAGAGAAGGTCTGAGAATTTGCACAACAACGTGAAAAAAATAAATACGTAAGTTTAAAAAGAAAAAAAAAGTAATCTTTGAGTGTGTGTTAAAGCCAATACAAAATAGATGACTTGGCAAGATATTGGGCTGTAGGCTCAGCTTGTCTCCAGCACAGGGAGGCACCATACAGGGCCCTGCTGAACAAGCTGTTCTAGCAAAATGTCCTAGGACCATCTAGTCCTTACAGGTATGCTCTCCAGGGCCCTGATATACTGGTATTTTTGGTTTAAGGATATTAGTTAATTTTAGTCACTTGGCCAGAAATAAGGGGAAATAACATAGTCACTGGGTCAGGGTGGGGAGGATGGTGAAAAAAAAAAGGCAAGCTGACTTACAAAATTAGTCACAGTGACATAAAGTACAACACAGGAAATATAGTCAATAATAAAAATATGCATGGTGACAGATGGTTCCTAGACTTATGGTGGTGATCACTTTTCTAAGGTATACACACATCTAACCACTGTTGTACACCTGTAACTAATGTAATATTGTATGTGAACTTAATTTAAAATTAGATATAAAAATAAAAGTTAAAATGGGTACAGTAAAAAATAAAACAAAGAAAAGAAACAAGCAAGGTACAAACACTAGGCTGGAACCAAGAGGTGTCAGAACCCACTGCCCAGTGAGAGACACTGTGGCCATGGTCTTCAGAGACATTCTCCCCTGAGAGGGAGGCCACCATGCAGTCACACTCTGCTCGAGCTTCTCCCTCAACCCAATGACTTCCTAGGGCCCCAGTAAAGGCAATGGAGATGGCTAGACACCCCTCCACAGCAAGGGTGGCTTCTCTAAGGGAAGGCAGGAGGGAGGCTGAAGCATGATAAGGGGGTGGGAGGTCATGGGGGAGGATCAGGGTGGGATTTGTGGCAATATTTTGGAACCTAAACTGCAGAAATCTGTTCTGCTTGGCATTTGAGGGCAACTTGAGATTTGAAACTTGAGAGGTTAGGAAAGTGGTCTCCTCAACTGTGTCCATGTCACACTGCTGCTGTTCACCATCAGGGCACCAGGGTCCAGGGCCTAGCTTAAGTCTGGCAAGCTGGGTCTTCATCTTCAAAGGACCTACTTGAAGTTCCTGGAAAACGTGGTGCCCAGTAGCTGCCTCAGGTCCACTCAATAGGTACCTCAGGATTTGCCAGTTTCTTCTCTCTCTCTCCTCATCTTTTCTATTTTGCCCTACCCTGTGTTTGCCAGTTCCTTGGACAGACAACACACAGGTGCATGATTCCAACAATCTTCATGGGAGTATCTGTGGTCTACAAGTCTGAGTATGCTCCTGGAGACAATGGGGTGAAATGTGTGAAGCTGAGACTGAGCCAAAAATCAGGGATATTTGGTCACTGCAAAGGGTGCAAGAGAAAGAAGGCATACATAATATTGGGCTGGCTACTTGTTAGCAATTGCTGCAAATATTTAGGCTCATATGAAAGGGAAACAAATTGTTAAAGAGAACAATTTGGATTCCCTAAAGATTCCATTCTCAGCTCTGCCTTGTGTGGATAATTGAAAGTTTATGTGAGGGGTTTGGATTTCAGAAGTGTGTTTCCTCTGAAAAGCCCAAAGTATCTCAAACATGTTACCACCTTTCTTCTCACAAATTTTCTGTCATAAGACACAGAAGGTACCTATGAATGTTCTCATTAAGCAGGTAGAGATGTTAGGAGTGAAGAAATTACATGATTTGGCAAGTTTTCATATCAAATCTATTCCGAAGTGGGCTGAAAACTCTGATTTCCAACATCTGAAAATATGCTGTGTTATATAAAGAGAGGCATTTTTCAGCTTGGGATGTATTTACAATCAACTGGAGTTTCTATTTTTCAGCCCACATTGTGAAACACTGGAATGCTGAGCTTCAAACGGTATTGCAATCTATCACCCTGCATTGTTGTCAGCCAGTCTCTTTTTATTTTACAGGACAAAAGGGAACACGGGGAAAATGCAGCAGGGGGAATTATTTGAGGTAGACCCTGGAAGAAAATGAGAGGGAGGGAGGGAGAGTGAGCCAGTAAATCCAGTAACACCAAAGTTCCACCACCATAATGACAAGAATGAACTGGACTGTAGGGGGCAGTGTGGTATGGGGAAAAAGTTCTGAGTTGGATAGAAGTAAAGAAAGCTGAATTTCTGTCTCAGTTCTGCTAATAATTTGCTGTGTGACTCTGGACAATCAATCCTTTTCATCCGTTCAGGCCATGGTTTCCTCATCAACACAAGGAGATAAGCCCAGCCCACCTTGCATACCTCACAGGCATCACTGGAGGTGACTAAAATCTATGTGAAATGCTCACAAAGGAAGGTGCAAACCTTTTTCCCTAGCACACTTGCAAAGCACTTTATATCTGTGCTGTCCAATTGAAATATAATGTGAGCTACTGTTATTTTAAATTTTCTTGTAGTCACTTTAAGAACGTAAAATAAATAGGAGACGTAAAATAATATACGTAAAATAATATCTGATGATTATATTGTCATTATGCTTTTAAAAAGCTCTTATCTCTTAGAAATGCTGAGGTGTTAATTTAATAACATTTTATTTAACAAACTATATGGTAAATATTGTCATTTCAACACTGAAGTAAAAATTGTTAATGGGACATCTTAGATTTTTTTCTCATACCCAGTTTTTAAAATCTGGTGTGTATTTCACACTTACGGCACATCTCATTTCAGACTAACCACATTTCAAGAGCTCAGTAGCCATATGTGGCTAGTGGTATCATTTTGGACAGCACAGTTTCATACTTTGCAAATAAACTCTACGTACATTGAGAGTTGGGCCTCATTGAGAGTATGTCCATTGCTATATTACAGATATACAGAGAGCTTCAGAGACTTGAAAAAGTCCCCAAACTGGAGCTGAGTCTTAAGCCCAGGTGTCTTGTCTCCAACAGTAGGGTTCTCTTCCTTTCTGATTCATTAGATGCTGAGCTGATTATAATCAAAGACACTGAACACATGATTCTCTGCTCTCCTGTGTTTCTACAGAATAACAGGATCATCAGGGAAACAACCTGTGCCACTGGCTCTACTGGCTCTGTTTTCTGGCCACCCAGAGAGACACAGTGTTTCAAAAATCTGTAGAGAAGCACTACAGTCATCCATCCCCACTTTGCCAGCAAGCAGTCATGTTCATTCATCTTTGATTCATCCATTTCCCTCCCTACCCCTTCATCTAACCCATGAAAACCTTGTCAACTTCTCCTTCAAAATACATCTTATGAATTAAGAGCCATATCAACCAGATGTAATATGTGGGCCTCATTTGGATTCTAATTCCAGTGAGGCAATTATAAATAATATATTTATGAGACAATCACAAATCTGAATTCTTTCCTTTAACTGATATTAAGCAATTACTAATACTTAATATCTGATGATTATATTGTCATTATGCTTTTAAAAAGCCCTTATCTCTTGGAAATGTTGAGGTATTTATGATGAAATAATATGTCTGTTATTTGCTTCAGATTGGCTATGAGTTGGCAATTATTGACATTTATACCATTATGCCATTCTCTCTACTCTGTATATGTTTAAAATGTTCTATAATAAAATGTTTAGCCCTAGCTGGTTTGGTTCAGTGGATAGAGTGACAGCCTGTGGACTGAAGATTCCTGTGTTTGATTCTGGTCAAGGGCACATGCCTGGGTTATAGGCTCCATCCCCAGTAGGGGGCATGCAGGAGGCAGCAGATCAATGATTCTCTGTCATCATTGATGTTTCTATCTCTTTCTCCCTTCCTCTCTGAAGTCAATTTATACTAATCATAGAGGAATATGCAAATTGTCCAGGACGCTGTCACAGTAACAGTAAGAACCAAACAGCAGGCTGCATGGGGCAACAAGACCGGCAGGGGGGTTAGTGAGGGACGACCAAATGACTGAACAGCAGGCTGTGTGGGGTGACCAGGCCGGCGGGGGGGGCAGTTGGGGGTGACCAGGTCAGCAGGGGCAGCAGTAAGGGGCAACCATGCCTGCAGAAGGGGCAGTAAGGGGTGACCAGGCCAGCAAGGGGGCAGTTGGGGGCAACCAGGCTGGCAAGTGGGACAGTTGGGGGTGACCAGGCCACCAGGGGGGCAGTTAGGGATGATCAGGCAGGCAGGCAGGTGAACAGTTAGGAGCCAGCAGTCCCGGATTGTGAGAGGGATGTCCGACTGCCAGTTTAGGCCCGATCCCTGGGATTGGGCTTCAACCAGCAGTTGGACATCCCCCCAGGGGTCCCGGGTTGGAGAGGGTGCAAGCTGGGCTGAGGAGGCTCCCCCCCCCCCACGTACATAAATTTTGTGTACCAGGCCTCCAGTAAAAATATATTTTTTAAAAGTGTGAACTTTTTACATTTTGAATGCATGTACTTTCCATTTTCATTGTTATCACCCTAGTCGAAGCCACTGGACTGCTGTAATAGCCTCTGTTTTCTGCTTCACTCTCCCCACTTTCTCCACTCCCCCATACCCTCTAACCAGAGTGATCTTAAAAATACAAGTCAAAGCCTCCTAATAGATTACTGCTACATTTAACATAAAAGCCATATTTGACTGATAAAAGTCTCCATGATCTAGATCAGCGGTTCTCAACCTGTGGGTCGCGACCCCTCTGGGGGTCGAATGACCCTTTCACAGGGGTGGCCTAAGACCATCAGAAAACACATATAATTACATATTGTTTTGTGATTAATCACTATGCTTTAATTATGTTCAATTTGTAACAATGAAAATACATCCTGCATATCAGATATTTACATTACGATTCATAACAGTAGCAAAATTACAGCTATGAAGTAGCAACGAAAATAATTTTATGGTTGGGGGTCACCACAACATGAGGAACTGTATTAAAGGGTCGAGGCATTAGGAAGGTTGAGAACCACTGATCTAGATCCTTCCTCTCTGCCTTCTAATGCCTGGTTCTTGGCCTTGCTCACTCTGCTTCCATCCATTCAACTTGTTCCTCAAAAGCTCTGAGCTTTTTCCAAACTTAGGGTCTTCATACTTATGGTTCCCTCAGCCAGAAACAATCTTCCTGATCTTCAAATGACTTGTTCCCTTATAATATGCATTTCCTCAGAGAGGCCTTTCTTGACCATTGTCCAAAGTAGCCCAACCCATTCCCAATCCACATTCCATCACTTTACTTTTTTTTAATCTTCTATGTATCCCTTACCATTTGTTTTCTTGTTTATTGTCTGTCTCCTCCCTCATTTTCCCACTAGAATGTACTTTCCTCAAGGACAGGGACTTTTAATTATTGAACTGTTATTACTCTTATAGCCTCAGAGTCCAGCAGAATGCCTAGCACATAGGGGCCCTCGAAAGGTTTTTTTAGTGAAAGATACAAAGGCAGATAGGAAAGTGAAGATAGGATTACTAAATTTAACTCCCATTTACTGAACAATTGATAAATGTCAGACATTTGCTAAGTCCTTTTCATTAAGTTAAAAAATTTGTCAAACCCGAGTGGATAGAGCATTGGCTTGTGGACCAAAGGGTCCTGGGTTTGTCTCTGATCAAGGGCACGTACCTCAGTTGCTGGCTCCTCTCTGGCCTGGGCCCTGGTCGGAGCTCATGCAGGAGGGAACCAATCAATGTGTTTCTCTCACGTTGGCATTTCTCTCTGTCTCTCCCCCTCTCTTCTACTCTCTTTAAAAAATCAATGGAAAAATATCCTCAGGCGAGGATTAAAAAAAAAAAAAAGAAAGAAAGAGAAAAAGAAACTTGTCCAACATCACATAGCTAGAATGTGGTGAAACCAGAAGTCAAGCCTAAGTATGTTTTAACTCTAGAACTTGAGCTAATAAACTCTAAGGTATATAGTCTCATGAAGAGTCAGGATAATGTTCCCATGGGTTCAAGAAACAAAGAACATTTCAAATGGCCTGACTGGAGTGGCTTAGTGATTGAGCATCGCCCTATGAACCCAAGAGGTCACGGTTCGATTCCCTGTCAGGGCACATGACTGGGTTGTGGGCTTCATCCCCAGTGTGAGGCATGCAGGAGGCAGCTGATCAGTGATTCTCTCTCATCATTGATGTTCCTATCTCTCTCTCCCTTCCTCTCTAAAATCAACAATAAAAATATATTTTTAAAAAAGAACATTTCAAATGCCTTCTAATAATGAAGATGGTGGAATTCTCTAAAAACCATAGGAAGAAGTCTTCCTGTTAGCCTTCTATTGCTATAGCTTTTGTCCAATCAAACACTATATAGATATTGACCAAATAAAGAGACTTACTGGAAATCCTGGAGGGCCACTTGTTCCTGGAGAACCCTGAAGCCCTGGTTCCCCCTGGAAAAATAAGCAAAGCTTAGTGAGTAGCAGCAGGAAGCAGTGAACTTAAAGGAGATGGCTCTCTTGAGCTACTTGGGCTGGGCTGTGGGAAACCAATGGGGTATCAGGATTGGGGCATCAAAGGGTGGTGCAAATTACAGACTGCAAAAAACCAATGGTTTTGGGGAAAGAGTAACAATTACATGCTAATTTTCCTATATGTGCCCTGGAAGGGCTCTCTAAAGTTTGGGAATGATCAGGAATGCAAGTAATCTTTCACATGTTTATAAACTGTTTCTAATCAATGGATACTTCCTATAAACCTGGAGGGAACCTGGAGCTATTGTTTGCACAAAGACAAACTTAAAGAAATGGGACTAAACATCTTCTCCTGGCTGGATGCATTGACCAGAGGCACAGAATCATAAAACTTATGAAAACCCCAGGAAAGAAGGGAATGCAGATTACTGAAAAATATCTGGACAGTTTAACAGCATGTAACCATTCAAATACTAGTACACCCATATGCACACTCATTCATATCAAAATACAGAGTATAACACATATTGGCTAAATGGGTCTACAGCTTCAGCCTTGGTAGTTCAGATCAGGTAAATTAGAGCATCTACTGCCACATGTTGACAATATATCCTTTTTGGCATGCTCAAGTTTTAAGGGCAAATAACTTTAAAAAAGATACTGCAACTCAAAGAGCAACAATTTATATCGTATGTGCTCTGTCACAGTCTTTGGGAACAACATAATATTGAGATGGGAGTTAGGAGGAAAAACCCAACTCTTCAATATTTAAGTTATTTAGCATCTTGATAATTGGATATGCAAAAGTAAAACACAGAAAATAATCACTTAAATGAATACTCAGAAAACCAAGAACACTCATATCCACATACCAAAAGACAACCTTTTAAAAAGCCTTTCATGAGGGACAAAACAAAGAAGGCTTTAACTTCACTTTCAAACAAAAATCCATTGCCCAGGACCCACTGTCCTTCTAGTGTAGTCTGGTTATTTGAATTGAACTTTGGTATTAATAGGAAAAAGCTTATTAACTTTTCCTGTTCTTAAATATTCACTACCTTAGATCCTTTCTTCCCTTTGGGAAACCCCATGAATTCCAGTTCTCCAGTAGATGGCGGGGGTCCTGCAGGACCAGGGAGACCAACATCCCCCTGTAAAATCAAAAGGAACTTTAAGCAAAGCAGAACCACACAGACCATTTCTCTAGAGGGTGAGTTTGTCCTCTGTAGGTAACTCACAAATAAACTGTCCATTACTTTGGCCTCTTCACCCTCACCATTGTATCAATGAGGAAACAAAACTATCAGTGCCAAGGAGTGAGAAGAATTATAAGCCTGTCCAAATGCATTTTGTACCAGCAGTGCAGAAGAAGGAAGCAAAATAAAGGAAACTGCAGGTTCATGCTTGCCTGCTCATGCATAAGGGTGTTTAGAGGAGAGCAAGAAAGGGGTTTGAGCAAGGTGAATGGACACTTCTCTGCAACTGTGATCAGACTGTTATTGGTCTAATCCTTGTCAAAAGCACAAGCAGAGGCCTTGAAGCCCATGTTAGAACATTGGCGGCTGAATTTGCTCATTGGAGGCAGTGCAATCTACAAGAGGCACTCATGAAGGGGGAGAAAAACAAGCTTGTAGTCTCTCTTGAGGCTCCTAAATCATTATAGAGGTAAATAGGAGAATGAAGAAGGGGAGATACAAGAGAATGGTGAAAGCATGGCTAAGGAGGCAAGAGAGAGGAGATGAAGAGAGAGGAAGAGAAGAGGAAGCAAGAGGAGGAGGAGGGAAGAAGAAAAGAAGGAAGAAAAGGAAGGAAGGAGATAAGAAGCCAAGAAAAGAAAAGAGTAGGTGGCACAGTACACAAATACCCTGGTGGAAGGAAGAGGCAATATATTTCAAGAAAGTATATTTGTAAGACATCCACACTTCACAGGTAGGAAGCAAGAAGACTACAATATTTTAAAGGAGAAAGACCACAATATCCTATTTGTGGCATGTGCACATGAAGCCCTCAAGAGACCTCATCAGAAGATCCATGTGGGGTGGAAAATGATCATTTCCCAAGGCAAAGATTCAAATCCCCTTACACAAGCAGGCACAAGGTTGTAGCCAGAGACATTTTTTTGGAGCACATGGAATACAGATTGTATTTTGCGAAAATCTATTTACCTTGTCTCCTTTCTCTCCTTGGAAACCTAACCCCATATTCCCCTGGGGCAGGAGGCATAGGGAGGAAAAACAAAATCAATTACTAAACAAGTTCTGGGAACTTCAGTAGGAATGCAGTCTCTTTTTTTTCCACCAGAAAGTGCATTTAATCAAACCAGAATATCTCTGGGGAAACATGATTACTTAATGGAAGGAGGCCAAATGTCCTAAGACACAGTATACTTACATCAAGACCAGGGAGACCAGGGGGGCCTGGAGGACCCTATATTAAAGATGAAAAGAAACAGCACTTTTTAGTTTCAGACAAGAAGAATGTGGGCATGTTGAGAGTACTCCACCCATCTTGGTATAGCCTGGCATTGGTGAAGCAAACTCTAGCTCCCTCTCTCAAGGTTCCAATCTCCCAAATTGACCCAATAATCACATTCATGTTAAGATAGTGAAAGTTTCATGTGTCATTCTTCCCAATAGGCCAATTACTTTGGTGAAGGTAAACCAAAGTAATCAGTGGTAGGATTTTATGCACTGGAGAAAGAAAAATCTGGGCAGGGCTTTCCCAGAACCACACAGATGACTCGCTATGCTTTTCCTATGCCAGCTATGGTAAACAGGATTGGTATAAAAGAGAGAGAGGTAGGTAGAGCTTTCCAAGTTGCAGTGTTGAAAAGGATTTTGAAAATTCTTCTGTGCTCAGGGTAGGTGATGCTGGTGGTAGTATGATTAATTAGCAGCACCAGGGGAGTGGATGGTAACAATAGATATGCCAGGTATCTGCCATCTCTGGGCTATACTTTAGGTTGATCCAGACTAGGTGACTTTGGAAGCACAGAGTGAATAGTCATATTGATGCTAATAAATAAAGACAATACATAGCTCCTTATAAGAGCATACTTCCTTTTAATCCTCCAAGAATGGAGTTACCTTCTCTACTAGGAGAACCTACATTTACACAGGTGCACATTAAATCCATGGCCTAATGCAGTGGTTTTCAACCTTCTGGCCCTTTAAATACAGTTCCTCATGTTGTAACCCAACCTCTAATGCTTTGAGTTCCTTTAAGGAGAGAGAAATGCTTGTTCTTCTGAAATCAGAGATAAGAGCAGTGGTTCTCCGCCTTCTGGCCCTTTAAATACAGTTCCTCATGTTGTGACCCAACCATAAAATTATTTTCGTTGCTACTTCATAACTGTAATGTTGCTACTGTTATGAATCGTAATGTAAATATCTGATATGCAGGATGGTCTTAGGCGACCCCTGTGAAAGGGTCGTTTGACCGCCAAAGGGGTCGCGACCCACAGGTTGAGAACCGCTTGCCTAGTGGCTAAAGCATTCATGTGAATGAATTCTATGATAACATGGTAGATTTAGTTACTTACTTGAAATCCTGGTGATCCTATAGGTCCTACAGCTCCTGGAGAGCCGGGTGTTCCTCGTGGGCCCTAGAGAGACAAGTTTTTACTAAGGTCATAAAAGCAACACAGTTTCTCAATGAAAATGAAAACATTTGCCCACAAAAACTGCACAACAATGCTCATTAGCAGCATTTAATCAAACCAGAATATCTGAACTTTGTTCATAATACTAAAATAATGGGAATGTCCTAGCCCATGGTTGGCAAACTGCGGCTCATGAGCCACATGTGGCTCTTTGGCCCCTTGAGTGTAGCTCTTCCTAAGCCTTAGGAGTACCCTAATTAAGTTAATAACAATGTACCTACCTATATAGTTTAAGATTAAAAAATTTGGCTCTCAAAAGAAATTTCAATCGTTGTACTATTGATATTTGGCTCTGTTGACTAATGAGTTTGCCGACCACTGTCTAGGCATCCACTGATACAAGAATTGATAAGTGAACTGCAATACATACAGTAAGATAAATAATAGTAAAATGTAACTACTGATATATGAACCAATGTAAATGAATCTCAAAAACACTGTGCTAAGTGAAAAAAGCCTGACCCTAAAGGCTACATATTATATTATTCCCTTTATATGATGCCCTAGAAGAGAAAAAAAAAACTGATTTAGGATAGAAAAAAACCTCAGCCTTTGGGCTGAGGTGGGGGCAGGGATTGACTAGAAAGGGACAGGAAAGAACTTTTGGAGGTGATGGGAATGTTTTATACCTTAAGAGGGTTTTGGGTTACACAAGGATATACATTTGTCAAAACTCATTATATGTACACTTAAGATTTGTGTATTTTATTATATGTAAATTTTACATAGAAAGAAAAACTGTAAACAAATTTTGAAGTCTAGCTAATGATAGGCATGCAATTTACTTTAAAATGAGTAAATATGCCGAAACCGGTTTGGCTCAGTGGATAGAGCGTCGGCCTGCGGACTGAAAGGTCCCAGGTTTGATTCCGGTCAAGGGCATGTACCTGGGTTGCGGGCACATCCCCAGTAGGAGATGTGCAGGAGGCAGCTGGTCGATGTTTCTCTCTCATCGATGTTTCTAACTCTCTATCTCTCTCCCTTCCTCTCTGTAAAAAATCAATAAAATATATTTTTAAAAAAATAAATAAAATGAGTAAATATGAGATAGATTGATGGATGGATAGAGATGGGTAGATAGATAGAAATGGGACAAAACAAGTATAGTAATATATTAATGGTTAGGATGTTCACTGCAAAATTCATCCAATTTTGCTGTATATTTGAAATTTTTCATATTAAAGTGATGTAAAAAAAAGGAAAATTTTAAAAAAGAATCAAAACAATTACATTAATATCAGGTAAACTAGAATTCAAGGCAAATAATATTACCAGAGATAAGAGGGGGCATTTCATAATGATAAATAGGTCAATTCATCAAGAAGATATAGTAATCTTATATGTGCATGCATCTAATAGCAGAGCTTCAAAATATATGAAGCAAAAACTGACAGAAATAGACAAATCCACATTATAGTTGAAGATTTTAATATACTTCCCTCAGTAATTAATATAAGTTAGACAAAAATTATCAGTAAGAATATAGAAGATACAAAATATATTACCTTGACCTAATGTTTTTTTTTAGATCACTATACCCTAAACCAGCTGAATACATAATCTCTTCAAGTGCACATGGAAAGATAGTTCCATATTCCAGGCCATAAAACAAACCCCAACAAATTTAAAAAATATTGAAGTCATACAGAGTGTGCACTCTAACTGCAATGAAATCAACTGGAAATCAATAACAGGAAGATATCTCAAAAGTTGCCAAATGTTTGGAAGTTAAACAACACATATTTGAAAGGAAAAATCATAAGGGAAACTAGAAGATATTTTTACCTGAATGATAATAGTGATGAAATTAAAAATAAGACAATGAAATCTGAAGAGAAAGATGGTATGGGGAAATGTATGGCCTAATTAAAACTAGGAGCAGTAATAAGCTGATATGTGCTTAGGTAAGGGATGGAGAGGCCAAGTGAAATCAAGACTTAAATAGGTGGAAGAGAAACTAGGGATTTGAAGCTTCCCCAGGGATGTATGATAGTAGAATATTTCCTTGACAATCCTATGTAATAAAGAGGTAATATGCAAATTGACCATCACTCCAACACACAAGATGGCCGCCCCCGTGTGGTCAAAGATGGCCGCCACAAGATGACCGGCAAGGGAGGGCAGTTGGGGGCAATCAGGCCTGCAGGGGAGAGCAGTTAGGGGTGACCAGGCCAGCAGGGGAGGGAAGTTGTGGGGGACCAGGCTGGCAAGGGAGGGAAGTTAGGGGTGACCAGGTCAGCAGGGGAGGACAGTTAGGGGCAACCAGGCTGGAAAGGGAGGGAAGTTAGGGGTGACCAGGTATGCAGGGGAGGATAGTTAGGGGTGACCAGGCCTGCAGGGGAGGGCAGTTAGGGTGACTAGGCTGGCAGGGGAGGGCAGTTAGGGGTGACCAGGCTGGCAGGGAAGGGCAGTTGGGGGCAATCAGGCTGGCAGGGGAGCAGTTAGGCATTGATCAGGCTGGCAGGGGAGTGGTTACGGGGTGATCAGGCAGGCAGGCAGGTGAGCGGTTGGGAGCCAGCAGTTCTGGATTGTGAGAGGGATGTCTAACTGCCCATTTAGGCCCACCAGGATCAGGCCTAAACGGGCAGTAGGGCATGCCTAGAGGGCTCTCAGATTGGAGAGGGTGCAGGCTGGGCTGAGGGACACACCACCCCCAGTGCATGAATTTCGTGCACCGGGCCTCTACTCAGCCACCAAACTCCCCTCTTCAAATCTACATGGTTTATTTATCATGCCTGTGTATGTACATAAACATTGTACCTCTGCAGGTAGGGAAATGATTTCTAAGAGAAGCTATGCAGCAAATATAGTTATTCTACAAATTTAGTTAACACACCACCTAAACCAGTTGTTTAGCTGTAGGGGACTGGATGTCCTTGGTCCTTACTCGTTCATCTCTGTTTGCGTGTGTGCTTGCATACATCCTATTTATTGCCTATCTTTTCTCACACTGCTCTCTGTTTAGAAAGCTTCCTCCCATTGCCAGCCAGTCTAAACATCATCCATACTTCTCAGAGGCTACCTTCTCTATCTTAAATATAAAGTCTTTCATGATGTATCCTTAGTTGGACAGCATCTCTTCCTTAAAACTTTTGTGGAATTCTTATGCCACATTCCTAATAGTGTTTCACATCCTGGGTCAGGGAGTGGGCAGAGACCATATCTGCATTGCCTCAGGGATCACTTGTAGAATTTTTTTGAGAGTAGGTGCTTAGTATCTGTTCTGGAATAAAGCAGAAAAGAAGGAACCCTGATATAGGCAAAAAGGAAGAAAGGAGGGGCTTTTCTTAACCCATTTCAAAGGAAAATGATGACAATGTAGGAACTCAAGGAAAACAGAAAGCTCTTATTAATACAACTCACAGCTTTTCATGGACTCACTATTATTTAGAGTCCCTTAAAATTTGTTTTATAAAGAACACTTTTTAAAGAAGAGTGTTGTACTTTTGTTTTATTGAGGACACTTTCAACACACAGGAAACACTTAGTAAATGCTTGCTGAATGAAATGCAAAATTCTGTACCAGGTAGTATGCAGTTTCCTGGTCTAAAGGTTTAAAAGCTTTCCTGCTGTGTAACTTTGTGGTGGACAGTCCCATCAGTACTTTCTCATCTGGAAAAAAGACAATAGTGTGACCCCTTTTCTATGGATTTTTCTTGAGAAGGTCTACAAAGACCTTCAAACACTGAAGGGAAGAATGAAAAGGGACAATCAGTAACTGTTGACTAAACATTGAGAGCTCAACACATAAGTAACAACTTACAGTGATTCCATCTAGTCCAGGCAGCCCAGGATCCCCCTGAGAAACAGAAAAAGGCAGAAGAGTGAAGAGATTAATAAACCAAGTCTGTGGTATTTCATAGGTAACTGACCTAAAATGCTTGGGCATAAAAACGCTTTGCTGAAGCTTAGTCCTCTTCTGTCAAGGTTCTGTGTTTTAAATAATGTATGAATTGGACATATTCAACCATTTACTTTTTTCCTAAGAAAAGTCTAGACTCTAAAAGGCAAATATTATAGCCTTGGTTGAACAGGATTTCATATTTTACTTGAATTAATTAATTCTTACTTTTTCTAGGAACTTATTAGAAACTGTTTTTGTGGGCTGGTGATTTTCCTTCTCTTTTTGGAGAAAAGCAAGCTACGTTCCCATGTGCCCTCATCCCCAGAGAATCTATGCCCATATATATACACAATGCAAATAAGACATTTCAAGGGAGAATCAACAGAGCATGTAGTCTCTGATTACATTTTAATTACTTTGCACCACCTTAAGTCACTGTATAAATCTATAATATAACCATCTTGTGGAAATTGCTGTGTTCTACTGGGTCCAAGGTCTCTTTTATTTTTGGCCAAACTATCTAATCAATGTTTGCTGTGACAATGGCCATATTTTGATACCTGCTAGTCTTACTGCACTTGGCTTATGGTAAAAATCAGCTCTCTGCAGAATGGAAAGAACACTAACTGGCTGTGTGACTCTGAGCAAGTCACATAGCCTCCGTATATCTCAGCTTTTCTATCTGTAAAATGAGCAACATGAATCTAACAATCAGGTCTTTCCCAACTCTTATATTCTATCTTCTGCTGTGGCATCTATGGACAAGAGCTCGAATACTGTGCCTTTGTCAGTTCTCATCCAGCCACCCCCATCACTCCATTCCAAAGTGACTTCCAATGTTCCAATGTTCGGGGTTCTGTGTGTGGATGGAAGGCAGAAAGGTGCCATCCTCAGCTGAATGTGCTCAGATGCACCTTCCTCTCATGTTGGACACATAGATTTTGATTTTCTAGCAAGGAAATGATGGGCTCCCTTACCACTCTTTAAGGGAAATAGGGTCAATCATTTGGCAACAGAGTTTATTGAGGGCCCATAGGGTACCAGGCAGTATAAACCAAGAATTCAGTCACAAGAATACAGAAGGTTTTTTATCAATGAAGAGATGAAAGTTTCTAACCAGCTTCAGAGTTGATGGGCAATTTTTGCAGACAGCCAGGGTCCCAGCTAAGGGTGATGAGCCTGGGTTCAGGGACAGAAAAGGGCAGGGCCAGGATCCTGGGCTGGTGGCCATGCTGAGATGGGCAGAGACATACATGGCTTCAAACCAAGGTATGCAGACATCAAGGATTCTAGAGCAGACAAAAGGTATCTGCCTCCAGGAAATGTCTCAGCTTGTCAAAGAAAATGATATGCATGCAAACTGTTTGCTGATCTGTCTCTTAGTTTTGGTCTAGATACTATAAAGCAAATATCTTTGACAGTATGGTTACAAACATTTCTGTCAGTGTTTGTACCACAAAATGCTCAGGGTCCTTTTTAAATACAGCTTGGTCTGCATCTTAAATAGAGACACAGATGCTAGTTCTGGAAATGTTTTTATTGGATCTGGGGCCCAATCTTGGGGAGCTCAGCTTATAGCCTACTCAGCTGTCTGCTTCAGAGGCTCTTACCTTCATTCCTTTGAAACTACCTTGGGTATGGACAGGTTCACCTTTAGATCCTTTCTGACCAGGAAGCCCCTGAGTAAAATCAGAAAAAAATCTTGTGAAAAGACACACACACAGAGTTTTGTTAATAGTATGAACTGATCAGATAGAGGATGAAACAGTAAGAGGCTGAAATTATATGGATTATTCTATGGCAGAATTGGCTATGCTAAGGGCCAAAGTACATACCCAGAACAGCTGTTGTGTCTCAAAATCATATGCCCACTCCCCCAATTCCAAAATCTCTAAAGGGATTAGAAAGGAGGAAACTTTGAATCTATTCAGAGCAGTCAACTTTTTCTGTAAAGAGCTAGATAGTAAATAATTTAGGCTTTGCAGGCCATATCTGGGCTCTGTCCCATATAGTTTATCTTTATTTTTACAATCTTTTAAAAATGTAAAAAGAAGCCACAGGTCAAGGGTCACGTTAGCCAGTTTGCTGACCCCTGGTCTAAGAGATATCTACAAAACTATCTCCATTTTGTGCTGCTACACACAACTTCAACTTCAACACCTGTCCGAGAAGCCAGTGTGTCTCACTAACACAGAAAACAATTCAAAGTATGCCCAACCCATCTATCAACCAGAAATGTACTGTCTCATTGGCAGATGCCAGCTAACGTCGGCTAGATGTTGTCCTGTTGGGGAAAGTCAATGTCCCCATATTTAATGGGAAGTCAGGATCAGTATTGGGGGTAAGGTTAAATTTTGGGTACTGAAGCATTGATTGAATGATGATTTTTTGAGCTCAAAACTACAGTTATATTAAAAGAACAATGTGGTCCCAAAAGCACAAACAAGTTTCTTTCCTGACACTTCCTGTTTCCCCTTATACTTGTGGCCACTACTTTCATCAAAGAAATATCAAATAATATCCACTCAGGATTCAGCAGGGTTATTAAGGTTCTGTTTAGTAAAATACATGTCCAAGTTCCTATTTAGGCTTAAAGGGAGGTTTGGGGACAAGATTAGGTTTTACCTTTTTCCTTTGACTCTCAGATGTTCATTACCTCAAGATTTCTTTTCCTACTGTTGGGGGTAGCACTTCCTTTATTTCCTGGATATTCACTTTCCTAACACATATGTGATTTGCTCTATTCTCCTGTTGCCATGGCAGTGTTTGAAGAACTTTTGACATAAACAGCTCATACTATGTTGGTAATACAACCCCCCTCCCCAATCGCTGCATATTGGTTTGATCCTTAGATGTCTAGGTTCTTTATGACAATCTGGGGCTTGTACTTTGTATGTATGTCTCACTTTCATATTTTATTATTTTATTTTATTAATTTTATTTTTCCCATCACCATTTATTTCCCCTATAATCTCTTCCACCTGCCCACACTCCTTCCCTCCATACTAGGTGTATCGGTTAATAATGTGGATTTTGTAATAAAAGAAAACACAATAACTTCAAGAGAAACATCAAAAGTGCTTTATTCAAAATAATGTCCATCGCTAGCTACACATTTCTCCCATCTTTCAGGTAATTTATGGATACCGTCCCAAAAGAACTTTTCTTGTTTTGAGGCAAACCATTCAGTGACCCAATTTTCCACTTCTTCATATGTTTTGCAGTGCTGCTCAGAAAGTGCGTGTGCCATCGATTGGATGTGCCATCGATCAGAACAAGTGGTAATCTGAAGGAGCAAGGTCTGGTGAATACAGCAGGTGGGTTAATACTTCCCAGGCAAGATCTTTTAACGTGTCTTTAACTGGTTTTGAAGTGTGTGATGGTGCGTCAACATAAAGCAAAATTACTTTGCCATGTCTTCTGGCCTATTCTGATCATTTCACGATCAAAGCATGGTTCAAATTAATTATTTGTTGTTGGTAGCAATCAGTATTAACAGTTTCACCTGGTTTTAGAAGCTCATAATACACCACACCTTCCTGATCCCACCAAACGCAGAGCATTGTCTTCTTTCCGAAGCAATTTGGCCTTGTAGTCGATGTTGATGGTTGACCTGGATCAACCCATTATTTTGTGCATTTGGGATTCTCAAAATAAATC
>NW_005357414.1:3607110-3608635 GCF_000412655.1 Myotis brandtii | reverse complement strand
GAAGGTCAAGGGGGAAAAAAAGGAGACATATGTACTACTCTTTGTAATACTTTAAGCAATAAAACAAAATTTTTAAAAAAGACTTTCTTTCGTGCTGCTGAAGCAACATTTTACTGATGACTTTTCAGTTTTCCATTTGTCTTTCGTTCAGTTGATGT
Source organism: Myotis brandtii (assembly GCF_000412655.1). NCBI lineage: Eukaryota > Metazoa > Chordata > Mammalia > Chiroptera > Vespertilionidae > Myotis > Myotis brandtii. The sequence goes on along the minus strand of NW_005357414.1, from coordinate 3,608,477 downwards.
GGCACCCATTTTTCTTCCTTTAAAACCTTTCCCATTGCTTGTAAATGATCAGAAATTGTTTGCTGAGCAACATTTAATTTTTCTGCAAGTTGTTTTTGAGTTTGACATGAGTCTTCATCCAATAATGCTTGTAATTGTTGGTCTTAAAACTTTTTCGGTTGATCTGGACATTCTTTGTCTTTCACATCGAAACCATCACTTTTAAAGCATTTAAACCAGTGTTCACAAGTATCTTGAGATGGAGCATGTTCACCATAAGCTTCCCGAAGTATTCAGCAGCACTTTTCTTCAAAATAAAGTAATGAATTAAAACTTTCTGCAAATGCTCTTTTTTTTGGCACGAAATTCAACATTTTTAAGCATAAAAATATCTATGATGTTAACACCTTCAGCAAATTTGACATAGGAAGTTTTGAAGCTTGCTGTCAATACAACAAAATGACATACATATCAAATCACATATATATCAACATTTATGTAACTCCATCTAGTTAAAAAAAATCCTCATTATTAACCAGTACACCTAGTAATCACCACACTGTTGTTCCTGTCCATGAGTTCTTCCTCTTTTTTCTTTTTTTACTCAATCCCTCCCACAACACTTTCCCCCACCAGAGCTGTTTGCCTGCTCTCTATCTCTAAATCTGTCTCTATTTTGCTTGTTAGTTCAGTCTGTTCATTAAATTCCACATATGAGTGAAATTGCATGGTACTTATCTTTCTCTGACTGACTTATTTCACTTAGCATAATGTTCTCCAGGTCCATCCATGCTATCACAAAGGGTAATACTTTCTTCCTTTTTATAGTCGAGTAGTGTTCTATTGTGTAAATGTACCATAGATGTTTTATTTACTCATACTGATGGACACTTGGGCTACTTTAAAATCTTGGTTATTGTAAATAATGCTGCAATGAACATACGGGTGCATATATTCTTTCAAATTAGTGTTTCAAGCTTTTTCAGATATATTCCAAAAAGTGGAATTTCGGGTCAGAAGGCAGTTCCATTTTTAATTATTTGAGGTAACTCCATACTGCTTTCCACAGTGGCTCCATCAATCTGCAGACATACCAACAGTACATAAGGGTTCTCTTTTCTCCACATCCTCGCCAACACTTGTTGATTTATTGATGATAGCCATTCTGACAGGTATGAGGTGATATCTCATTGTGGTTTTAATTTGCATCTCTCTGATGATTAGTGGTGTTGAGCATCTTTTCATATGTCTATTGGTCATCTGTACGTCCCCTTTGGAGAAGTGTCTATTTAGGTCCTTTGCCCATTTTTTAACTGGATTTTTTTGTGGGTTTTTTTTTTTTTTGGGGTTCAGTTTTATAAGTTTTTTTTAAATTTTGAATTTTAACC
>NW_005357414.1:3606407-3606750 GCF_000412655.1 Myotis brandtii | reverse complement strand
GTCTGCAGGCCGATGCTCTATCCACTGAGCCAAACCAGTTAGGGCATTTACTGCCTATGTTTTCTTCTAGGATTTTTATGGTTTTGAGTCTAAGTCTTTAACTTAAGTCTTTAATCCATTTTGAGTTTTTTCTTGTGTCTGGTATAAGAAGTGATATAGTTTAATTTTTTTCTTTTGCATGTATCTCCAATTTTCCCAACACCATTTATTAAGTAGACTCTTTAGCCCATTATATGTTTTTTCCTCCTTTGTCAAATATTAATTGACTATAAAGGAGTGGGCTTATTTGGGGGCTCTCTATTCTGTTCCATTCATGTATATATCTGTCTTTATGCCACTACCA
>NW_005357414.1:3604860-3606385 GCF_000412655.1 Myotis brandtii | reverse complement strand
TATAGCGTGATTCCTCCCACTGTGTTTTTCTTAATCAAAATCACTGTTGCTATTCAGGATCTTTTGTGGTTCCATATATATTCTTGGAATATTTGTTCTAGTTCTGTGAAATACTTGATTGGTATCTTGATAGGAATTGCATTGAATCTGTAGACTACTTTGGGTAGTATGGACATTTTAATGATTTTAATACTATCTATCAATGAACACCATATATGTTTTCACTTATTTGTATCTTCTTCAATTTATTTCTTCAGTGCCTTAAAATTTTCTGAGTACAGGTCCTTTACTTTCTTTATTTCTAGATATTTTATTCTTTTTAAAGCAGTTGTGAATCAGATTGTCTTCTTAATTTCCCTTTCTGATAGTTAATTATTAATTCATGAAAATGCAACAGATTTCTGGATATTTATTTTGTATCCTGCTACTTTACTGAATTCATTTATCAGTTCTAGTAGTTTTTGGTGAAATCTTTAGAGTTCAGTATCAAGTCATCTGCAAATAATAACAGTTTTACTTCTTCCTTTTCAATTTGGATGCCTTTTATTTCATGTTATTGTCTAAATGCTGTGGCTAGAACTTCCAGTGCTATGTCAAATAAGAGTGGTAAAAGTGGACATCTCTGTCTTGTTCCTGATCTTATAAGGGAATGCTTGTAGTTTTTCCCCATTGAGTATGATGTTGGCTGTGGGGTTGCCATATATGGTCTTTATAAAGTTGAGGTATGTTCCCTCTATTCCAAATTTTCTGAGACTTTTTATCATAAATGGGTGCAGGATCTTATATAATTCTTTTTCTGCCTCTATTGGTATGAGCATGTGGTTTTTATTCTTCATTTTGTTTCTGTGATGTATCACATTTATTGTTTTGCGGATATTGTACCAACCTTGCATCCCCAGAATAAATCTCACTTGATCATGGCATATGATCTTTTCAATGTATTACTGGATTAGGTTTGCTAATATTTTGTTGAGGATTTTAGCCTCTATGTTCATCAGGAATATTGGCGTATACTTTTCTTTCTTTGTCATGTCTTTATCTGATTTTGGAATTAGGATAATGTTGTCTTCATAAAATGAGCTTGAGAGTCTTACATCCTCTTGAATTCTTCGGAATAGTTTGAGAGCGATAGGTGTTAGTTTTCTTTGAATGTTTGGTAAAATTCACTTGTAAGCCATCCAGTTCAGGGCTTTAGTTTGTTGGGAGTTTTCTGATTACTGCTTTAATTTCACTAGTTGCAATCTGTTTACTAGTATTCAGAGCCTCCGATTCTTCTTCGTTTAGTTTTGGAAAATTGTATGTTTCTAGGAGTTTATCCATTTTTTGCAGATTGTCCAATTTATTGATAGATAGTTGTTCACAATATTTTCTTACAATCCTTTGTTTCTCTTTTTTTTAAAATTTTTTTTATTATTTTTTTTATTGCTTAAATTATTACAAAGAGTATTACATATTTCTCCTTTTTTTCCCCCGCCCTTGACAATCCCCTGGCCTCCCCTACCCCCCAGTGTCTTATGTCCATTGG
>NW_005357414.1:3591195-3600497 GCF_000412655.1 Myotis brandtii | reverse complement strand
CGCGATTGCTCCCAGCCCAGGGCTCCGAAGCTGGCAGTGCGCGTAGGATTAGTTCCTGGTGCTGCGGGCGAGTTTTCTCCCAGCCCAGGGCTCTGAAGCCCGAAGTGCGCGCAGGATCAGTTCCAAGGTGCTCGCGCACTTCCAGGCCAAAGTTCCTGCAGCGCTGAGGCCCCGGCAAGGGGCGGGTCTATCAGTTACTATGGCGCTGCCCGCGAGCCTGCGGGAAGGGGGGGTGGGCTCTGTTACTCACGGATCTGCCGCGGGGATCTCCGAACTTTTGGTGTCCGCAGGTCTGTAGCTGTGGTCGCAGGTCTCTGTCCCCAGTGGCTGCAGGGTCCTGGTATGCGTCTGAGATCAGACTGGGTGGTGCTGAGGCCAGGATCCTAGTCTCAAGCAGCTCTGTTTCCCAAGATGGCGTGGTCGCTGTGCCTGGGCTGGCCGCCTAGGAGTGTCCGCGCCGGGAGCTGGACTCCGCCGCCTAAGACTGCCCGGTTTAGCAGCCCCTTAGAAGACCTGCAGAATCTAACTGTCCCTAGCTCATACACACACACCACACACGTCCACACACTCCTCTATCACTTCCTTGCACTCTCACACTCTCTCCCTCCCTACCTTCCTGCTGGTCGCCATTTTCAGTCTCTCTCCTTTGTATTTCTTTGGTGTCAGTTGTTACTTCTCTTTGGTTTCTGATGTTATTTATTTGGGTCCACCCTCCTTTTTTCTAGGTGAGTCTGGTTAAAGGTTTGTCAATCTTGCTTACATTCTCAAAGAATCAGCTCCTGGTTTCATTGATTTTGGGGGGATATTTTTGACTCTCACTTATTTCTGTGCTGATCTTTATTATTTCCACCCTTCTACTCAGTCTGGGTTTTGTTTGCTGCTCTTTCTCAAGTTCCTTTAAGTGTAAAGTTAGAATGTTTATTTGAACTTTTTCTTGTTTCTTGAAATAGGCCTATAATGCTATGACTTTACCTCTCAGGACTGATTTCCCTGAGTCCTATGAACTTTGGGTAGCTATTTTTTTAATTTTCATTTGTTTCCAGGTATTTTGATTTCTTTGTTAACCCATTTATTATTTACTAACATGTTATTTAGCCTCCATGTCTTTGTGTGTTTTTCAGTTTTCTTCTTGTGATTGTGTTCAAGGCTGTTTGTGTTCATGAGTTTCAGTTTTATAGCCCACATATGAGTGAAATCATATGGTTCTTAGCTTTTTCTAACTAATTTATTTCACTTAGCATAATGTTCTGAAGGTCCATCGATGTTGTTGCAAATGGCACTATTACATACTTACTTATGGCTGAGTAGTATTCTGTTGTGTATATGTAGCACATCTTCTTTATCCAGTCCTCTGTAGCAGGACATGTTTGTTGTTTCCATGTCTTGACCACCGTGAATAATGCTGCAGTGAACATAGGGTTGCATATATCTTTGTGATACATGTTTTCGAGTTTTTTGGGTATATACCCAGGACAAGGATTGCTGGGTCATAGGTAGCTCTATTCTTAATTTTTTGAGGAACTTCAGACTGATTTCCAGACTGGTTATACCAGTCTACATTCCCACTCACAGTGAATGAAGGTTGCCTTTTCTCCACAACCTCTCCAACACTTCTTATTGTGTGTCTTGTTGATAATAGCCACTCTAACAGGTGTGGCTTGGTATCTCATTGTAGTTTTGATTTCTCTAATTGCTAGTGAGGTTGCACATCTTTTCATATATCTATTGACTGTTCATATGTCTTTTGGGAAGAGGTGTATTTTCAGGTCCTCTACCCACTTTCTGATTGGGTTGTTTGTTTGGTATTGAGTTTTATGAGTTCTTTATATATTTTGGAAATTAAACCTTTGTCAGAACTACTATTTGCAAATATCATCTCCTATCTCTTTGGTTGCCTCTTTGTTTTGTTATCAGTTTCTTTTGCTGTGGAGAAGCTTTTTAGTTTTATATAATCTCATTCATTTATTTTTGCTTATTACTTTCCTTACCTTTGGGGTCAAATTCACAAAATGTTCTCTATGACCAAGTTTCATAAATTTGGTACCTATATTTTCTTCTATGTAACTTACTGTATTGGGTCTTATATTTAGGTCTTTGATCCATTTTGAATTAATTTTTGTACATGAAGATAAACTATAATCCAGTTTCATTCTTTTGCATATGGCCTTCCAGTTTTCCCAGCACCATTTATTGGAGATACTATCTATACTCCCTTATATGTTTATGGCTCCTTTGGCAAAAATCATGGGTCCACATTAATATGGTTTTATAGCTGGGCTCTATATTCTGTTCCATTGATCTGTGTGTCTGTTTCTCTGTGAATAGCATATTCTTTTGATTATCATAGCTCTGTAGTATAATTTGAAGTCAGGTAGTGTGATACCTCCAGCTTCATTCTTTATTTTTTATGATGATTTTTTGTGCTATTTCTTTAAAAAATGAATTGAGATTTTGATGGGGATTGCATTAAATTTGTATATTGCTTTGGGTAAAATGGCCATTTTAACTATGTTGATTTTTCTAATCCATGAGCATGGGATATTTTTCCATTTTGTTGTCTTTTTCAATCTCTTTAAATAATGCTTTGTAATTCTCAGTATATAGGTCTTTCATGTTCTTTGTTAAGTTTGTTCCTAGGTATTTTATTCTTTTGGTTGCAATTGAAAAATAAATTGTTGTGTTTTTTTTTCATTTCTTTTTGTGAAGTTTTGTTGTTAGCGTACAGGAAGGCAATGGGTTTTTGTACATTGATTTTGTATCCTGCAACTTGACTGTATTTAAGTATTGTTTCTAATAGTTTCGTGGTGGATCTTTAGGGTCTTCTATGTATATAATCATGTCATCCATAAAAAGTGACAGTTTTACTTCTTCCTTTCCAATTAGGATGCCTTTTATTTCTTTTTCTTGCCTTATTGCTCTGGCTAGGACTTCTAGCACTATGTTGAATATGAGTGGTGAGAGTGGACATCCTTGTCTTGTTCTTGATCTTAGAGGAAAAGCTTTCAATTTTTCACCTTCAAGTATGATATTAGATGAGGATTTATCATATATGGCCTTTATTATGTTGAGGTACATTCCTTCTATTCCTATTTTTTATTGAGTGTTTTAATCATAAGCAGATGTTGTATCCTATGAAATCCTTTTTTCTGCATCTATTTTTAAGATTATATGTTTTTTATCCTTCTTTTAATGTGGTGTATTACATTGATTTATTTGTGTATGTCAAACCATCCTTGTGCCATGGAATGAACCCCACTTAATTGGAATATATATTTTTAATATATTATTGTATTCCACTTGCTAGTATTTTGTTTAGGATTTTTGCATCTGTAGTCATCAGATATATTGCTGTGTAGTTTCCATTTTTTGTGTTATCCTTCCCAGGTTTTGGTAAATGGGTTATATTGGCTTCATAAAATGTGTTAGGAAGTATTACCTCTTCTTCATTTTTTTTGGAAAAAAATTGAGAAATAGGTTTTAAATCTTCTATAAACGTTTGGTAGAATTCACTAGCAAAGCCATCGGTCCTGGACGTTTTTTGGGGGGAGGTTTTTGATGGTTGTTTCAATTTACTCAATGCTGATTGGTCTATTTAGATTTTCCAATTCTTCATGACTTAGTCTACAAATGTCATATATTTTGAGGAACTTATCCATTCCTTCTAGGTTGAATTTGGTGGCATATAATCTTTCATAATATACTAGTATGATCCTTTGTATATCTGTAATATCTGTGGTGACTTCTCCAATCTCATTTATGATTTTGTTTATATGGGTCTTTTCCACTTTTTCCTTAGTGAGTTTAGCCATGGGTTTGTCAATTTTATTAATCTTTTCAAAGAACCAGCTCTTTGTTTTATTAATTTTTGTATAGTCTTTTGTTCTCTATTTCATTCAATTCTGCTCTAATTTTTATTATTTCCCTTCTTCTGCTGACTTTGGTTTGCTTTTGTTATTCTTTTTCTAGTTTTTTAAAGATGTGAGGTTAGGTTGTTTACTTGGGATTTTTCTTTCTTGAGATAGGCCTGTAATGATATAAACTTCCCTATTATTAATGCTTTTGTTGCATCCCAGAAATTTTGACATGTTGTACTGTCATTATCATTTGTCTCTAAATATCTTTTGATCTCATCTTTTATTTCTTCTTTGATCCAGTCATTTTTAGTAGTATGTTGTTTAATCTCCACATATTTGTGAGTTTCTTTACTTTCATTTTTCAGTTGATTTCTAATTTCAAGGCATCATAGTCAGAGAATATTCTTGGTATAATTTTAGTTTTCTTGAATTTGTTTATGCTAGTTTTGTGACCCAACATATGGTCTATCCTTGAGAATGTTTCATGTGCATGGAGAAGAATGTACAATCTGATATTTTGGGATGAAAAGTTCTTTAAGTGTCAATTATGTTCATTTGGTCTAGTGTGTTATTTAAGGCTGATATATTTTTTTTATTGATTTACTGTTTGGTGGTTCCAGTAGAGATGTCAATGGAGTATTAAGGTCCCCAACCATGATTGTGATTTGATATGTTTCTCCCTTTAGTTCTGTGAGTAGTCGTTTTATATATTTTGGTGCTTCCTGGTTGGGTGCATATATATTAAGAAGTGTTATGTTGTGTGTGCGTTTTAATGTACTGTCCCCTTTATAATTATAAAGTGTCCATTTTTGTCTCTTGTTAATTTTATTTGTCCGATATAACTATGGCTACACCTGCTTTTCTGTGGATGTTATTTGCTTGGAGAGTCATTTTCCACCCTTTTCTTTTGAATCTACCTTTGTCCTTGAAGTTTAGATGTGTCTTTTGTAGGCAGCATATGGTTGGGTTTTGTTTTCTTGATCCACTCTGTTACTCTAGGCCTCTTTATTGGTGAATTTAGACCATTTACATTAAGGGTAGTTATTGATGTATGAGGATTTTCTATAGCCATTTTATCTTTTGTTTTCTGGTAGCTCTGTGCCTCCATTGGTTATTTTCCTTTGTGTTTTTGTTTGTTGTTTTTATTTGGTACTATTCCATACCTTTCTCCTCTGTTTCCTCTTTCTTTAAGCTATCTGTCCTGGTTTGGGAATTTTTGTGTGTGGTTACCATTAGGTTTTTAAAAAATAAACTTGCATATATACAGTATTTTTTTTTTCTTTTGAGTGCATCTGATCCTCATCCTCCTTTGCCAGTTCAGAAATTTTTATGGTTTTGTTGTTACAAATCCCTTTTTACACTGTAAGTTTTTTGGTGATATTAATCATAGTGTTATGACCTTATGTTCTTTGTTTCAGGAAGAATAACTCCATTGAGTATTTCCTGCAATGGAGGTTTTCTGGTGATAAAATCCCTCAACTTCTGTATGTCTGGGAACGTCTTTATTTCACCTTCATTTTTAAAGGATAATTTTGCTGGATATTTTATTTGTGCCTGGTAATCTCTCTCTTTCAGATGTCTGAATATTTGGTTCCATTCTCTTCTGGATTTCAGAGTTTCTGCAGAGAAGTTGGATGAAATTCCGATGGGTTTTCCATTGTATATCACTTCCTCCTTTTCTGGCCTGCTTTGAGAATTTTTTCTTTGTCATTAATTTTTGATAGTTTTAATACGAAGTGCCTTGGAGAGGGTTTCTTTGGATTTAGGTAACAAGGGGTTCTGTTTTCTTCTTGAATTTGAGGATCTAGTTCTTTCCATAGGTTTAGGAAGTTCTCATCCACTATTTGTTTCAATAGACCCTCCGTTCCGTTCTCTCTCTCTTCCTCTTCTGTCATGACTATTTTTCTAATATTGCTCTCTCAATGTCTAAAATTTTACGTATGTCTCCTTTTCCCCCAATTGACAACCCCCAGTCATTCCTGCCACTGGAAAGCCCCCATTGCCCCAGTGTCTCTGTCCATTGGTTATGCTAATATGCATGCATACAAGTCCTTTGGTTTCTCTCTAACCTCCTCCCTTCCCTACCATTTGTCTCTGTACCTATCTTGTTCATCCAAATTATGTTGATCATTATATCCCACATATGAGTGAGATCATGTGATATTTATCTTTCTCTGACTGGCTTATTTTACTAACATAATGCTCTCCAGTTCTATCCATGCTGTTGCAAATGGTAAAAGTTCCTGCCCTCTTGCAGTCTGGGACCCCTCGGAGGATGTCCACCTGTTGGCTTAGGCCCGCTCCCTGGGGGATTGGGCCCAAGCTGGCAGTCAGAGATCCTTCTGGCAGCCCGGCAGCCCTCGGGGGATGTCCACTTACCAGCAGGGAGCAGACCTAAGCTGCAGTCGGACATCCTTAGTGCTGCTGAGGCGGGAGAGGATCCCGCCACCACCGCTGTGCTGGCAGCCATCAGCCTGGCTTGGGGCTGAGCAGAGCTCCCCCTGTGGGAGTACACTGACCACCAGTGGACATCTCCTGCATTGAGCATCTGCCCACTGGTGGTCAGTGTGTGTCATAGTGACCAGTCATTCCCAATCATTCTGCTGTTAGGGCCAATTTGCATATTACCCTTTTATTATATAGGATAGAGGCCTGGTGCATGGGTGGGGGCCAGCTGATTTGCCCTGAAGGGTGTCCTGGATCAGGGTGGGGGTCCTGCTGGGGTGCCTGGCCAGCCTAGGTGAGGGGTTGATGGGTGTTTGCAGCTGGCCACAGCCCCTTCAGGGTGGGGGGCCATATTGGGGTGCCTGGACAGCCTGGGTGAGGGGCTGATGGCTGTTTGAAGGCTGGTCAAGCCCCCCCAGTGGGGACCCTCACCCCATGGAGGTTTGGCCAGCCTGGGGGAGGGGCTGATGGCTGTTTTCAAGCTGGCCACACCCCCTTTAGGGTGGAGGGTCCCCACTGGGGTGCCTGGCCAGTCTGGATGAGGGGCTGAGGGCCGTTTTCAGGCTGGCCAACCCCCCCGGCGACGGAAGCTCCCAGCCTCTCCTTTTTTTCTTTTTTTTCTTTAATTCTGGGATTTATTTGCCTTCTATAATTGAAACTTTGTATCCTTGAGTGTAGCTCAGAGCCAGCCAGGGCGGGGGAAGCTTGGCTTCCTCCATCGCCAGGGGCCACCCAAGTCTACTGCTCGCTCCAGCTCCGTGGTCACGGCCGGCTGAAAGCAGGTATCTGGGGTTTATTTGTCTTCTATAATTGAAACTTTGTTGCCTTAAGTGGAGCTCAGAGCCGGCCTCAGCAGGCGGGAAGCTTGGCTTCCTCCATCACTGGGCAACCAAGCCTCCTGCGCGATCCAGCTCCATGGCCATCGGCCGCCATCTTGGTTGGGTTAATTTGCATATAGTCTCTCTGATTGGCTGGTGGGTGTGGCTTAAAGTGAAGCAAAGGTACAGTCAATTTGCATGTCTGTATTTTATTAGTGTAGATAGTATTCCATTGTGCCCATCTGCTGGTGGGCACTTAGGCTGTTTCCAAGTCTTAGCTATTGTAAATTGTGCTGCTATGAACATAGGGGTGCATATATCCTTTCTGATTGGTGTTTTTGGTTTCTTGGGATATATTCCTAGAAGTGGGATCACAGGGTCAAATGGGAGTTCCATTTCCAGTTTTTTGAGGAAACTCCATACTGTCTTCCATAGTGGCTGCACCAGTCTGCATTCCCACCAGCAGTGCACAAGTGTTCCTTTTTCTCCACATCCTCTCCAGCACTTGTCGTTTGTTGATTTGTTGATGATAGCCAGTCTGACAGGTGTGAGATGGTACCTCATTGTTGTTTTGATTTGCATCTCTCGAATGATTAGTGACTTTGAGCATGTTTTCATATGTCTCTTGGCTTTCTGAATGTCCTCTTTTAAAAGGTGTCTATTTAGGTCCTTTGCCCATTTTTTGATTGGATTGTTTATCTTCCTTTTGTTAAGTTGTATGAGTTCCCTATAAATTTTGGAGATTAGGCCCTTATCAGATATAATGTTGGCAAATATGTTCTCCCATGTAGTGGGCTTTCTTGTTGTTTTGTTGATGGTTTCTTTTGCTGTGCAGAAACTTTTTATTTTGATGTAGTCCCATTTGTTTATTTTCTCTTTAGTTTCCAATGCCCTAGGATCTGTATCGGTGAAGAAATTGCTTCGGCATAGGTCTGAGATTTTGTTGCCTTTGGATTCTTCTAGTATTTTTATGGTTTCCGGTCGTATATTTAAGTCCTTTATCCATTTTGAGTTTATTTTTGTGTATGGTGTAAGTTGGTGGTCTAGTTTCATTTTCTTGCATGTATCTGTCCAATTTTCCCAGCACCATTTATTGAAGAGACTGTCTTGACTCCATTGTATGTTCTTGCCTCCTTTGTCAAATATTAATTGAGCGTATTGGTTGGGGCTGATTTCTGGGCTCTCTATTCTATTCCATTGATCTATATGTCTGTTCTTGTGCCAGTACCAGGCAGTTTTGAGAACAGTGGCTTTGTAATACAGCTTGATATCTGGTATTGAGATCCCACCTACTTTCTTCTTTCTCAGGATCGCTGCAGCTATTCGGGGTCGTTTTTTGTTCCAGATGAATTTTTGGAGAGTTCGTTCTAGGTCTGTGAAATATGCCGTTGGTATTTTAATGGGAAGTGCGTTGAATTTATAGATTGCTTTGGGCAGTATGGACATTTTAATGATGTTGATTCTACCAATCCAAGAACATGGTATGTTCTTCCATCTCTTTATGTCTTCCTCTATCTCTTTTTTCAACGTCCTGTAGTTTTCTGAGTAGAGGTCTTTTACCTCTTTAGTTAAGTTTATTCCTAGGTAGCTTAATTTTTTTGGTGAGATGGTAAATGGGATTGCTTTTTTAGTCTCTCTTTCTGCAAGTTCACTATTGGTGTATAGAAATGCCATAGATTTCTTGGCGTTAATTCTGTATCCTGCTACATTGCCGAATTCTTTTATTAAGTCTAATAGTTTTTTGATGGAGTCTTTAGGGTTTTTTAAGTATAATATCATGTCATCTTTTGGGAAGTATGGACATTTCAATGATGTTGATTCTACCAATACATAAATATGGTATGTTCTTCCGTTTGTTTATGTCTTCCTCTATCTCTTTTTTTCAATGTCCTATAGTTTGCAAGTATAGGTCTTTTATGTCCTTAGTTAGGTTTATTCTTAGGTATCTTAGTTTTTTTGGTGCAATGGAAAATGGGATTGTTTTTAAGCTTCTCTTTCTGTGAGTTCATGATGGGTGTATAAAAAGGCCATAGATTTCTGGATGTTAATTTTGTATCCTGCTACATTGCCAGATTCATTTATTAGGTCTAGTAGTTTTTTTTGATGGAGTCTTTGGGGTTTTCTATATATAATATCTGCAAATAAGGAGTTTTACTTCTTCTTCTTTTCCAATCTGGATGCCTTT
>NW_005357414.1:3585658-3588329 GCF_000412655.1 Myotis brandtii | reverse complement strand
TATATATATATATATATATATATATATATATATATATATATATATATATATATATATATATATATATATATATATATATATATATATATATATATATATATATATATATATATATATATATATATATATATATATATATATATATATATATATATATATATATATATATATATATATATATATATATATATATATATATATATATATATATATATATATATATATATATATATATATATATATATTTCCCCTTCTTTAATCTATCTATCTATGTATTCATTTATTATTAGGAAAGGAGAATAGAGAGTAGATAGCCCTGAGTTGGTGATTGGAATTAGTTATTAGTATAAGAAGAGAACTAGCAAGGAGAGGAAAAAAGAAGCAAAAAAAGAATCAAAACAAAACAAACAAAAAACTAAACTAATCAATAATAAGCAAACAACAACAAGACAGAAAGAAAGAGAAAGTCAAAAAGAGAAAGAAAAAGAAAATTGGATAGTGATGAAAGAGAAGAGATTAGTGTGCATAGACTTGGAGCAGGGGAGAGGAAATTAGATATATGAGTAAGATCAATTTTTAAAAGGGAGTAAATAGAAAGGATATAGAAAAACTAAAGCAGGAACAGGGTATAAGAAACAGGACAGAAAAAGGGGGACATGAGTGTTGGCATAAAGGAAAAATTGAGATAGAGTAAAATAATGCTAAAGGAAAAATAAAAATACAATGTAGAACACTAATCCCAAAATTGAGTACAATAAAGAAAAAATAAAACTTTAAAACAGGTAAAATAATAGTAGTAATAATAAAAATTAAAAATAAAAATATAATAAAAAGGTAAAATCAAGTGAAAAAATTAGTTTCTTAAGTAAAAGATAAAAAATAAAAATGTGAAGTAGTGAAGGTCGTTTACTTCCTCTACTGTTCTGCTTGGCACATCTGTTTCCTTTCAGGTAGTCTGCACAGTATTGACGTTTCCTGAGATCCACCACTCCTCTATGTCATAAGCCACAACCCTGTTTTCAAGCAGGTGGGATCTCTTTGTTTCTCAGCCTGCCTTTAGTTGTATTTACCCAAGAGTGAATTTCTGATACAACCTCTGGGTGGCAGTGTTTCTGTGGCTAAAAGGCCCCTCTCCCTAGTGTTTAGATTGCTTTCCCTGCAGCGTTTAATACTGGGTTGGAGGGATGGACTTCCCCAGAGCTGGTTTTCCGTTCATCTCCTCTCCCCACTCTGATCCCCATGTTCCATAAAAACAACTTTCCCCTGCAGTCTCGGTGACTGTTTTTAATTGGAAGATTCTATGTACTGGACTTAGCAATCAAAAGCAAGGATTTAAAAAGATTTTTTTAAAAAAGCCAGAGGATGTGCACAGACTCAAGTCTTTTCCCCCTGGCACTGCACAGCTGGTACACTGGTAGAACTTTAGTGTACCTGCTGTCTTTCTGGGTCCAGCCCTGCTGTGAGTTAATTTCTAGAGTCCCCTCTGCCTGAAGCCCTGTGGGCCCCCTTCCACATTCAAGGGCTACACTGACCCCACCAGCCACGAATTTTGTGGGACACTGTTTTCCTCTGAGATTCTAGTTCCTGCTGCGTGAATTTCGTGGGTGTTTCTCCCTCTAGCCTGGATCCCAGGTCTCATCTTTCTCTAGGCCAGTGGTTCTCAACCTTGGCTGCACATTAGAATCACCTGGGAATCTTTTTAAAATCCTGATTTCTGGGCCTCATCCTCCGGCAATTCTGTTTCTTTGTTGTGGGGTGGGGCCACAACATTAGTAACAAAGAAACAGAATTTCCGGAGGACGAGGCCCAGAAATCAGGATTTTAAAAAGATTCCCAGGTGATTCTAATGTGCAGCCAAGGTTGAGAACCACTGGCCTAGAGAAAGATGAGACCTGGGATCCAGGCTAGAGGGAGAAACACCCACGAAATTCACGCAGCAGGAACTAGAATCTCAGAGGAAAACAGTGTCCCACAAAATTCGTGGCTGGTGGGGTCAGTGTAGCCCTTGAATGTGGAAGGGGGCCCACAGGGCTTCAGGCAGAGGGGACTCTAGAAATTAACTCACAGCAGGGCTGGACCCAGAAAGACAGCAGGTACACTAAAGTTCTACCAGTGTACCAGCTGTGCAGTGCCAGGGGGAAAAGACTTGAGTCTGTGCACATCCTCTGGCTTTTTTAAAAAAATCTTTTTAAATCCTTGCTTTTGATTGCTAAGTCCAGTACATAGAATCTTCCAATTAAAAACAGTCACCGAGACTGCAGGGGAAAGTTGTTTTTATGGAACATGGGGATCAGAGTGGGGAGAGGAGATGAACGGAAAACCAGCTCTGGGGAAGTCCATCCCTCCAACCCAGTATTAAACGCTGCAGGGAAAGCAATCTAAACACTAGGGAGAGGGGCCTTTTAGCCACAGAAACACTGCCACCCAGAGGTTGTATCAGAAATTCACTCTTGGGTAAATACAACTAAAGGCAGGCTGAGAAACAAAGAGATCCCACCTGCTTGAAAACAGGGTTGTGGCTTATGACATAGAGGAGTGGTGGATCTCAGGAAACGTCAATACTGTGCAGACTACCTGAAAGGAAACAGATGTGCCAAGCAGAACAGTAGAGGAAGTAAACGACCTTCACTACTTCACATTTTTATTTTTTATCTTTTACTTAAGAAACTAA
>NW_005357414.1:3583710-3585551 GCF_000412655.1 Myotis brandtii | reverse complement strand
TAAAATGATGCTAAAGGAAAAATGAAAATAGAATGTAGAACACTAATTCCAAAATAAAATAAAGAGAAAATAAAATGATACTTTTTTAAAAAAAGATAAAATAGTAGTCCAATAATACTGATTAAAAATAAAAATATAATAAAAAGGTAAAATCAAGTGAAAAAATTAGTTTCTTAAGTAAAAGATAAAAAATAAAAATGTGAAGTAGTGAAGGTCGTTTACTTCCTCTACTGTTCTGCTTGGCACATCTGTTTCCTTTCAGGTAGTCTGCACAGTATTGACGTTTCCTGAGATCCACCACTCCTCTATGTCATAAGCCACAACCCTGTTTTCAAGCAGGTGGGATCTCTTTGTTTCTCAGCCTGCCTTTAGTTGTATTTACCCAAGAGTGAATTTCTGATACAACCTCTGGGTGGCAGTGTTTCTGTGGCTAAAAGGCCCCTCTCCCTAGTGTTTAGATTGCTTTCCCTGCAGCGTTTAATACTGGGTTGGAGGGATGGACTTCCCCAGAGCTGGTTTTCCGTTCATCTCCTCTCCCCACTCTGATCCCCATGTTCCATAAAAACAACTTTCCCCTGCAGTCTCGGTGACTGTTTTTAATTGGAAGATTCTATGTACTGGACTTAGCAATCAAAAGCAAGGATTTAAAAAGATTTTTTTAAAAAAGCCAGAGGATGTGCACAGACTCAAGTCTTTTCCCCCTGGCACTGCACAGCTGGTACACTGGTAGAACTTTAGTGTACCTGCTGTCTTTCTGGGTCCAGCCCTGCTGTGAGTTAATTTCTAGAGTCCCCTCTGCCTGAAGCCCTGTGGGCCCCCTTCCACATTCAAGGGCTACACTGACCCCACCAGCCACGAATTTTGTGGGACACTGTTTTCCTCTGAGATTCTAGTTCCTGCTGCGTGAATTTCGTGGGTGTTTCTCCCTCTAGCCTGGATCCCAGGTCTCATCTTTCTCTAGGCCAGTGGTTCTCAACCTTGGCTGCACATTAGAATCACCTGGGAATCTTTTTAAAATCCTGTTTCTGGGCCCCTGGGAATCTTTTTAAAATCCTGATTTCTGGGCCTCGTCCTCCGGAAATTCTGTTTCTTTGTTACTAATGTTGTGGCCCCACCCCACAACAAAGAAACAGAATTGCCGGAGGATGAGGCCCAGAAATCAGGATTTTAAAAAGATTCCCAGGTGATTCTAATGTGCAGCCAAGGTTGAGAACCACTACTCTAGGCAATATCTGACCATGGATTGCCTCACCAGCTGTGTTTAATTTGCCAATTCTGGGTGGATGTTATTCGATTCAGTTGTTTCTTCTATCTGCTCTGTGAGAAGGCGCAGGGCTCATCTGCATATTCATGCTGCTTTGTCTCCACCTAGACAGACTTTTTAGGTGCCCATGGTTTGGGAGGCTGGAGTCCTGGTGTTCCTGGGTTCACAGCTGAGACCACTGGTCCCTGGGCATTGTGGTTTTAGGGTCCCAGGAGGTATCCAAGGTCTCCCCAGTTGAAGGTAAGGCTGGGCTTCAGATCACAGCCACTCTCCCCTTCAAGAAGGCATGGTCTCTGTGGCAGAGCTGGCTGGTCTGGGAGAGATTTCAGCAGCAATAGAGGCTGCCTGGTCAGGGGAGCCTGGTCTGCCAGTCCCCAATAGTCCCTTGGAATATAGTTGTCCTTCATTCACAAATACAGACACTCCCCGCATGTCCACACATTCTCCATTCGTTCTCTCACTCACACACTATCTTTCAACCTGTTGTCCTGTTGGCAGCCATCTTGTATCTCCTCAGTAGTTTACTCTTTTTTTTAATTAAATCTTTATTGTTCAGATTACATTTGTTCCTCTTTTT
>NW_005357414.1:3576098-3582165 GCF_000412655.1 Myotis brandtii | reverse complement strand
ATTTTCCACACTGCGCCTCCTCTGAGCCTCGGTATGCTGTTCTCTTTCCTTCTAGTTGAAGAATCTCTCCTCAGCCAGCTTTCCTGTGGTTCTGGGTGATGTCCGTTCCATCTTTTAGTTGTATTTTTGAAGTGGTTGTTTGGGGCAGCAGTCTCCGGTGTTTACCTATGCCGCCATCTTGGTCGATCCGGAAAGATCAGTAGTTTACTCTTAATCTCCTTAATTGCATGCTTCATTTCCAGGATTTTTCATTGGTTCTTTTTTAAAATTTTAATCTTTATGGTAAAGTACTCATTTTGTTCAATTTGTTTTCTGATGCTTTGAATTACCTGTCTATATTTTCTTGCATCTCATTGAGTATTTTCAGAACTGCAATCTTGAAATCTCTGTCATTTATATCACATATTTCCATTTGTTCCAGCTTGCTTTCTGCAGATTTATTTTCTTTCTGATCATCCACGTTACTGTGATTATGTATGGTATTTGCTGTTCTCCTTTGTCTAGGCATGTATATCTGCCTATATTAATGGCTTATAACAGCTTTCTCTGAAGAGGTCATTCTACTATTTTCAAGTAGATGGAATTGAATCACACTATTTTTTCTTTACCTCTGTGAGCTCCCAGACTACCTCCATGGCTTCTGTAAGATAGTACAGCCATGTTGCTTGAGGTTGGTTGTTTTGCCCTCACCATATTGGTGACCCTGGACCTCCTGGGGTCCTGCCACAAGTACCCCACCTGGGGATCTGTCACAGCGGAACCAGTGGTTCTCCTGCAATAGTTCTTCATTTACAGATAATATGCTTCTGAACCTGACACCAAGGACAACAGAAGGTGAGTTTTGGGAGTTCAAGTGGCAGATGGCAGGGCTCTGTGGTTCTGTTTCATTTTCTTATATACCACTGCCCAGCCTTACAGTGGAGAGCCACATGCTTTGTGAGGCTTCTGCTGGCTCAGTCACTGTTTTCTCTACTCACCCTGCTGGACTGCCCCCTGAAGCTTTCTGTTCCTCCAGGTGTGAGCTCTGCCCTTTTCTCCTTTCTTTTCTCCCCATTTTTTCATGGTTGCCCAACTTTAGATGTTTCAATGTGCAGGTCTCTCATGTATGCCTCTGTACCAAGTAGGAAATTATTTGTTGAATTATAGTTGGTTAACGTGTTAAAATATCAGTGGGAGAAGCCAAGGGGTTCTCTCATGCTTCCATTCCTCTGATGTCACTTTGTCTTTAACTTTTATCATTTTAATGATGGTGTGTCTTGGTGTGGGCCTCTTTGGGTCCATTTTGCTTGGGACTGTGCTTCCTTAACTTGTATGTCTTTTTCCTTCACCAGAGTAGGGAAGTTTTCAGTAATTATTTCTTCAAGTATTTCTCGATCCCTTGCTCTCTCTCTTCTACTTCTGGCTCCCCTATGATGTGGATGTTGTTATGGTTCATGTTGTCCCAAAGTTCCCTTAAATTATCCTATTTTTTAAAATTCATTTTTATTTTTGCTGCTCTGATTGGCTGTTTATTTTTACTCTGTCTTCCAAATCGCTGATGTGATCCTCTATGCCAATTCATTGTGCCTACTGTTTTTTCCTTCCAGTGTATTCTTTATTTTAGATATGGAATTCTTCATTTATGAGTGGTTCCTTTTTATGGTTTCTATGTCCTTTTTAATGCTGTTGAACATCTTTATAATCATTACTCTTTACCCTATATCTGATAAATTGCTTAACTCCATTTCATTTAGCTTTTCTTCTTGAGAATTCTCTTGTTCTTTCATTTGGGTCCTATTTTTTTGTCTCCCCATTTTGGATGTCTCTTTGTCTTTGTTTCTATGTATCAGGTAGATCTGCTATGACTCTCAGTCTTGGTAGGGTGGCCTTATGTAGTAGGTGACCTGTGGGACCCAGTGGTGCAGTCTCCCTTATCACCTGAGCTGGGTGCTCTAAAAGTGTCCCTTGTGCCTGTTATGTGGGCCCTCCTATTGTAATTGAGTCTTGATTGCTATTGGCCTATTCATACATGTTATTGACCCTCAGGCTGGTTGACAGTGAGGCTCAATCCCCAACACATTGTACCAGATACTATGCAGATGCTGATCACATGAAGAGGAATCTATCTCAGCAAAGTTTGATTCCTGCTTAGATTTTCCTGGATATGCTGCTTGTGAAGCCTATTGGATCTTGCTCTGTTATTGTCTGAATATGGCCACTGGGTGTATTGGTTCTGGGCCTCTTCAGAGGGACTTTGGTGCAGGCCAATGTCAGAAGCTTTTTTAAATTGTCCTTGGGCAACATGTTTGGAGCTATGAGCGATTCATAGCTTGTGGCTCCCTCTGATGGGCCTGGGTGCATGTGGAAAGGAGTAAGATGCATACCAATGTATGCTTTTATTAGAACTGGGTCCAGAGGCAGGTTGGCAAAAGTCTCAAAGCACTCAGAGATCTGCTTCTAACTGTAGGTTGTCTGGCTCAGTCACTAAAAGAGATTCTGACTGTATTCCTCAGCACGGTGTATGCTCCACAGGGTGGGGTGAGAAGCATTCCAGCTGGTGGTGTTATTACTTCCTCCCAGTGTGATGTTGCATGTAGGGGAATGCTCTGCCCAAGAAATATGGCTTCTGCAGTATGGGAATGACTCAGCACAGGGATCCTGGTAGGTGACCTCTTAGCTCTCTCCCCAGAGCCACCAAACCCAGACTTTCCTCACACAACTCTAGTCCACTCTTCCCTCTCTCCACTGGAGTCCAGGGAGAGTGTCATTTCTAGCTGTCTTTCTCTGGTAGAGAGAAACTCCACTGCTTTTCACAGCCAGATGTTATGTGGGCACCTGTTTTGGTGCTTTGGCCTGGGGAGCCCAACTTGAAGTTTAGACCCCACACTTCTCAGGACCTCCTGCAGCTGATATATCCCTTCATAACTTCAACTGCTGCCCATGAGTGCCCAGCCAGCCCCCTCATTCCTCCACACCTCCTACCAGTCTCAATGTGGTCTCCTCTATAAGTCCTTGGTTATAAAGCTTCTCTCCAGCTAGTCTTTAGTTCATTATTCAGGATGATTTTTCTATAGTTGTAATTCTAGTTTGGTCCTGGGACGAGGTGAGTGTAGCTTTCACCTACTCCTCTGCCATCTTGGATATCTCTGTATGTGTCACTTTTTGACATATATATCCACACCCATAACATGGTCACTAAAGATGATGGTGCTGATCTTCAGTAATATGCCAATCAATTAATGCAGCCTTGGTTCTGTCTAATAGTATGATTCATAGCTTAATATACTATATCTGTACACTTATTAGCTTAGATGATTTTAAGTGAAGTTGAGAATGGCCTAGAAATGTGTTATTTTTCTCTTTCCAGCCACCTATAAAAGCAGCCTTACAAGGACACAGTATTTATTAGAAATATTAGAATCCCTTAGAGTCTAATATTTGATCCCTATCTGAATAAATGGAATTAAATAAAAGTGACACAAGTATCCAACAAATACTTTATCAATCCCAGAACCAAGGGTTGTGATGTGCAGTGGGAAGGGGGAGGGGAGAAACTATTTAATAGAGTAGGATTTTTCAACTATTTCTCACTGTCAATACCTTGAGACAGATCATTCCTTGATGATGGAGAGAGGATTGTCCTGTGCCAGTAGCACACATTAAGTTTTTGATAACCACAATGTCAACAATAACTGTCAAATGCTTCCTGAGTGGACAATATCACCCCTGGTAAAGAATCACTGGTATATACAAAGCTTGCCAAGCATTTTGGGACATTGTTAGTACTTCTATGAACCTATGTAAGCCTTCCAAATACTGCATTTCCCAAATTTGCCTTATATGGGAACATATCAAGTAGCCCAAGTGTGTACTTTGTTCTGAAATTTACTAGTCTTAACTATCTTGCCAACCCTAAAAATATTATTAAAAAATAACTCTAAGGCTGGGAGCCAATTGCACTACTGACACTGGTGAAAACATGCAAAGCTATGCCAAAAAAACATATTTATGGGAGATCCAAGATGGCTGCCAATGGTACGGCAGGCTGCAAGATTTTGTGTGAGAGAACGAAAGGAGAATGTGTGGACTTATGGGGAGTGTCTGTATTTGTGAGTGAGGGACAGCTATATTCCAAGCGACTGTTGGGGACTGGTGAATCGCCCCCCGCCATGGGGCAGCCTCTCCTGTGGCTGAAATCTCTCCTGAGTGGCCAGCTCTGCCACAGAGGCTGCGCCATCATGAAGGGGAGATGGCTGTGATTAGAGACTGACTGTGATTGGAACCCCAGCCTTACCTTCAACCGGGGAGACCTTGGATACCTCCTGGGACCTTACAACCACAACACCCAGGGACCAGCTACCTCAGCTGCAAACCCACGAACTCCAGGACTCCAGCCTCCCTGTCCACAGGCGCCTGGGAAGTCTGCTCAGGGGAAGACAAAGCAGTGCAGAAAATGCGGATGAGCCCTGCACCTTCTCACAGAGCAGATAGAAAAAACAGCTGAATAAAAAAGCACCCATCTGGAACTGGCAAATTAAACACAGCTGGTGAGGCAATCCATGGATGGAAAGGTCAGATATCGCCCTAGAGAAAGGTGAGATCTGGGATCCAGGCTGGAGGGAGAAACATGCATGAAACATGTGCAGTGGGAACTAGAGTCTCAGAGGAAGACTGCGCCCCGCAAGATCCGCGGCTGTTGGGGTCAGTGCAGCCCTCAAATGTGGACTGGGTCCCACAGGGCTGCTGGCAGAAGGGGATTCTAGAAATTAACCCACAGCAGGGCTGGGCCCAGAAAAGCAGCCTGAAGTTCTACTAGTATACCAGCTGCACAGAGCCAGGGGAAAAAGAGACACGCATAGAGATGCGCTCAGAGCCAGGGGAAGTCACGTGCAGTGCCAGGTGAAAAAGACACGAGACTGTGCGCCTCCTCTGGCTTTTTTTTTTCTTTTTAAATCCTTACTTTTGCTGGCTAAGTCCAGTACATAGTATCTTCCAATTAAAAAGTCACCGAGACTGCAGGGGAAAGTTCTTTTTGTGGAAACTGGGGATCAGAGTGGGGAGAGATGAACAGAAAACCAGCTCTGGGGCAGTCCATCCCTCCGACCCAGTATTAACTGCTGCAGGAAGGGCAAAATCTGAATACTGGGTAGAGAGGCCTTTTAGCCCCCGAAATTGAGACAGAAACACTGCCACCCAGGGGTTTATCAGAAATTCACTCTTGGGTAAAATACAACGAAAGGCACACTGTGAACCGAAGAGAGCAGAGAGATCCCACCTGCTTGAAAACAGGGTTGTGGCTTATGACACCAAGGAGTGGTGGATTGCAGGAAACATCAATACTGTGCTGCCTACCTGAAAGGAAACAGATGTGCCAAGCAGAACAGTAGAGGAAGTGAACGACCTCCAATACTTCACAATTTTATTTTTTATCTTTTACTTAAGAAACTAAATTTTTGTTCTCTTACTTGATTTTACCTTGTTTATTATTATATTTTTATTTTTAACTATTATTATTATTACTACTATTATTTTACCCTTTTAAGTGTTATTTTATTTTTTCTTTATTTTATTTTATTTTGGGGATTAGTGTTCTACGTTCTATTTTTATTTTCCCTTTAGCATTATTTTACTGTATCACAATTTTTCCTTTATGCCAACATTCTCTTCCTCACTTTTCCCATTTTTGTTTTTTTTTCTCTTAACCTGTTCCTGCTTTAGTTTTTCTCTATCCTTTCTTTTTACTCCCTGTTAAAAAATTGATCTTACTCATATTTCTAATTTCCTCTCCCCTGCTTCAAGCCCATACATACTTCTCTCTTCTCTTTCTTCACTATCCATTTTTTTTGCCTTTTTCTTTCTTTCTGTCTTGTTGTTATTTGTTTGATTGTTGGTTAGGTTTTTTTGGTTTGTTTTTTGTTGGTGTGTGTGTGTGTGTTTTTTCTTCTGTTTTTCCTCTCCTCGCTGGTTGTCTTCTTCTACTAATAGCTTAACTAATTCCAATCACCAACTAAGGCTTATCTACTCTCTATTCTCCTTTTCTGATAGTAAATGAATACACAGATAGATAGATTAAAGAAGGGGGAAAACT
>NW_005357414.1:3574458-3576062 GCF_000412655.1 Myotis brandtii | reverse complement strand
TATATATATTGAATTTTCTTTTTTACTTTTCTTCTAATACACTCAATTCTCTTTCTACCTCCTCTATACTGAATTGTGGCTATTTCACCATTCATTAAATTCCTTGACCTTACCTTCTGGAAATAAGCTCTGCCTCCTCAGATTCATCTGGGTGTTTGTTGTTTGGAGGTTTGTTGTTTGCATTTTTTGGATTTGTTGTTGTTTGTAGTTTTCATTCATCTATGGGTGTTTTTTGTTTGATTTTTTTGGATTAGTTGTTGTTTTATTGGAATTTTCTCCCCATATACATATATTTTACCCCTTCTTTTTCTTCTCTTTTTTTTCTCTCTTACATTTATTACTTTTCTCAATATCATTTTTGCACTCTTTTCTATCCCCTAATTCTCTTTTCCTTGGTGGTCATTTTTAATTGGGGTTATTAGTATCATGATTATGTTTGTGTTTGGTGCCCTGTGTGTTGTGTCTTGTTGTATTGCATTTTGTGCCTTTAAGGTAACGCAGGAGAGAGACAACTACATAACCAGAAACCCTGATAGGAGTGATCAAATGGAGACAAAGAAACAGCCAGCATAAAAAATAAAAGGAGGAATCACCAGAAAAGAAAGTAAATGAAACAGAGGCAAGCAATATGACAGAGAAAGAATTCAGAGTAATGGTCATAAGGTCGCTGAAAAGGATGGAAGAGAAATTCAACAATATGTATAAGAACAAAGAGGAAATGAAGAAGAACCAAGAAGATATGAAAAATGACATTGCTGCAATAAAGAACTCAACAGAAATATCAAGAGTAGACTCAAAGAAGTGGGGTACTGCATCAGATAGCTAGAAGGCAAGGTAGGAAAAATACACAAGCAGAGCAGCATCTAGAAAAAAAACTTAAGAAACAGGAGGAGAACCTAAGATAACATTGGGAAAACACGAAACAACGTCCGCATAATAGGGGTGCCAGAAGGAGAGGGAGCTGAGCAAGGAATAGAAAACCTGTTCAAAGAAATAATGACAGAAAACTTCCCTGATATTGGCAAGAAAAAACTCACAGAAGTCCAAGAAGCTCACAGAGTCCCAAACAAGATGAACCCCAAAGACTGACACCAAGACACATTATAATTAAATTGGCAAACACCAACGACAAAGTAAGAATCTTAAAGGCTGCCAGAGAGAGACAGAAAGTTACCTACAAAGGATCTCCCATCAGTCTATTGACTCATTTCTCAACAGAAACGGATCAGGCCCAAAGGGAATGGAATGAAATATATAAAGTCATGCAAAGGAAAGATCTGAATTCAAGAATACTGTACGCAGCAAAGCTACCAATCAAAATTGAGAGTGAAATCAGGAGCTTCACTGACAAATAAGGACTAAAGGAGTTTATTACCACCAAAAAAGCAATTCAAGAAATTCTAAAGGGTCTGCTGTAAAAAGAAGAAATAGGAAGGGAAGAGGGAACACAGGCATAGAGAATAAAATAGCGACAAACAAGTACCTATCAATAATAACTTTAAATGTAAATGGATTAAATGCCCCAATCAAAAGACATAGGGTAGCTGAGTGGATAAGAAAACATGACCCATATATCTGCTGTCTACAGGAAACCCACCTCAGAA
>NW_005357414.1:3569564-3572886 GCF_000412655.1 Myotis brandtii | reverse complement strand
ATGCTAAAATCCTCAACAAAATTCTAGCAAACCGGATCCAGCATTACATTAGAAAAATTATACACCATGACCAAGTGGGATTTATTCCAGGGATGCAAGGCTGGTACAATATCCGCCAATCAATAAATGTGATACATCACATAAACAAATTGAGAGACAAAAATCACATAATTATATTGATTGATGCAGAAAAGGTATTTGACAAAGTCCAGCACACTTTTCTGATAAAAATGCTCAGCAAAGTGGGAATAGAAAGATCATACCTCAACATAATAAAAGCCTTATATGACAAACCTACAGCCAACATTATACTCAATGGGCAAAAACTAAAACCATTTCCCTTAAGAACAAGAACAAGACAGGGATGCCCACTTTCACCACTCCTGTTCAACATAGTACTAGAAGTACTAGTCATAGCAATCAGACAAGAAGAAGTAATAAAAGGCATCCAAATTGGAAAAGAAAAGGTAAAATTGTCATTATTAGCAGATGACATGATACTGTACATAGAAAAGCCTAAAGGCTCCATCAAAAATTTATTATACTTAATAAACAAATTTGGCAATGTAGCAGGATACAAGATTAATGCCAAGAAATCTATGGCATTTTTATACACCAATAGTGAACTTTCAGAAAGAGAAATTACAAAAACAGTCCCATTTAACATTGCACAAAAAATTAAGATACCTAGGAATAAACTTTACTAAGGAGGTAAAAGACCTGTACTCAGAAAATGACAATCCATTTGACCCAGTGATCCCACTTCTGGGAATGTATCCCAAGAAACCAGAAACACCAATCAGAAAGGATATATGCACCCCTATGTTCATAGCAGCACAATTTATAATAGCTAAGATTTGGAATCAGCCTAAGTGCCTATCAGCAGATGAGTGGATTAAAAATTTTGGCACATCTATGCAATGGAATACTATCCCGCACAATGCACTCTCCATTAAAATACCAATGGCATATTTCACAGATCTAGAAAGAACTATTAAAAAATTCATCTGGAATAATAATAATAATAATAAAAGCCCGAATAGCTGCAGTGATGCTGAGAAAGAAGAACAAAGTAGGAGATACCAGATATCAAGATGTATTACAAAGCCACTGTTCTCAAAACTGCCTGGTACTGGCACAAGAACAGACATATAGACCAATGGAATAGAATAAAGAACGCAGAAATTGACCCAAGCTACTATGCTCAATATTTGACAAAGGAGGCAGGAACATACAATGGAGTCTGGACAGTCTCTTCAATAAATGGTGCTGGGAAACTTGGTCAGACACATGCAAAAAAAATGAAACTAGACCACCAACTTACACCATTCACAAAATAATCTCAAAATGGATAAAGGACTTAAATATAAGATAGAAAACCATAAAAATATTAGAGGAATCCTCAGGCAGCAAGATCTCAGATATATGCCGAAGCAATATCTTCACCGACAGCTCCTAGGGCAATGGAAACTAAAGGGAAAATAAACAAATGGGACTACATCAAAATTAAAAGCTCTGCACAGGAAAAGAAACCATCAACAAAACAACAAGAAAGCCCACTGCATGGGAGAGCATATTGCCAACGATATCTCTAATAAGAGTTTAATCTCCAACATTTACAGGGAACTTATGCAACTTAACAAAAGGAAGACAAACAACCCAATAAAAAAATTGGCAATGGATCTAGATACTTTTCGAAAGAATACATAAGGAAGGCCAAGAGACATATGAAAACATGCTCAAAGTCACTAATCATCCAAGAGATGCAAATCAAAATGACAAAGCGGCACCATCTCATACCTGTCAGAATGGCTATCATCAACAAATCAACAAATGAAAAATGCTGGTGTGGATGCAGAGAAAAAGGAACCCTCGTGCACTGCTGGTTGGAATGCAGGCTGGTGCAGCCACTGTGGAGAACAGTATGGAGTTTCCTCAAAAAACTAAAAATGGAACTTCCATTTGACCCAGTGATCCCACTTCTGGGAATGTATCCCAAGAAACCAGAAACACCAATCAGAAAGGATATATGCACCCCTATGTTCATAGCAGCACAATTTATAATAGCTAAGATTTGGAATCAGCCTAAGTGCCTATCAGCAGATGAGTGGATTAAAAATTTTGGCACATCTATGCAATGGAATACTATCCCGCACTAAAAAGGAAGTAACTCCTACCATTTGCAACAGCATGGATGGAGCTGGAGAGCATTATGCTATGTGTAATAAGTCAGTCAGAGAAAGATAAATATCACATGATCTCACTCATTTGTGGAATATAAAGAACAACATAAACTGATGAACAAAAAGAGATCTAGAGACAGAGAAGCATCAATCAGATGCTCAAACCTCAGAGGGAAGGTAGGGGAAGGTGGGGGTAAGGGGGGAGATCAACCAAAGGACTTGTATGCATGCATATAAGCATAAGTGATGGATGCAAACAAAGGGGGTGAGGGTGAGGGCAAGACTGGAGGGATGAGGGGACAATGGGGGTTAAAAACACATTTGTAATACCTTAATCAATAAAAAATTAAAAAAATAATTGAAAAGTGTTGCTTTTAACATGAATGTGTATAGAATGAATTTAGTACTTCCAGTTATTTTGTATGTGGCCGTGGCTAAAGGTCTTAGGGTGCTAAAATGACCATATAAAGTGATATTTAGAAGGGGTAATTTGTATCTTTGTCTTTAACTTAGCTATGGGAGGGTGGAGTAACAACTTCAGAGGTTTCTTTTTGCATTTTGTATAAGCTTGGCATTTTTTTTAAGTGTTTTGGAAAAAAGTTAATATACATTGCAACATATGCTATCATTAATTATATTTCACATGTTACCATAGCTCAAATCTCATTAAAATGAATTCCAAAGAACTATTGAAAATGTAAATTCTTATTCACTTATTAAAATTTTGCTAATTAAAAAAACAAAACAAAATAAAAACAAAAATACGGTGGTACATCTACACAATGGAATACTATGCTGCTATAAAAAAGGAACTTTTACCATTTCCAACAGCATGGATGGAACTGGAGAGCATTAAGTTAAGTGAAATAAGCCAGTCGGAGAAAGATAAATATCACACAATCTCACTCAGATGTGGGAAATAATGATCAACATAATTTGATGAACAATAATAGATCCAGAGATAAATGGTAGGGGATGATAGGGGATGATAGGGGATGAAATCCACCAAAATATTTGTATGCATGCTTATTAGCATAACCAATGGACATAGGCACTGGGGTGGTGGGGGCTTACCCAGAGTGGGAATGGATGGGGGGTGTCAATTGGGGAAAAAGGAGACATATGTAAAACTTTAGGTA
>NW_005357414.1:3533400-3568644 GCF_000412655.1 Myotis brandtii | reverse complement strand
ACCCTAAGTAGTGTAGCATGTGTCACCCTTCTGCAACTGGTATTATTCTTTAGACTTTTAATGTTGTGGTGCTGCCAGCACAGACTTCTGAATTAGACAAGGGGCTGCAGTGGTTGCCCCATAAATGCTTAATGTGATCCAGATTGGAGAAAAAGGGCACACTTTGAGGAAAGCAAAGCCATTTGAAATAATATACAAACATCTGGAAGCATACAGGTGGTCCGAGAAGTCCAGGATAGCCATCAGGGCCTGGAAATCCAACAGCTCCTTGAGTTCCATTACAGCCATCCAGGCCAGGTGGGCCTCTGGGCCCTGGTTGTCCAGGGTGGCCCTTTTCAAAGAGAAAAGAAGGGGTCAAGTCAGGCACAGGACTCTCAGCTACTCTCTGATAAACTCAACAGAAAGAGGATCCAAGCATGCCGCCAAACTCTGGCCCTTGTTCATTCTTAGCCCCATCACTGATGCTCTCATAGCTTTCCTTTCTACTCAGGTGTATGTTGCTGATAACAGTTCAGTGTTACTCCTTCCAAAAGTATCAATGTTTTATATGATTCAAACTGAAACCAAAGAGATCAAGAATGAAGAGATGGGACACACAGCGCATTGCAACCTCACCTTCCCTGGGTACAAAAATATACTAAGTTGGGGCTTAGCTGTCTGGAAGCTGAACTGCTACCAACATGGAATCATGGTAGGCTTTAGGACTCCTCAGAACAGACTGGAGCCTGGGAAACCTGGGGTGGCTTTCTGTATTAAAAGCTTTGCATAAGAAATGATGCTGAATTTTGGTCAACTGAGCAGAAGCAATTTTCACAGCAGCACCTCTCCTGAAAGCAGTTTGGTAAAAAAATAAGCCGGTTCTGGAAAAATTACACTTTCAATTCTATTTTATCATTATCACATATCATGCTATTGCTTCAGTTAGGAATGCTATCTTCCCCTCTTCTCCATACTCACCAATGAGGCAGTTGATTTGCTGGGCTATTAGTAATCATTTATATATAGTTGGTATTAATTCAATAATTTTCCAGAGTTGGTCTTTCTTGGTGAATATACCTTTTTTTGTAGGGAATATCTCTTTTTTAATCTATCAAAAGCAGGTTGGGTATTGGGTAAGCAGCAAAGAGATAACTTGAAAGACCAGAAATCTAGATAGGTCAACAAAAGGTAGACTCCTACCCTCTCACACACACTTTTGAAATCCAAGTATATATACAATGAATTGAGGAAAATATGTCATGAATTCAAAAGTAAACTTCTCAAATTATTAGAGGAGACAAACTTTTATCAAATTCTTATTGAGAAAATGCTCCGTAGAATTGTTTCATCTTCATTGTTACTAAGTTGTAGAAGATAGACAGTCTACAAAGATGTAGAAGCATACAAAGATCTGGAAGCATACAGATGGTTAAAATCAGACAAAAGTATGATTCTATACTGCTAGACTCATAGAATACTAAGTCTAGAAGAGTGGTCATTAAACTTATCCTTTCAATAAACTTGCTGCAATCTGTGCTTTCCAGACTCATGTGATGATTTTTACTTGCACTGGGGAAACTGAGACAGCTTATTAAGTCATCATTTTATTACTAACTGAGATGGCTATTCTTATTTTCCCCCTGAAGATCTACATCCTACCTTCCCCAAATCTGTGCCTTGGGAGGATGACCTTTATGGATAGCACTGTGTAAGCTCCATTTCCCTTTGATTCCTAGTTGTATTTGGCACTAAAGCAGGAGGAGAAAGAGCACATACTATTTATTTCCCTTATGCCTTTCATCCTTGGCTATATCTCTGGCAATGGCCACATTTCTCTATGATCTTAGCTCCTGTTGGAAAACCATTATTCCATGGCTCCAGGTCACACACGGTTCCAGTATTACCATTTCTTCTTTCCCCTTTGGTCACAGGGGTGATAACAGCTTTTTGTTAGTTGCTTCACCATTCATTGTTGTTTCCATTAATCCTGACCTTTAAATCCTTTAAATATACCCTTTACTCAACTCTCGTGTTAACTTTTTCAAGTGTAGTACATATTTCTTCCTAGGATCCTGACTACCACTTTAAAATGTCCCAGCTAAGCTTGCTAGAAGCAATCTCTCAGTTGAGTAACAGGGATGAGTTAAGGTAAGACAACAGGCTGGCTCAGTATTAGGGGGCTTACCACTAGGGCTTTGGTTCTGTTTGACACCAAAACCTTTGCTTGAAATCTTGCCCATTGGTACCCACATTTTTTTCTTGTCCCCAATTCTTCTGTAGTTTTCTTGTCTGAACTCCTGATATCTTCTATCTGCAGGATTCCAGGGACACCTGTTCACTCCTACCTTAGCCAAATTCTCTGGGATTAACCTCTGACCTCTGACAGACCTGTCAACCCTTTCTTATCCAGCTGACACCATGGGATGGTGGATAAAGCATGTTTGAGTCAGTCAGACTTATACTACAATCTTAGCTTTGCCACTCCTCAACTTAAGCCTCAGTTTCCTCATCTGTAAAATGGAGATGAATAATACCATCTCATAAGGTTGTTGTTAACATTAAAATAAAATTTAAAATTTATGGTTAAAATTCCATGAGACTGTTTACTACACAAGAGCTCAATAAATGGTAAGTCTTCTTCTCTCAAGCAAGTCAGCAAGCATAAGCCACCAGGCTGCGTTCTGTCTCCTCTCAGCTCTCAATACCAAAACATTTCTGGCACATTGACCTTTCTGGTTATTGCTAATGATTTTTCATATGTGTGTGCCAGCCCTTCAAGAGAATGTAGCTTTAGCTTTTTTTTAGGGAGAAAACAATGGTTTTATATAACCACAAATTTCTCAACACATAGAATGGGAGGATCTGCTGTATTTCAGAAAAAGCAATGCTCTTTAGAACCCATATTTCAAAGGAATAGTTTCCTTTTGGTGAGCAGCATGTGTTCACTTTGAAGATATAAATCTGGTGTGTTCATTTATGCATCTTTAGGCAGAAAACTGTTTAAGATTGACTCTATGGGGAAAGCTAAACATAAATTGCAAAGGATGACTTGAAAACTTCTTCTCTCAAATTATCTGAACTAAAGATACTCAAAAAGCATACATTTCTTGAAGGTGCCAGCAGCCCCAAATCACAGCTATGAAATCATTAAAAGCCGCAACCCTACTATCCCTAGTCTATGTTTTTTTTAATGTTGAATATGTTGATGAATGCTTGTCCACTCTCTCAATAGGTTGCTGTGCCCCTTAGTGCACAGAATTGGATGATCATGAAGTGACTACTTGCTCATTCATGTTGAAATTGTCTACATAACAGCAAAAATGGAGTTTTGGGAGTGAAACCAGTGGCATATATGTTAGTGATCAGCCATTATTAAGATGAAAATCAGGTCTTTGCAGTGATCCAGTTTAGTAAGATGTGTTTGGGAAGCTGTTGATTTTAGCCAAATTGCTTAATAAGTGCCACTGAAAGTTGAGAAAAATAATGTCTGAGTAGGCCAAAGGTGTCTGTTGTATTCCTCTGTCTGAGGGAGTCCTGTCAGTCTGAGAACTGTTGTTTTTATAGGTTCTGGAGGTTGGAATCCATTCCCCAAATAATTTTAGTGTTCCTAGTATATGCTGAATTCAGCCCTGGGGTCTCTGAGGTCCCAGAGAGGAGCAGAAAACATATTTGTGTTTTCAAGGAGCTAACTAATACTATTACACAAGACAATCAATCAATATCATTGACCATATGTAATAAGGAGCTAGAGGGTGTGGGGCAGACATCAAGGACTCCTGGAAAATTGCAGATGGAAGGAAGAGGTAAGCAGTAAAAATAAGGCGCTTAATAAATTCATCATGAATAGCTGGAAAAGAGAGGATGAATAAGGGAGAATGATTTCATGGAGTAAGTGAGGCTTGGAGCCTCTTGTTAAAGCAATCAAAAGTCAAAAAAGTCAAAAGTAAAGATATACAACCTTTGGTCAAGGGAAGGGCCAGTGAAGGTCCAAGGGAGTGGAGACTTCTACTGGGAGCAGCATGCTTATTTGGAGGAATCTGGACACCTGCAACTCATTCTCCTAAGCAGTAAAGTCCCAAAGAGAAGTGATAAATTCCTGCAAGCCCTAGTGCTCTCCAAGTTATGAGTTGCAGGCAGAAATGTCCAGCTGGACTCTGGGGCAGGTTCTAGCTCAGAATTGGAATCAGCCTCTGCATCACAGGACTCACGTCCTTCCAGCTCCCATTTAAAAGAGACTACCACTGAAATCTCTAACCCCCCCGCCCCACTCATCTCTGGTGAAGCCAGCTCCACAGGATGAATGGAAGAGGCAGCCTCCAGTTTGCTAGTTTCCCTTACCCATTGGCTTCTTGAAGACACACATTCTGAGTGGAGACTGCATAAAATGGCTATAGGAACACAGGCATGAGACAATGCCAGGGGGCATCACAAAAGAAAGATCAACCCAATGCACTTATTTCCCCACTGGCCTATTTCTGTGCATTTTGCAGGGTCTGAACTTAAATAAAATGCAGAAATCTGATGGCTGATTTGTTGATACGTGTAACAAACACAAGGTAAGTGAGTCTTCTATTCTCAAAATCCACAAATGTATACTAGATCTGGAGAGGAAATGGATTAGATGAGTATATCTTTATGGGTAGAACTATATATTTTTTTCTGTATCCTCTTAGTAGAGTGTTAGTATATATAGCAGGTGCTCATGAAATACCTATAGACTGGCACAAAGACATTTGAACATCCTTCCCTAATACTAGATGATTATGTAGTGTCACATAAGAAGCTGTTTTGTCTAGGGCTTCCACACAAGATTTGGTTCTTCTCTTAAAAAAGGTTGAAGACCATTGCTATAAACAAATAGCCCAGGCTAAAGTTTAAATATATAGAGAAGTGAGAAAGGAAATAACTAAAAAGTGATAGCAGCAAGTACAAACACTGTATTTTAAAGGCTGGAAAAATGTTTCCATGTGATCTCCAGTGGTGAGATAAGTAGGGATATGAGGTGAAAATGAAGAAACTATGCAACTGGGTTGGATGAAATGGGAGAAGAAGATGTCTGCAGGCACCAAACTCCCCACTTATCTTCAGCAAAGCCAGTTGTTCAGGATTGATGAAAGAGGCTTATCTTTGGAGTAGTCATTTTATAAAAACTAAAGGAAAATTCACTCTGAAATGAGAGGAGCCTGAAGAGAATAAATTATAGGAACAAAATGTATCAAGATATTTTTCTACCCAATTTCATGCACTTTCTTAAATTTCGTATAATGAGTGTGTTCATGTTCTAATGTGGCACTGACTCTACACTTCAGAGCCAGTCTCTCATTCCCAATTAAAGCTCCCCTCAACCCACAATGCCTACCTCATTTTGCTAAGATATTGATGGCTTCTTATATTTGCACATCTATCTGCAGCCCCAGCTGTGTCATTTGGTAATGCCTATAACTGAATCCCAGGGAAACTGTGCAACCACTGCCCTTCAGACCTTAACACACACATCTCAACACTTGACCCTGAGCATGTTTGCATAAGATGGGATGTTGCTAAGGCCAAAGTGCTTAAGTTATGAGGCAGAACCTAGAGGTGATATTTTAAAATGCCTTTGTGGACACACTCACCGGAATCCCATCAATGCCAACAAAGCCAGGAACTCCCATGGGACCCTAAAAATAGGAGTAGGGAGAGGAAAGTTAAAGATAATCCAATTGACCTCCATTTGATTTAGTGAATTTTTCATGTAATACATGACCTAAGTTGTTAAGAAGCCTTTTGTATCTCCTCTTCCACATTGCTCCCTACTCCAGTTTGAAGTGATCACTTGCCTCTACCTGAAGTCTCAGACCCATGTGTATTATGAGATCAGTTCTTGTCTTAGGCAATGTGGTGTAAGATCCAAAAGTCTATCCTGCCCTGATATCTGGCAAACCAGGAGGGCCTCAAGTGTTCTGTCCACAAGTCCCCCCCACCCTGCTCCTGTAGACAAGGTCTCCTAGGCAAATGACCATCCTAATCAAATAGAACAGATACAGTTCCTGCTTATCCCTGAGCAGTGGGTTTTAGTTCCCTGCTGGCCCATTGAATTAGTCAAACAAGCCAATCACATTCTCCCTCAGAAACCAAGGGATATCTCACCTTCTTGACACTACAAAATCTGCCTCACATAGCCACTTCTGGTTTATTCTGATCCCAAGGGCAACCCTTGTGTGGCCCTCCATAGTATGCAGTGTACTCCTCCCCTGTGCTGGGAGTATATGCAACTAATAAATCTTTGTCCATCCCTCTGTTCAATGTCAGGTGTCATATTTTTGGCCATCCCCAGAGCCATAGGGTGGGAGCCCCTCCCCCACCAATGGGGTGAAGAGGAGGTGACAAGGACACATATGTAATACCTTAATCAATAAAAGAAAAAAACCAACAGGGAACATAAACTGAACACTAATCTCAGTCAGTCAGTCACCATGACATGACCAATCTCCTAACTTGCATATATTTTCCTATATTTGTGGCCCAGATTGCTTCGAAGCATTTGAGCCCTTGCTTCCAAATCACCTTGCCTTGAATTCCTGACCTCTACTGCCCAGATGATTAGACTTTTGACTCATACCCAGTTGAAACCAACATGACTTCACACCACAGTGAGCCCACTTATCTATCAAGTAGCTAATACATGCACTTTATGGTTTGCTTCTCATGAGGTCTCTCCAGAATTGGGCTGATCCATTAGTAGTACACCACTCAGCCTGTCTCTTATTAAAACATGTAGCCCAGCATCACAGTATTCATGATTAGTGTTATTTCCACAACAGAACTGAGATTTAGAACCTTTTACCTTCATACTTGTGACCCATAAGTCAAAGAAAAATCAAGCTTTGGTGCTCCTACCTTATCTCCTTTTGGTCCATATGTTCCCAGAGGGCCTGGGGAGCCCCTTTCTCCTTTGAACCCTGATAAACCACTAGGGCCAGCAAATCCTTGAGGACCTGTTTGACCTTGAATTCCAATGGGTCCTGGTTGCCCCTAAGATGGACAGAAGGAGTATAATTAGTTACCAGAGGACTTAACATCAACACTTCTCATTTTCCCATGCACAAAAAACACTGTCATCGCGTCATTAAATAATTTTGGCTTAGAGATCTGTGAAGTATGCCAAAGTTCCAGACACAGATCAGAAAAGGCTATTTTAGGGGCTGCTAAAATTATTTGGATAGAACATATTTTATAAGCACATTTAATAAGATTCATGTGCACCAATATCCTTCAACTTTGTACTTCTTAGGAGATTAGTTACTCAGGCTGGGTAATATTGTCTGCTTCTTAGTTAATGCCAGGTCATCCATCAGATTGTCAAAATGGCAAAAGAACAGAACGCTGGAGAGTATCATGACATTTTATAACTCACATCCAAATGGCCAACCACATGCTTGCTATGAAGTCCATAAACGGCTGTGCTTTAAAGAATACTGTCTCCAGGGTCAGAGAGGGGAGAACCCAGAAACCCATGGGCTGACCAATATGTCAGAACTCATCTTTGTTGGCAGACTTTAGGACCCCATCAGTGCAACTGGAAACAGATGCTCACTGGGAACACACACACACACACACACACACACACACACACACACACACTGTTTATTTGCTTCCTCCCTATCTCTCTTCCTTCCCTTTACTCCTGCCAACTGCACATTGTAGAAGTGTAATATTCAAGGAGCCTGAGAATATACATCAAGTATCAATTATGATAGCAAGAAGAAGCAGCCTGAAGATTTTGAATGCCCTGGTTATAAAGTGTCTGTAACAATGAAGTCTGAGAGTTCAGGCTGACATTTTAAAGCTGACTGAGACAGAGAATTAACTCCAGTGGGTGCCACACAAGTGGACTAGTCTATCATTTAGAACAAACGCCAGCAGGGACTGAATTTTCTTGGCAGAAAAATGAAAACCATTAGTAATGTTCATTACCTTTCAGAGAACACAACGCCATATCAGTTAGAAAGCCTATTTTCATAAATGTTTTCCATCTCCACCTCTCTGCCCCTTTACTGACTGCCTGCAATTTCTTACATATCTGTGAAAAGCTCTGAGAAAAACCCATTAAACATGCCCTTTAATATTCACCTTCAAAATTTACTTTTTGAAAGCCTGAAAACAGGACATATGGTTTATGTGATGGCTAGAGTCATGTACTGGAGATGCAAGTGAACACTAGCTGTAAAGGGCTTTTAGAGTACAATTTCCAGTGTCAATTAGGTCCATGAAGACCTAGGACTCTTGTAAAAAAGTAAAAGATGCTTTTCCCAAAAGATGCAATTCCCCAACACCCAACATACACACAGCCTACAAATGATGCTAGGGTTCAGACTTTTTAATGAGCTTATCTCTGGGAATGATGGGGTGGGAGTTGAGCTTTCACTTTTTATGCTCTTTTTCTCTGTTGAAATTTTATTTACAATGATTCTGTTATTTATTACTTTTGTGAATATATGTATATAACAATACTTTAAAAAAAAGTAGTGTGGGGATGCTGTTGAAAATTAACAAAGAAGTCTAAAATGTAGGCTTAAGCTTTCAAGACTAATGTACTCATCAAAACCATAACAAACAGTACATGTCCAGAACCTAGCATAAATGGTATAACAACACAAGGAAAGTGTTGGCCATGAAGTTGGTAATGCTTACATTCTGTCCATGACTCAGATGGGGTAGAGGGGTGTTGAGAGGGAGTCATGGGTCACACTGGAAAGGCTGAGTGGCCCCAACTGGAGTGGGCCTGAAAAGCAAGGCAGGGAAGTTGACAAATTGATTTGGTGGGAAGTAGGGAACCCTTAGAAGATTGGGGTCAGGGAAGGATGGGAGGAAGGCTTTGTGTTTCAGGGCTGAAACTCATCAAGGAGCATTCAGGAGAACATGTGTGTGTCAGCATGAGGCCAGGGCAGCCTGCCTGAGGCTGGAACAAGGGAAACAGATAAGAAGCAGCTGTTGGGGGAGGAGGGGACTATTTGGTGGGAGGATTGGGGGGGGGTGCAGGACAGGCTTGTTGAAACCATGTTATTACTAGCAGAGAGGTTGCAGTCAGGGCACAGAATGCTCAAAACTTTCCTGGATCAAGGAGGGGAGGTGGAGCGCATGATAAACCATTGAACAGCTACTAAGAGAGCAGATTGTGGTGTCACCCAATTCTCATCTTGCTCACATCACTACAGCCTGAGCAGTGCCTGGCATGGGCACATGGGCTGGCACACTCCAGCTCTGGTCTCTTGCCCTTGTGAGTGCATGATCAGCAAGAGTAAGCAATGAGACTTAGGAGTGAGGCAATTCCAGTGCTGGACTTAACAGGAAATCTGATTCCATCCAGAAAAGGCAGGGTTCCATGGCTCATTTCCTTTCTCTTTGCTGGGTGTGCATGCTGAATTTGCCACAGTTGCACAGCTGACTCCTCAGTTCCAGCCAGAGAACTTAAAGTGAGGCCCTTAAAGAACTCATGGGTACTTTAGATTCTAATTCTTTTTCCAAAAAGGTATTTGAAATGGCACTCCTCAAAGAAAGGTGTACTTCTGGTCTGTTCCCAGCTAGAAACCTCAGACTGACCAAAGGGCCAGAAGCAGGGCCTGTGGGATATCTTGAGGCTTCTGGGGCACTGCTCAGAACTGCCTTCTCAGAGTGGTTTCAGGCCCTTCTAGAGCCTATAGTCATAAGATATGAGACAAGAAGCCTTCCCACCAACTGAGGTCCTTTCATTCAGTGGTACAGAGCACCACAAACAATGAAAGATGGCAAAGAAAAAAAATAAGAGACATTTCTTTTGTGTGTTGCTTTGTCAACCATTTCTAGATATGCATACTCTGTGCTTATAGCTATATGATCTGTTTTCCATATCTCCAACACATAGGGTTTCTGTTGCAGTGCCCAGTGTACTGCTGAAGCTTAATACTGTACTAAATTGGTAATGAACTACTTTTGGGGCGGAGGGGGGGTTGTTTCCTCCAAAAAGCTATCAGTGTCACTTTTCATATTGGCCAGCAAAGGTCAGTGTGAAAATATAGTGGCTACAGATAATGAGGTGGGTGGCAGAGAAAAATAAATCAAACCTGTGTCATAGAAGTTACAGAATATTCAAGCAGGAAGGGCCCTTAGGGACCATTCCATCCAGCCTCTATTTTATACATTTCGAAAAAAAGAAGCCAAGAGAAATGACTTGTTTAGGTCACATAGCTACTGAGGAACAGTGTGGGTCTCTAACCACATTGCCCCTGCCAGTGTGTGGCTCTTTCCCTGTTTGCCAGTGGCAGATGTCCTAGGGGGTCCTTGAGTCTCGCTCCCTAACCCCAGGCCTGCCCCTGGGACTTTCCCCATCAGTAGGCTGCAGCAGCCAGATGCTCACACATCATTTCTCTCTTCCTAACGCTGATCACTTCACAAAACAATCTGAAACACTGTTTGGGCTGCTAGCAGAATTTGAATGGGCTTGGACCAATGCCCTACCCTGATACATGTCATTTATTTGGGCAAATAGACCCAAAGAGGGCAGAAGGGACACCTCCAAGTCTTTCCAACAAGCTCTTCTGACTCCATCTGCTCAGGATTTTTCATATACACATCAGGGTCTAATTCTCCAGAGAATGAGCTGGGACTTGTGCCTAAGGCCAGACACTGCAGGTTCACAACTGCGGCCCAGGCTGGCTGCCTTCTGATAACTACAGTGGGTTGGGGTCAGTATGTATGTATATATATTAGATCAGACCACACACACCCATAGCCCCAGTCCCAGCCCCAGATAACTGGAGTAACAGACCCAGAAATAGGTCTGCATATAAAGTAGTACACATATGCAGAAATAGCATCTAAGAATCTGAAAAGCACATGCTTCAAATTAGGTAGGACTGTGAAACTGATAGGGGGCTGATTTTTCATTATGAGGGCCTTTCCTGCCTTTTTATCCCTCCCCCAATTTTCCAGTGTCCTCCTATGAAATTAAAATTTGTTCCTAAGGAAGAATTTGAAACTCATTCCCACTGAGGCATAAATGACTGACAACAACTTAGAGCTTTACTTCTCAGGGGGATTTGCATTTTAATGGAGAGTGAAGCATTAAACTAGGGGATGCAAATGATATTTATGAAGCATAACAGAGACAAGGGGTGGGCACAGGCTTTCCTAAGGATCCAGTTATATTACAGGAGATGAGGCAGTGCTGTTAGGTGGTGTCATGGAGCAGGCTCTGGAGTCAGACAGACCTGGATTCAAATCTCCTTACTGCCATTTGAAAACTATGTGACCTTCGTGAAAGGAGTTAAAGCAGAATTAGGTAGACAGGGTAAGGGGTGGAAGAAGAAGGAATCATGGAGCTAGCTGAAACCACAAAATGTTTTGCAGGAAAACAGGGTGTTTTGAGACAAGGATGTTTTTCTTGCAAGTGCAAAATAAAATGTTGCAAAAAAGGCCAGGAACCAATCAGAGAGTGGCACAAATAGACAAAGAGCAGGCCTTTAGCAGGCATAAGGGGAAGAGCAGAATACTTCTATGTCAATCCATGTAGATCCCCTCCCTTCCCGAGCGAGGAGCCTGTGTTTGCTTGCAATAAATTCCTGCCTTGTTTGAACTCCTCTGATCAGTGGCTTCATTCATTTTTTTAAATGTTTTTATTGATTTCAGACAAGAATGGAGTGAGAAAGATAGACACATCAATGATGAGAGAGAATGATTGATTGGCTGCCTCCTGCATGCCCCCCACTGGAGATCGAGCCCACAACCGGGTATGTGTTCTTTTTTTTTTCCTCTCCCCTTCAGGTATGTGTTCTTGACCAGAATCAAACCCGAGATCCGTCAGTCCACAGGCTGATGCTCTATCCACTTAGCCACACTGGCCAGGGCAATGGTTTCATTCTTTGATTCCGTAAGACATGACCCTGGGAAGAATTCCTGCTCACTGGTTCTGGTATCATTAGGCAAGTGACTTAACTACTCTAAGTTTCTAGAACTTTGAGCAATAATAGCTCTGGTGTAGGGTTATTGTGAACATTTGAGTTAATGAATTTAAAACACCTGGTAGATGGCATAAAGTATCTGTTCCATTTCCTCTTTAGATATCATTTATGATAAAATAGAGAAATTATGATTGGGTACTTAATGCTCCTTCTCTTAAGCAGAAGATGCACAGACATTATTGAGAAACCCTCTTTGGGACAGAGATGTGTGCCTAGGAATGAGAAGTATCTGTGAGAGCATTTTCCCTCTTAAGCCTGGTGTTTTTGCTCTATAGGCACTTGGCTCTTCAGCATCTGCTCATTCTCCTAACAGGACCTCATCTACATGTTAATGACTCCCAAATCTGAACCTCTAAACCAGATTTCTCTTCTCAGCATGCCTGGTAATACAGACAATGGCTTATCAGATCTTTCCTACTGGATATTCCAAGTCAAACCCAAAATGACCAAAGCTGAACTCATAATCTTCTTCCCCACCCCCATTCCCCAAACCAGCTCCTTCCTTTTGAGTTAATGGAATAAACTCAGTAAATGTCAGTCCATCCATAAAGTTGATTAAGCTAGAAATCCACAAAGTTGATCAAGCCAGAAACTCAAGTGTCCTCCATGACCTCATCTTTTCCTCATCTTCCACATCCAATGTACCAGCAAGAACTATCAACTCCACCTCCAAAATGTAACTCAAACCTGTCAATTTCTCTCTGTCCCTATGGCCTTAGTTCATGGTCTTCCTCACCTCTACTCTAGGGGGTTCCCATAGCCTCCCAATTGTTTATAATTCAGGCTCCAATCAAAATACCAGCTACTCCAGGGAGTTTCCCATAATTACTCCCACCCACAATATGTGCTGGGTTGCCTGTTTGTATCCATACCCCTGAACAGATTGAGCTTCTTGAGGACAAGACCCATGTCTTACTCCCCACTGAATCACCTGTACTACATACAATGCTTAGGACACGATGAGTACTCAGTAAATGTTTTCTGAATGAATGGAAAAATGAAGCTGTGAATATACACACTGAGAAGCCAGTGACCCAGGGATAGCAATATCTTCTTTGGAAGTCTAGATAGTTGTACAGGAGTGCAATAAAGAACATTCTGATCACAGAACCACAGAAAAGAGAGATGCACATGACAGGAAATCATTGAGTTCAAGATGCAGAAGCTGAAGCCTAAAAAGGGAAAGAGACTTACCCATGTTCATGTAGTATTAACTCTCTCTATATATATCACAACGGGAAGAGAATGAAATACTAGACACAGAGAACCCAGTGAAGAGGCTGTGATCTCCAGAAGAGAAATAATGATGACCTGGATTAGGTTCATGGCAGTGGAGATAGGTAGAATATAGATT
This sequence comes from Myotis brandtii, assembly GCF_000412655.1. NCBI lineage: Eukaryota > Metazoa > Chordata > Mammalia > Chiroptera > Vespertilionidae > Myotis > Myotis brandtii. The sequence continues at coordinate 3,555,333 of NW_005357414.1, read as the reverse complement.
TGAGAGATATCTCAGAGGCTAAAAATGACAATACTTAGTGCTATATTGGAATTGATAGGTAAAATAGAGGGAGGTGTGAAAGATGACTTCTAGGTTTCTTGATTGGGAAACTGAGTGGATTTCTTGACTGACATAAGGAAGCCTAGGAGAAGAAAAGTTTTGTGTGGAAGATAAAAGGTTCACCTTTGAAGAGATGGGAGCTAAGATGCCTGGGGACCATTTAGGGAAAAGTTCAGTACCTATTACTCCCACTAGACTGGATGTTCTGAGAGGGCAGGGAGTTCAGTTGACTTGTTTGCCATGGTATCTCTGGAGCTGAAGTGTCTGGTGTGCAGTAGACAGTCAAAAGATAATTGTGGGGGGTAAAGCATAACTGTACAATGAATGAAAATACTGAATTAAATGTACAGTTGGGCATCTTTGACAAGGACACTTCCAAGTCTCATTAGCTAGGCAATAGTGGGCAATTTCCTTCCCACAGGCCATATAAGACCCACAAAATCATTTGGTTTGGTCCTGCTAAGGTATTAGGGGTGAGTTAATTAAATGTTTGACCAAATATAGCAGGCTAATTTTTAAGTTGATAATTTTGTAAGGCTCACAAATGATGTTATAAATATCCAAATGGCCCTTGGCAGAAAAAAGTTTCCCCACCCCTGAGCTAGGGGAAAATGAGATTAAAAGACTTTGTTGTTATCCTGACAACTCCCTTGTGGTCTTTGGGGAAAGGGGAGCAGAGATCCCTGACCTCCAGCCTAGGAACTAGGTGACTTAAATTGTATAATTGGTCCTTACTTTCCAACTAGAATTCCAATCTGAGCTATGGGGCCAGGGTGGAGGGGATACAATAACTTAACAGATTCTGGCCTAAGGAGTTGTGGTCTCTCTCCTATACATGAAATATATTGTAAGAAAGAAATTAATGATAACACTCCTAAGGGCAGAGTACTTAAGAAATTTCAAAACATTTTTCCTTTTGACTTCCTTTAGAGAATCACAATATACTTGTGGGCACCAAACTGAAAAGTGGTTTAGTCATAGGGCTTGGAAATGTCATACAGTTGGTCAGTGGCAGAGTTGGAGTCAGGGCCTCCCAATCAACTCTCTGTTCCATCTGTTGGAACAAATAGAGACAGCCATTAATAGAACCCTATAATCCACTCCACTAGTAACAGCACTAATGAGCTATAATTGTCTGCAGAAGTAAATAAGGAAGAAAGAACACTAGTAGGTGAAGAATATGTCTAGAATATGTCAGATAAAGACTCATATCATGCAGATATACAGACCCATTTCGTGACCCAGGAAGACTGGTTCAGCTTGATAATGTTAGCATCATCTGCAATTTGACTTTTCTTATCTATCAATAAAAAAGTGATCAGTGTTTATCAAAGAGTGAACCCCCTAAATTCTTAGTGTCTACCATAGCTAAGAAGCTGTATAAAAACTTGCTCTCAACATCCAAGTGAAACCACATTTATTTTCCGTTTTTTTAATTTAAATTCTTTATTGTTTAAAGTATTACATAGGTCACCTTTTTCCCCCCTTGACCTCTCCCCAGCCACTCCCACCCCCTAACACATGCCTCACCCCCCTACTGTCTGTGTCCATTGGTTATGCTTATATGCATGCATACAAGTCTGGTTGTTAAGCGATAATCAGTGTTTGAAGCAGCCAGCCCAGGCATGAAGACATGCATCTACATGTTTTGTTTGCAAACACACACACACACACACACACACACACACACACACACACACACACATTCCACTGGCTACTGACAGCATGTTGAAATTTTTGGAAAGACACCTTCCAGAGTGATGAAGTTAACTCTTGCTAGGCAGCACTCTACATCCCTCCCTTCTATCTGTTTATTCACATTTCTCTCTAAAACATAATAGTGACCTTTTTTTTAACCAAGCACTTACTAAGTGCTATATATTTTAATCCATCTCCTTTAATCCTCTAACAGCCCCCAAAAGGTGGGTATTAGTCTCCTTTTAAAAATAATGAAACTGAAATACAGAGAGGGTAAAGAACATGCCGGGGGTCACACAGTAAGGAATTGGTGAAGCTAATTTTGGTGATACCAAAGCCTCTGTTTCTTCCACCAAGCTACATTGTCTCTCTGTGTTGAATAATGTCCAGAATATAGAAAAACAAGCCCAGTTGATGAGGGGCAGCAAGAGGTATTCTGGGCATAAAATATTATTTTTATTGATAACAGAACAATTTATCTCAAGTTTCCAAATCTTTTCATTGGAACAGGTACAATTAACAGAAATTCAATTAATGGAATTAATAAATTAAGTCATAAAAGGCACTTCAAGGAATGGCACTACCTAGAACTTAAAATGATGATAAATTTCTTTTTGTTCCACAATCAAAGTAGCCTCCTTAATTGGCCTGTGGACAATGGGTAGTTTACTAGGCCTTTGTAGACAAATTCTGGTGTGTGATGAGTTTCCCAATGCTAGCATATTAAGTTAGGTGCAGAAAAGGGTATACAAGCACAGTGTACTAATTTGATGATCATTGTGCTGAGAAGAAATGGGAGAATTTTGTCTTTAAACATGTTATAGTTTCCCATACCCCTGGGAATGCCAATAATTGTTAAAAATAAGATGAAGCAGCGATGTCTGCTAGATAGAGCCACAGCAGATGATGAAGAATTTTTAGGTCTTCTTTTGCTCTATAACATGTTCATAAAAGCACATCAGAAACCAGAACAAATATACCTTTTGTGATAACATTATAATTGGGAATTAAAAGAAACAAAAATCAAATCAAAATGTAAACATGACTAATAGTTGGCCATAAAAATAAAATAGAACAACCAAACACCTCTGTAATCATTACAAATGGTTCAATGAGCCCCCAATATTCCTTCAAATGTGCATGCAGTCTACACAGAATGCCAATGTACTACAAAGTGTGTACTGAGTTTTCAGAATGAGAAAATAAATATAGCTCTACTTGAAATGAATTTAACCTAAAACTAATACATGAGTTGAAAAATTTGCAATACTTAATTTGCCATAATTTTGTTTCCCTTTTTAGAATTTAAAAGGGCAATAAGCATGTGATTTGATGGCACAGGCCTTTTTTAGTAAACTTGGATTGATGTTGCCTTTGCCTATCAAAATTCTCCTGTTTAATGAAGAATCATAAGATTTAGGTCTCATTTCTTGCTCTCACTTTCTAACTGTATGATCTTGAGAAAGTCAGTTAATCTCTGGGCCTTAGTTTTTTCATCAGGAAAAGGGGAGTATTACTTGCCACCTTATGTTCTGGATTGCTTTGAGCATCAATTGAGACAATGTATGTGAAAAGGGGCTGAGGCATCATTCCATTTACAAAGATTTGCTTTTGGAGAAAAAAATCTACTAAACAAACCCCTAATTTTCAAAATACTTTCCACAAAACCCATTTTTTGGGGGCTCAAAGGCAGTAAGCCCTTAAATGAGGAGGAGGTTTCAGTAGAAAAAAATTGAATGAAAAGAGGAGCAGAATTTTTAAAATTTAATTTACTTTTATTATTGACAGTATTACAGATATCCCCCAACTTCTCCCCCCTTTTTACCTCCCTCCTTCCAGCCCTGCAACACCCTAGGCCTTCACCACACTATTGTCTGTGTCCATTGGTTATGCATACATGTATATGAGTTATTTGGTTAATATCTTTCCATACCCCCCTTCCCTCTAAGCAGCGGTTCTCAACCTGTGTGTCGCGACCCCTTTGGCAGTCGAACGACCCTTTCACAGGGGTCGCCTAAGACCATCCTGCATATCAGATATTTACATTACGATTCATAACAGTAGCAACATTACAGTTATGAAGTAGCAACGAAAATAATTTTATGGTTGGATCACAACATGAGGAACTATATTTAAAGGGCCAGAAGGTTGAGAACCACTGCACAGTCTATTCCATGCCTCCATGTCTAGGGACCTATTTTGTTCATCAATTTATGTGTTCATTAAATTCTACATATAAGTGAGATCATGTGAAACTTGTCTTTCTCTGACTGTCTTATTTTGCTTAGCATAATACTCTCCAGGTCCATCCATGCTGTTGCAAAGGGTAAGAAATCCTTCTTTTTTACAGATACATAGCATTCCATTGTGTAAATGTACCACAGCTGTTTTTTGTTTTGTTTTTTATCCACTAATCTACTGAGGAGCAGAATTTAAAGCTGTGGAAGGTGGGGGCACATTGTCTAGCATAGGAATCTCATTATAGTTTAAAAATGATTGGCCCTACACTATTATCCTATTATTGTAGTTTTTAAAATATGCGGTTTATTTTACTTAGTTAAAAAAATTCACTGATTGTTTGATTTTAGAGGGAGAGGAAGGGAAAGAGAGAGGTAGAGAGAAATATCAACTAGTCTTTCCACCCATTTATGCATTCATTACTTGACTCCAGCATGCACCCCCATGGGGGACTGAACCTACAATCCTGGCACATTAGGACGATGCTCTAACCCAGTGGTCGGCAAACTCATTAGTCAACAGAGCCAAATATCAACAGTACAACGATTGAAATTTCTTTTGAGAGCCAAATTTTTTAAACTTAAACTATATAGGTAGGTACATTGTTATTAACTTAATTAGGGTACTCCTAAGCTGGCCTTTGCTAAAAACGTCCTCAATCTGATTGAGGTACATTCACTGAGGTCGACCCCTTCCAACTCTCCCATCCATACTCGTCTTGTATACTTGTTTCGTCTATCTCCTTTCGTTCATCCTCTCTATATGTCCAAACCACCTCAACATATCTTTCTCAATCCTCGACACTACATCTTCTTTCACTCTACAATGTTCCCTAAAATTAACTTAATAAACTTTACTTAAAGTTTTAAGTCTTAGTTAAACTATAGGTACGTTGAATAAAACTTGATATCATATTTAGTAACGATATTATTTATTGATAAAATTAAATACCTGTAGGATTTGCAGCTGGTTGGAAAAATACAGGTAACTTTATGCTTTGAGTAGGTACTTTTGTCACCCTCGTGCGATTTGCGGATGCGACTAGCACTAACCACTGCACATGAGACTTCTGACTGACTGGATCGCCGCGTCTCCCATCGCCCGACCAACGACCAACCGACACCCCCCACTTCTTCTAATGCCACTTCTTCAAAATAGACTCGCCCAGGCCGAAAACCGACTTCTGCGCATGGGCCACAAAGTTTCAATCGCACTGTACGTGCGCACCCGCACGTGGTATTTTGTGGAAGAGCCACACTCAAGGGGCCAAAGAGCCGCATGTGGCTCGCAAGCCGTGGTTTGCCGACCACTGCTCTAACCAACTGAGCTACTTGGTCAAGGCCTGCAGTTTATTTTAAAATACATGGTTTAATTACCACCTGGAGCCAATCTTTTCCTTTTTCTAGCAAAACATAGCCATGGTTTCATAATAAAAATCAAAATGAAACAGGAATTGCCAGAAATTCACTTCACAACAATTTTTGGTATAGTGTATATATTCCATTAGACAAGGAATACTTGTAGCATTTTTCTCTGACATAATAAATTACCCACCATTGATATACTGAACAACCTTTGGTCTAATACTGAGCTGGTATGAACTGATTTCTTCTGGATCAATGTTGGATCCCTGAGTCTCTGGTGAGAAGCCATCAAGTTTTGGGAATGGAAGGTAACAGGGAATAACCAACTACTGCTCCTTAAGCAGAACTAGAAAAAGAAGTATAAAATCAAAGAACTTCCCTGTCAGGACTCCCTTGCCAAAGAAGTCAGAAAGCTCTGAAAGGGGAGGGGAGAGAAGTACAGGGAGAAGAAGAACTTACTAGTACATAGTCTCAGTGGTGTTCTCATGAAAACCCACACCCCTGTATTCATTTAGAACCAGAGGAGTATGCATATACATACACCCATGCAGATAAAGAGATACACATTCCAACCCAAGTAAATGTGCCCACAGGCACAGGAGTCGGCTAAAATGGTAAGATTTGCTGGTATTCTGGCATAGCCCACCATACACCTCCCAGCCAGCCATGAATTTGAATTCAAGAAGTTGAGATAATTTACAGCTTCTCCCATCAAATATATGCATATGGATAAGCAAAGTCATCTACACAGATAAATTCAGGCCAAAAAGGACATTAACAGAGGGGTCTGAAGGGCAAGGACTGAGGTGATATCAATCTCTGGGTACAAAAGGAAAGATGGGCTATGGTAGTGGGGGCAGCTGTGGTATAGATGAAAAAAGCTCCATAGCTATTAGTGGCATCAATAAGAGCTGCAAGCTTGCTTTGGAGAAGTGCTTCAGATTTTAAAGTATTTGCATATCTATGACTCCATTAAATGTTCATAATAACCCTATCCACAATGTACTAGAGCAAGTAATTAAGGCCCAGAGATTAATTAACTTGTCCATGACCACACAGTTTATGACCAGCAGAGCCAGATTTTCTTATTCTATCTAGTACTCTTTCCACTACTACCTTTTTAAAGTAACAGGTCAATTCTTGGTCAAATGTTTCCACAAAATGTAATAAAACTCCAACAAAAACCCTAGGTCTGGAGCTTACTGAATGCTCTTGATCCTTCCCATCTTCCTCCTTGCTTCCCAGTGGCACTTAAAAAAATCTAGGTTTGGTATCATGGGCTTTTAGCCCAAATGAAGCCATTTTGGGCCTGTGGTTCTTTCTTATTTATTTATTTATTTATTTATTTATTTATTTGTTTGTTTGTTTATTTCTCTTAATCCTCACCGGAGGATATTTTTCCATTGATTCTTGTTATTAGAGAGAGTGGACGATAGGGAGGGAGGGGGAGAGAGAGAAAGAAACATCGATGTGAGAGACACACATTGATTGGTTGCCTCCTGCATGCTCCCCCACCTGGGGCGGGGGATCAAACCTGCAACCCAGGTACATGCCCTTGACTGGGAATCATGACCCTTTGGTGAGCAGGCTGATGCTCTAACCACTTATCCACACCAGGCAGGGCCAAGTGGCACTTTTATTAACCAATTAAGTAGATGTACAAAGGACAAAGAACTCAAATCAATCCACTTGGTCCCTTCATAAGTCATCAATTCAGTAAACATTGTACCAGACATGGTGCTACATGTTGTGAGCACAGAGATGAATGTAACATGGGCCTTGACTTCCCAGTCTGAGTCAGAAAGATGAATTATATACACATAAGGCAGAGGATGGTAGGAGGGATATGATTCTGAACCCAAGGAATGTTCATAGGTTTGTCTTAGAGAGACAGAGGGCGATGCTTTATTCCTCCAAACTAGAGAATGAAGGAGAATGAGTAAAGAACAAGACCCAAGACAAGTTTTGGTAAGTCTGAAGCATTGGAGAAAGTGCATTTCAAATTGACCTCAATTTTCTCAATAAATGTAGAAAGTCAGGTCACAGATAGAGAGTGAAAGTAGTTGAGGTAGAGAATGACTGGAACTGGCCAGGAGGAGATGCTGTGGAGAACATGGCAGGACGTTAATTATTTGAAAAGTGTGAAAGGCTGCCAAGCAGCCCTGAGAGCTTTGCTGACACTAGAGAACATGTATTTGTGGGGGAAACTTCCTCAAACAATACTTGGCAGCCCAGGAGCAGGAGCAGGCAAAGCAGGTGGGGTTTTCCAGAGTTAGGCACTGGTACGTACGTTAGAAGTACTGGGGTTAAAGTAAAGGGATAATTCCAATAGGAGAACATGAGAGCAATGTTGACATAGCTAATCTAGGGGTCCAGGCCAGAGAGTGAGCTGGGGAGGAGCTAGCAATTCCTGATAAACAAATAATTTATTAGAAAATTTGGCATTGTTCAAAGTGAGAAGTCTGAACTAGTTATAGATATGAATTAGTACAGCATTTAGTAATTGAGTCAACTCTGTCAAGACAAATCTGGAGCCAGAGATAGTAACCTGGGAATCCACACATAGAAAAAAATCCAGCAGACTGTTAACAACGTCAGGCCACATCTCCCCCAGATTGAAGACCTTGTAGTTGGGCCTAGTATCCAACTCAAAGGGAGATGCAGAGATAATGGTGCCAACTCCGAGGACAGAGTCAATGGCATGTGTAGGAGGGGAGCATGTAGCTAACATGTTCACAGCTCACTAAAGACTCCTGTTTTGTCAGTTTTTGTTTCTCTTTACCTTCCCCAATTCCATAGTGTCATTTACATTTTTTGTTATATCTCACTCTGCCCAACTGTTCCCTTAGAGATAGTAGCAGGTAAAGCACTTTAAACAACTTAAAACAATTGTCTGGAGCCCAGAGAAAGCAGAACTAGGGATAAATCAGGAAACTATTCTGAGAGGAATCCAGGTGAAAAGTTGGGGAGGAAGGGAGTGGCAGCTGGAAAAGGAAGCTAAATGAGCCAAACCCTAGGACCTGGGGGAGAAAGAGATGAAAAGGGAGCTGGCCTTTTGAGGGATCTGATTTGGAAGGTTAACTAGGCAGGAGGCTCCATGACCTTATCTTTCCATCCATCACATTTTTTTTTCCATTCTCTGGTTTTATGGGGATTTTAGAAGCTTCTAGATCTGGTGCTGGCAATCTTTCAGAAAAAGTTAACAGAATTCTATAGAAATAAAGTCCTCAATGAAGCCTGCCATAGCCAAGAGTAGCACCAATTGTCTTCTAAAGCCAAGTGGTAAACAAATCTTCAAGTACTTTCTCTTTCAAAGCTTTGAGTGCTTCAGGTCCTTTGGCCTGAGAACCTAGCAGCTAATTGCTTCTCTTGACTTGCTGAATGACAAAGAGGTTTCTTTGTTAGTCCAGTTTCACCCAGTCTCTGGAACCCAGAAGAAAAAGTGAGGGAGTGTAATGTGGGGAGGGAAACTCTAGTAAGTAGATTTTGGAGTGGGAAGATCTCCCAAAGGCAAAGCAAATGAGCACGATTAGGGGAAAGGTGTGAATCAAGGCACAGCAAGGCTAGCTTTCAATGACAGGTAGGCTGCTCCAGGGCTTAGAGGAGCCCTCCTAACCACTGGGACCCTACTCCCGTAACTCTCCTCCCTCTTACTTACATCTTCTGGACTGGTTGCTTTTCATTGGTCTTTAAAATGTGCTCTGTTCTGCCAGACACTAAAAATTAAAATAGCCCTGACCGGTTGCTCAGTGGTTAGAGTGTTAGCCTGAGCGCCAAATGGTGGTGGGTTCAATTCCTAGTCAAAGGCAGGTACCTCGGTTGCATGTATGATCCCCAGGCCCTGACGGGGCATGTGCAGGAGGCAACCAATCGATGTGTCTCTCTCAGATCCATATTTCTCTCTCCTCTCTCTTCTCTCTCTCTCCCCCCACATCCCTCCCTTCCTCTCTCTCTAAAAATCACTTGACTACTATTCCCCACAGGTGATCACCCTATCTCTTTACCACCATCCCAGAACAAACATCTTGATAGACTAGCCAACACTCACTGCCTCCACTTTCTTCTACCACTCTCCCCAACCCCTGGCATTCTGTGCCTACATACTCCTTTTGCTTGAAAGTACTCTCTGAAATAACCAGTGACCTCTGCTAAATTCTAGTCCCATAGACATTCTTTACCGCATTTGTGATTGCTAAACACTCTTTTTCCTTCTAAAACCCTCTCCTTGGCTTTCATTCCACTATACTACAGGTTCTTCAGTATTTTATTATCTCACAATTCTCTTCACTTGCTCCTTCCATTCTGCCCAAAGGGTGTTGCTTCTCTCTTATTAATTTCACCCACCTTCTACAGCTTCTAATACATCCTCTATAAAGACCACACACCACTGTAATTTATTTCTCAGGTCCTGTCAATTTCCCAAGTCCATGTTCACATCACTCTTATTGGTCCCCTTAGGGACCAATAACTAGAGCTTAGTTCAGTCCCTCATTAGTTGTCACTTGCATAGTGACAATAGCCTCTGGAAGTTATCTATGTGTCCAGTTAAACGTTGCTGCAATCTATCTAACACTCTGTACAGTAATCTTCCTATATCTGATCCTATTGCTTCTCTGTGCAAAACTGTAAATCATTTCCTACTACTTTTGAAATAAAACCTATACTCCTTACCCAGGCATTGAAAGTCTTTCACTATTCAACATCCACCTGTTTTTGCAGGCTTATTTTCCACTAAACACCCTTAGCTACCCTACCAGCCATAATAATCTCCTTGCTGTTACTTAAATTGGTTCTGCATTCTTTAACCAGCTGGCTTCTAACCAAGTAGTTTCTTTGCCAAAATTAACCTTTCTTCCAGAATGGTCTGTCCATCCTTCAAAGTTGAGTTCAAATCTGACTTCTTCCAAAAAGACTTCTCATATTTCCCTGGTTGAAATTAATGTATCCCTTCTAATAAGACAAATTTTCCTTTGGAATTCAGCTGTAAGAGAGTTGAGTCAATTATACCCTTAATTTTAGAGCAAAATATCATCATTAGTTCATATAAGACCTCTCCTTTTATTATTTGCCTTCATCCAAATCTCCCCCTTTCATTCCTGTCCCATCACAGGAACCTTCTGAAATGTATTTGATGTAAGCATGTAAGTTCAGGATATATCTACACTAATAAAAGACAAAGATGCTAATTGAATGTCCCTTTGCTATGCCCAAGCCACGCCCACCAGCCAATCAGAGCGACTATATGAAAATTAACCCAACCAAGATAGCGGCTGGCAGCCACAGAGCTGGAGCAAGCAGGAGGCTTGGTTGCCCCAGCGATGGAGGAAGCCAAGCTTCCCACCTGCCCTGGCCAGCTGTGGCCTCCACAAAAGTCAACAAAGTTTCAACAACCCAACCAGGATGGCAGTCGGCAGCCACAAAACTGGAGCAAGAAGGAGGCTTGGTTGCCCCGGCGATGGAGGAAGCCAAGCTTCCCACCTGCCCTGGCCAGCTGTGGCCTCCGCTAAAGGCAACAAAGTTTCAACAACCCAACCAGGATGGCAGTCGGCAGCCACAAAACTGGAGCAAGAAGGAGGCTTGGTTGCCCCGGCGATGGAGGAAGCCAAGCTTCCCACCTGCCCTGGCCAGCTGTGGCCTCCGCTAAAGGCAACAAAGTTTCAACAACCCAACCAGGATGGCAGTCGGCAGCCACAAAACTGGAGCAAGAAGGAGGCTTGGTTGCCCCGGCGATGGAGGAAGCCAAGCTTCCCACCTGCCCTGGCCAGCTGTGGCCTCCGCTAAAGGCAACAAAGTTTCAACAACCCAACCAGGATGGCAGTCGGCAGCCACAAAACTGGAGCAAGAAGGAGGCTTGGTTGCCCCGGCGATGGAGGAAGCCAAGCTTCCCACCTGCCCTGGCCAGCTGTGGCCTCCGCTAAAGGCAACAAAGTTTCAACAACCCAACCAGGATGGCAGTCGGCAGCCACAAAACTGGAGCAAGAAGGAGGCTTGGTTGCCCCGGCGATGGAGGAAGCCAAGCTTCCCACCTGCCCTGGCCAGCTGTGGCCTCCGCTAAAGGCAACAAAGTTTCAACAACCCAACCAGGATGGCAGTCGGCAGCCACAAAACTGGAGCAAGAAGGAGGCTTGGTTGCCCCGGCGATGGAGGAAGCCAAGCTTCCCACCTGCCCTGGCCAGCTGTGGCCTCCGCTAAAGGCAACAAAGTTTCAACAACCCAACCAGGATGGCAGTCGGCAGCCACAAAACTGGAGCAAGAAGGAGGCTTGGTTGCCCCGGCGATGGAGGAAGCCAAGCTTCCCACCTGCCCTGGCCAGCTGTGGCCTCCGCTAAAGGCAACAAAGTTTCAACAACCCAACCAGGATGGCAGTCGGCAGCCACAAAACTGGAGCAAGAAGGAGGCTTGGTTGCCCCGGCGATGGAGGAAGCCAAGCTTCCCACCTGCCCTGGCCAGCTGTGGCCTCCGCTAAAGGCAACAAAGTTTCAACAACCCAACCAGGATGGCAGTCGGCAGCCACAAAACTGGAGCAAGAAGGAGGCTTGGTTGCCCCGGCGATGGAGGAAGCCAAGCTTCCCACCTGCCCTGGCCAGCTGTGGCCTCCGCTAAAGGCAACAAAGTTTCAACAACCCAACCAGGATGGCAGTCGGCAGCCACAAAACTGGAGCAAGAAGGAGGCTTGGTTGCCCCGGCGATGGAGGAAGCCAAGCTTCCCACCTGCCCTGGCCAGCTGTGGCCTCCGCTAAAGGCAACAAAGTTTCAACAACCCAACCAGGATGGCAGTCGGCAGCCACAAAACTGGAGCAAGAAGGAGGCTTGGTTGCCCCGGCGATGGAGGAAGCCAAGCTTCCCACCTGCCCTGGCCAGCTGTGGCCTCCGCTAAAGGCAACAAAGTTTCAACAACCCAACCAGGATGGCAGTCGGCAGCCACAAAACTGGAGCAAGAAGGAGGCTTGGTTGCCCCGGCGATGGAGGAAGCCAAGCTTCCCACCTGCCCTGGCCAGCTGTGGCCTCCGCTAAAGGCAACAAAGTTTCAACAACCCAACCAGGATGGCAGTCGGCAGCCACAAAACTGGAGCAAGAAGGAGGCTTGGTTGCCCCGGCGATGGAGGAAGCCAAGCTTCCCACCTGCCCTGGCCAGCTGTGGCCTCCGCTAAAGGCAACAAAGTTTCAACAACCCAACCAGGATGGCAGTCGGCAGCCACAAAACTGGAGCAAGAAGGAGGCTTGGTTGCTTTCACAGGGGTCGCCTAAGACCATCGGAAAACACATATATAATTACATATTGTTTTTGTGATTAATCACTATGCTTTAATTATGTTCAATTTGTAACAATGAAAATACATCCTGCATATCAGATATTTACATTACGATTCATAACAGTAGCAAAATTACAGTTATGAAGTAGCAACGAAAATAATTTTATGGTTGGGGGTCACCACAACATGAGGAACTGTATTAAAGGGTCATGGCATTAGGAAGGTTGGGAACCACTGGTCTAGGAGATCCATCTGCCACCAGAACTATGATTCCCAGCATATATGGTGCCTCCCTCGCTCTGGGCTTCCGCTTCCAGTCCTGGGGCTGCCACCAGAACTACTATTCCCAGAATTCCTGGTGCTCCCCGTGCTCTTGGTTTTCCCTTCCTGCTCTGTCTCTGTCCCATGGCCTCCCACTCTGCCAAATCCTCCAAGCTGCCAGCTCTCCCTCTCTACTCTCTGGCTGGTGGCTTGGGAGCCAAGTTCCCCAAGCCGCTCCACTCTCCGCCAGCTCTCCCACTCTGCTCTCTGCCCAGCGCCTGTGTATGCAAATGAACTCGCCATTTTTGTTGAGTTAATTTGCATACTCACTCCTGATTGGCTGGTGAGCATAGTGGAGGGATGGTCAATTTACATATTTCTCTTTTATTATATTGGATGTGTGCGTGCATGCATTTAAATTGATGCAAATTTTATTGAAATATTTTTATTCTATTTCTTATTTTTTCAAGAGAATATTTTTAAAGGTCTATATTGCTATTTTCACAGCTACTTTACTGCTTCTAATTCTTGTTAGTATGCATAATATGCATTCACCATACTTTAAATGTATATTCCCTCACTGGTGGACAATGTAGATTGCCACCAATCCCTTACACAAATGATTCTTTCATAAATATCCTCACAAGCAGCCCATTTTAGAACCATGGAGAAGTTCTCCAGGATACATAGTCAGGAATGAGATTGTTGGGTTGTAGGAAGATATACATAGTTACTGTCAATAAGTGCCTTCATATTGCTCTTCAAAAAGCTATCCCAGTTGATACTCCCGCCAATAATACACAGGATTTTCTTTTTCCCCACATGTTCACAAACACTGGTATTATTTGACTTTTTAATTTGTGTCAACTTGATGAATATAACTGGGTATCTCACTGTTTAATTTTTATTTCTCTGAACACTAGTAAGATTGCTCATCTCTTCATATGCTTGTAAGCCAAGCCAATTACCCCTTCTGTGAGTTTTCCATTCTGTGAATATACTTTGCCCATGTTTTCTTTGTATTCTCTGTCTTTTTTTGTTTGTTAATTTACCAGATATCAGTGCCTTGTTAGTTTCAGACATTGCAACTATCTTCTAATCTATCATCTGTCTATTAACTTTGTCTATGGTGTCCTTCATTGAATTGAAAGTCTTAAGTTTGATGTAGTAAACTTCATGACTTTTCTACCTTATGTTTTGCATTTTGGGGTCTGATTTATAAAGTCATACAACATTTCAAATTATAAAGAAATTTTTCTACATTGATTGTTTTATCTTTCACATTTAGGCTTTTAATCTACCTGGAGGTCATCTTTGTATATGATATGTGGCAGCAATCCAACTTTATTTCCTCCATATAGCAGTGCTTCTCAATCTTTTCCAGGTCATGACATAGAGATTATATGATAGTATGTTCTCAGAATCATGTGGTAAACTGATGGGGCTGCTTAGGGCCAGAGGTAGAGACCACCAGCTCAGAACTTTGGCTACTTTAGGTCTCTCCTGACCATCCTAAGAGTTAAGGGGTTCAAGAGCTCCACACTCCATAATCCATTTATGACTTGCAGTGTGACAGACTGATTGGGAAGCTCTGTCACATTGTGATCCACTCTTTCCAATACCAAAAAATCCTCCCATCCTTTTCTGTGAGATTGCATTGATCTTATCATCTGTTTTTGAGCTCTAAATTCCATTTCTTCGGTTTATTTGCCTTTTAATGTGCTGGTCCTAGAGATGATGATGATGATGGTGGTTGTGATGATAATGATGATATCTTTGCAGTATATCTCACACTATAGAAGGGCAAATCTCTTATCTGTTCTATATTTTGATCTAATTGTTGATTACATGGATGTGTTAACTTTGTAAAAATTATTTGTGCTGTATACTTATGATTTTGGGACATTGTATATGTAATATATAATTTAAAGTTGTAAAAATAAAAATGAGACTTATTACAGAGGTTTACAAGTAACCTAAATGTATAAAAACATTTATTATAATGCCTGTGCATAATAACTTCTAGAGTTTATTGTATGTCAAATCTGTGCTAAGCATCTCACAAGGATGGTAAAATTTAATGCTCAGAAAACTCTTATGAAGGAGGCACATTATCATTCACACTTTATATATAAGGGAAATGAGACAAAGATAAGTTAAATTACTACTTACAGTTATTCACTTGGAAAATGTGTATCACAGTGAATATATAACAATTTAAAACCCTGAAAGAAAAGCACCCTCTGAACAACTCATTTTCAAAGTATCATAATCATGGTGAGGGGGTGCTCTATTGCATCTTAGCTACCATCATTTCTAAAGGGCTCAATCTAGGAGCTCTAAAGAAGAAAAGGGTTCTAGCTCTTACTGTCTTCAGTCAAACTGTTCAGTACTTCCAACCTCCTTTCTAAAAGGCTGGGTCATGATAGAATCAATATGTTCTTTTTTAGTAAACCTTTTATTTTTGGAATAAACTTAGATTTCCCATATACACCATACCTCCATAACCTGGTTTTCCCTAATGTTAACATCTTACATAACTATGTACATTTATCAAAACTAACAAATTAAATTTGCTATGATACTATTAACAAAACACACTTTATTCAGATTTCATCAGGTTTTATATTAATGCCCTTTTTGGTTACAAACCAGGATACCTCCTCACATTTAGTAAAATGCACTACATTTGTGGTAAGATTAAAAATGGCGGCAGAGTGAGTGAATGCTGCACCCAGGAACAAACTGTAATTACAACTAAAATACAGAAAAACTTCCTGTATAATCAATGGAAAACTCCCAGGAGAGAACCCTGATACTCAAGTACCAAAAGTGGAGACCACATAGAGACTGGTAGGAGAGGCAGAAGTGTGAAAGGCCTGGCCGGGTGTCCACAGACAGCAACTGAAGTCCTGGAGAGATATCTCAGCTGTGGGGGTTGCCACTTAGAACTCTGGGATATAATCCCCAAGCTGGGCCCCCCAGCAGAGAACACCAAAACTGAGAAGGGTACCCACATACCATCTGGCTGTGAAAAGCAGCCAGATGCTGTCTGCCAGGGAGTGACAGCTGAAAATTCAGGCACCCTCTTAAAGGGCCAATGCACAAAATTCCCTGTGGAGCCACATACCTTGTGCTCCAGCAGAGGAAGGGTGAAGTGGACTGGAGCTGTGAGAGCAGAAGCTAAGACTGGGGACTCAGGGGATAGAGCTCAGAAGGCAGATACCGCAAGTTTCCTGGGCTGAGTCATTCCCTCATGCAGCAGAGAACATCTTTCCCACATAGACATTTGCCTTGCCTGGGTGGAAGACAGTTGATACACCCTATTGGAAAACACCTTGCCCTGAGGCCACTTAAGAGATTAAAAATAACAATTAGCCTCCAGGCAGAAGCAACTGTTCCACCCCCAAGAAGAAATGAAGAGTGATATAGCTGCCATAAAAAACTCCATTGAAAGTATCAACAGTAGACTAGGAGAAGCGGAGGACCGAATTAGTGAATTAGAAGACAAGGAAGCAAAACACACCCAAACTATACTGCAAATGGAGAAAAAAATTAAAAGACAGGAGGAGAGCCTAAGGGAGCTTTGGGACAACATGAAACGAAACAACATACGAATAATAGGGGTGCCAGAACAACAGAAAGATGAACATGGATTAGAAAACCTATTCGAAGAAATAATATCAGAAAACTTCCCTGAGGTGGGGAAGAAAAAAGTCACACAAGCCCAGAGAGTCCCAAACAAGGTGAATCCGAAAAGACCCACACCAAGACACATCATAATTACCATGGCAAATGTTCAGGACAAAGAGAGAATCTTACAGGCTGCAAGAGAGAGACGGAAAGTTACATACAAGGGATCTCCCATTAGATTATCAAATGATTTCTCAACAGAAACACATCAGGCCAGAAAAGAATGGACAGAAATCTACAAAGTGATGCAAAGCAAAGGACTGAATCCAAGAATACTCTATCCAGCAAGGCTTTCATTCAAAATTGAAGGGGAAATAAGAAGCTTCACAGACAAAAAAAGGCTAAGGGAGTTTATCACCACCAAGCCAGCCATGCAAGAAATGCTAAAGGGACTGGTGTAAAAAGAAGAAATAACAAGCTCAGAAAGAAAACAGCCACACACACAAAAAAAGAAATGGCTACAAACAAGTACCTTTCAATAATAACTTTAAATGTAAACGGACTAAATGCTCCAACCAAAAGACATCGAGTGGCTGAATGGATAAAAAAACATGACCCATACATCTGCTGTCTACAAGAGACCCACCTCATTAGAAGGGACTCACACAGACTGAAAGTGAAGGGATGGAAAAATATCTTTCACGCAAATGGAAAGGAAAAGAAAGCTGGGGTAGCAATACTTATATCGGACAAAATACATCTCAAAGTGAAGGCCATAACCAGAGATAAGGAAGGCCACTTCATAATACTAAAGGGATCAATACAACAAGAAGATATAACCCTGGTAAACATATATGCACCCAATGCAGGAGCACCCAAATTCATAAAAAAACTCCTGGAAGATATCAAAGGAGAGATCGACAACAATACAATCATAGTAGGGGACTTTAATACACCACTGACACCACTGGATAAGCCCGCTAGACAAACAATCAGCAAAGAAACAGCAATCCTAAATGACTCACTAGATCAGATGGACTTAATTGACATCTTCAGAACACTTCACCCCAAAGCCATGGAATATACATTCCTCTCAGGTGCTCATGGGACATATTCAAAAATAGACCACATATTGGGTCACAAGCAAAGTCTCCACAAATTCAAGAAGATTGAAATCATAAAAAGCTTCTTCTCAGACCACGATGGCATAATGTTAGAAATAAACTACAATAAAAACAACCCAAAATACTCAAACACTTGGAAGCTGAATAGCATGTTATTAAATATTGATTGGGTTACCAATGAGATCAAAGAAGAAATTAAAAACATCCTGGAAACTAATGACAATGAAAACACAACAATCCAAAACCTTTGGGACACAATGAAAGCAGTCCTGAGAGGGAAGTTTATAGCTCTACAGGCCTACCTCAACAAACAAGAAAAAATGGTAGTAAATCATCTAAATCTACAGCTCAAAGAATTAGAAAGAGAGCAACAAGAAAAGCCCAGAGTGAGCAGAAGGAAGGAGATAATAAAGATTAGAGCAGAAATAAATGACATAGAGACCAAAAAAACAATACAGAAAATCAATGAAACCAAGAGCTGGTTCTTTGAAAGGATAAACAAGATTGACAAACCTCTAGCCAGGCTCACCAAGAAGCAAAGAGAGAGGACCCAAATAAACCAAATCAGAAATGATAGAGGCGAAATAACAACAGACCCCACAGAAATACAAATGATTGTTAAAAAATACTATGAACAACTCTACTCCAACAAACTAGACAACCTGGAGGAAATGGACATATTTCTAGAAAAATACAACATTCCAAAACTTAATCAGGAAGAATCTAAAAATCTCAATAGGCCAATAACTATGGAAGAAATTGAAGCAGTCATCAAAAAGCTTCCAGCAAACAAAAGCCCAGGACCAGACGGCTTCACAGGGGAGTTTTACCAAACATTCAAGGAAGAACTAAAACCTATCCTCCTCAGACTACTACAAAAAATTCAGGAGGAAGGAACACTTCCAAGCTCATTCTATGAAGCCAGCATCACCCTAATACCAAAACCAGGTAAAGACAACACAATGAAAGAGAATTACAGGCCAATATCCCTCATGAACATAGATGCCAAAATCCTCAACAAAATCTTAGCAAATCGGATCCAGCAGTACATCAGAAAGATCATACACCATGACCAAGTAGGATTTATCCCAGGGATGCAAGGATGGTACAATATCCGCAAATCAATAAACGTGATACATCACATAAACAAATTGAAAGAAAAAAACCACATGGTCATATCAATTGATGCAGAAAAAGCATTTGACAAAATCCAACACCCATTTTTGATAAAAACTCTCAGCAAGGTGGGAGTAGAAGGATCATACCTCAACTTAATAAAAGCCATATATGACAGGCCCACAGCCAACATCATACTCAATGGACAAAAACTAACACCATTTCCCCTAAGAACAGGAACAAGACAGGGATGCCCACTCTCACCACTCCTGTTCAACATAGTACTGGAAGTATTAGGCATTGCAATTACACAAGAAGAAGAAATAAAAGGCATCCAAATGGGAAAAGAAGTAAAACTGCCATTATTCACAGATGATATGATATTGTACATAGGAAACCCTAAAGACTCCATAAAACAAACAAACAAACTACCAGACTTAATACATGAATTCAGCAATGTAACAGGATACAAAATGAATACCCAGAAATATATGGGTTTTTTATACACCAATAATGAACTCACAGAAAGAGAAACAAACAAACAAACAAAAAATCCCACTTACCATTGCACCAAAAAAATTAACCAAAAAAATTAAGCTACCTAGGAATAAACTTAACTAAAGAGGTAAAAGACCTCTACTCAGAAAACTACAGGACGTTGAAAAAAGAGATAGAGGAAGACATAAAGAGATGGAAGAACATACCATGTTCTTGGATTGGTAGAATCAACATCATTAAAATGTCCATACTACCCAAAGCAATCTATAAATTCAACGCACTTCCCATTAAAATACCAATGGCATACTTCACAGATCTAGAACGAACTCTCCAAAAATTCATCTGGAATAAAAAAAGACCCCGAATAGCTGCAGCAATCCTGAGAAAGAAGAAAATAGGTGGGATCTCAATACCAGATATCAAGATGTATTACAAAGCCACTGTTCTCAAAACTGCCTGGTACTGGCACAAGAACAGGCATATAGATCAATGGAATAGAATAGAGAACCCAGAAATCGGCCCGAACCAATATGCTCAATTAATATTTGACAAAGGAGGAAAGAACATTCAATGGAGCCAAGATAGTCTCTTCAATAAGTGTTGTTGGGAAAATTGGACAGATATATGCAAGAAAATGAACCTAGACCACCAACTTATACCATATACAAAAATAAACTCAAAATGGATAAAGGACTTAAATGTAAGATGAGAAACCATAAAATTCTTAGAAGAATAATATGCAACAAAATAGCATACATATGTCATAGCGATATATTTATGATACAGCTCCTAGGACAATGGAAACTAAGGAGAAAATAAATGGGACTAAATCAAAATAAAATGCTTCTGCACAGAAAAAGAAACCATCAACAAAATAAGAAATCCCACTGCATGGGAGAACATATTTGCTAATGTTATCTCTGATAAGGGTTTAATCTCCAAAATTTACAGAGAACTCATACAACTTAACAAAAGGAAGATAAACAATCCAATCAAAAAATGGGCAAAGGACCTAAATAGACACCTTTCAAAAGAGGACATTCAGAAAGCCAAGAGACATATGAAAACATGCTCAAAGTCGCTAATCATCCGAGAGATGCAAATCAAAACAACAATGAGGTACCATCTCACACCTGTCAGAATGGCTATCATCAACAAATCAACAAATGACAAGTGCTGGAGAGGATGTGGAGAAAAAGGAACCCTTCTGCACTGCTGGTGGGAATGCAGACTGGTGCAGCCACTGTGGAGGACAGTATAGAGTTTCCTCAAAAAACTAAAAATGGAACTCCCATTTGACCCAGTGATCCCACTTCTAGGAATATATCCCAAGAAATCAGAAACACCAGTCAGAAAGGATATATGCACCCCTATTATAAAACCATGCCAGGTCCCCGGATAGTCAAGGCTGGTGGGTGCACAGAGGCCTTGTTATCAGTCCACCAGAATGCTGAAAGGCCACTCTGGGCATGTGCCTAAATGGGATGTTCAAGGACTCTGAGCCTGGGAATCCTAATCAGGCAAGATACATGAGCAGGTGCAAGGACACATGGTACATTGTGCCCTTCAGTAGCCAATATGATTGATGTAACTATTGGCACGAAGCCTTCTTTGTCTAAGTGGTATAAAAGTAGTTTACTGACCAGTCTAGTCGGCTGAGGTGGGAGTGAGAAGAAGTCTGATGAAGTATGGAGAGAGAGCAGCTGGGCAGGAGAGACAGGAGAAGCTGCTGAGCCGGAGAGCTTAGAAATGACTATGATGTGAGGTGGTAAGTCTAGGAGGCAGCGTGTGGCTGCTCAGATAATAGCTGTGGATACAGAGACTGATGTTGCTTTATGGGAAAGATATATGTTCACCACCTGGTGTTTGGCTGCCTGCCTGTATGGACTTTGCTGTGAGGACTGTTCTTGTCTGATGGCTATATGGCCATGGGCTTCAGCAATAAAGACTCATTCTTACTAGTATATACCCACAACCTCTCATGGTTTCTCCATCTAAGACCCGGTGTCCTAGGACGTCCAGTCCCAGGCAGAGGGGCTTGGATCCAACACCTGTTACTAGTGAGCAGAGGATACTGGTAAAGAAGGAACTTGGACTAAATTCCCCAACAGTTAGTACAGTGGGCAGGGTTCCAGAAGAACCAGCCCTGGTGTAGTCGGATAGGAGAATTTAGAACAATACATGAACTCAGAACAACTCAGAGGTACTCAGAGCACCAGAGCTTGTGCAGGGCTCCTTCTGTGTGCTCTGACACCTATGTTCATAGCAGCACAATTTACAATAGCTAAGATTTGGAAACAGCCTAAGTGCCCATCAGCAGATGAGTGGATTATAAACCATGGTACATCTACACCCAGCATGTCAAAGTTGCAGCCCGGGCCGCATGTGGCCCACAACGAATATTTTTGTGACCCAGCCAATATAACAGTATGTAAGAAACGTTTTAATAAAAATTTTGTAACTTAATTTTTACAATATCCTGTTATACATAATTATTAATAATGAACTACAACTTTCGCTAATGACATTACTATAATCGTGTTGTATTCATTTCCCTTACGCACCTTACCCACAGGCGCACCATTTCTCTCCACTAATACTAGCAGTGAATATTTTAGCAGCCGATTGCCACATCATTAGTTTTGGACTGACTTGTTTGGTGTGTGCAACAGGAAATATTTCGCTTTC
>NW_005357414.1:3513385-3533212 GCF_000412655.1 Myotis brandtii | reverse complement strand
TTTCTATGAAAATTGAAGCTTTTGTTTTTTTGCAGCCCACATAAACTTAAAACTTGTTTATTTGGCCCGTGTTAGCCTTTGAGTTTGACATGCTTGATCTACACAATGGAATACTATGCAGCTGTAAAAAAGAAAGAACTCTTACCGTTTGCAACAGCATGGATGGATCTGGAGAACATTATGCTAAGCGAAATAAGCCAGTCAGAGAAAGATAAATATCACATGATCTCACTCATTTGTGGAATATAATGAAAAACATAAACTGATGAACAAAAATAGAGCCAGAAAAAAATATTTTAGAATATAATAGAAGTAATCCTGTTTTTTGCAGATTTTTAATATTGCCTACAACTTTTGTGACATTATACTATGTTAGTACAGTTTTGGTAATATTGTTATATTTAAAATCTTTTTTATTGAAATATTGATGTTTAGTGCATGTAATATTGCCATATTTAAAATCGTTTTTCTTGAAAAAAAAAATAAAGCCTAAAAATATTTTTTTTGGTAAAACTACATAACAAAATTTACCAGTTCAACTAATTTTCAAGTGTATAGTTCTTGTGGTTGTCTAACCACTATGCTGTATACCGAAACTAATAAAAATAATATTAATGTAAAATGTAATTGAAAAATAAAATTAAAAAAGAAAAGTGTACAGTTCTTTGGCATTAAGTAATTTACATTGTTATGCAACCATCATGACCATCCATCTCCAAAACATTTTCATCTTCCGCAATTGAAACTAATATAAGACATTTTTACAACAGCAAAGAACACCTTTGTCCAGAGTAGTTGGAGCCAAAGAGAAACATTTTCCACCATGCAATTAACAACAACCCTGTAACAAGACAAAGAGTTTGTTATATATGGAAACCATGGAAACAGCTAAGCATGAACAGTATGAGCAATACTTATAGGAAACATCTAGATTGGGTTAGTAGTAAACTCTCTTCATAAACAAAAACTTTGGCAATAAAAAGCTAAGTAACCCATTTCAGTGAAATACATAGCCTGACCAAGAAGCTGCAAATGGTTTTGAGAGAAAATAATTCTGTGAAACCAATACAAAAGCAAATCAATCACCAGAAAGAAAAGGGACTATCTATACCAGTTTTCAGAAGAGAATCTGTAGATACCCAGCAATGTGCATGGCAACTGAGAAAGTGATTAGACTCCAGCTCACTACCTCATGTACTCTGTATCATCAAGCAATTGTCAGAAGATCTAATAATCAAGCACCTGGTAGTGGAAATAGTCCTATAGTATGTAAAGAGCTCACAGAACTATTGTTGCAATACTTGACTCTATAAGGAAGAAGATTCTCTAGAGTAGAAACATGTTAGATGCTCTTAATCAGTGCTTCTCAAACTGAAATGTGCATATGAATCACCTGGGGATCCTATTACAATGCAGACTCTGATTCACCAGGTCATGGATGAGACCCAAGAGTGCATTTCTCATGAGCTCCATGGTGATATTAATGCTGCTGATCTATGGGCTGCAATTTTAGTAGCAGAGTTCTAAATTAGTAGTTCTCAACTTGGCTGCATATTGGAACCACCTGAGGATCTTTCGAACCACCTGAGGATCTTTAAAAACTGCTGTCAGGGTCCTCTTTTCAGAGGCTCTGATTTAATTAATTAGTTTAGGGCAGTGGTCGGCAAACTCATTTGTCAACAGAGCCAAATATCAACAGTACAACGATTGAAATTTCTTTTGAGAGCCAAATTTTTTAAGTTTAAACTATATAAGTGGGCACATTGTTGTTAACTTAATTAGGGTACTCCTAAGGCTTAGGAAGAGCCACAATCAAGGGGCCAAAGAGCCGCATGTGGCTCGCGAGCTGCAGTTTGCTGACCATGGGTTTAGGGTATCCAATGGACTGAATTGTGTTCTCCTAAAATTAATATGTTGAAGCCGTCATCTCTACTATGTAACTGTACTGGAGAAAGGGTCTTTGAGGAGGTGATTAGGGTTAAATGAGGTCACAAGGATGGAGCCCTGATTAGAAAAAACTGGTGCCCTAATAAGAATATGAGGAGATATCACTGTTTTCTCTCCATCATGTAAGAACACAGCAACACAGCAAGAAGGTGTCCATTTGCAAGCCACAAAAGACCTCTCACCAGAACCAGACCATGCTGGGATCCTGATCTTGGATTTCCAGCTTTCAAAATTGTGAGAAAATAAATTTCTGTTGGTTAAGCCACCAAGTCCATGATATTTTGTTCTGATAGCCCAAGCTAAAACAGGGTGAGGCCTGGGTACTGAGAGTTTAAAGAGCTCCCCAGGTGATTCTAATGTTCAGTCAAGGCTGAGAACCTGTGCTCTAAGTCATAGTTGAAGTGAATGCAACATCAAAGTTGCATCACCCTCGCACTCAGGTGAACACAAAAGCTACTCCATGTGCTTGGAGAAGCATCAAAACACACATCGCTGATTCATTACAGAATAGGCGGGAGCCCTCTCCTGCTCAAACAATTTAGTCATATTCATCAAAGACATGAATGTCCAACCCAAAAGTTGGGGCAGCTTTCATGACATTTAATAAAATGACAGCTGTCATATTTTTTCTTATAGTTTTCTTCAGGAGAAAGGACAATATAATGATTTGTATTTTTCTGTTTGTGGGCTTAACTAAGACATATGGTAGTCCTCTTACTTGAATGGGCAATGGTAAGTCCTGTGAAGAATGAGCTCTTCAGATATGTCATCAACATTTTTTGCTTCCTTCATAGGAGACTGAAAGGAGAGCTATCAAACACCGTCCTTTGATGACACCAAGCAAGGCTGCACTGCTATAATGTGTTATTTAGTGTTTGCTTTTAAGCATTTTTAGAGTTAGAGTGCTTGGAGTCAACATTGTGTTTGTTCAGAAAATAATAGACCTGAAAGACTTTTACAGCAATATCAAAGAATTGAAAGAGATGAATTGAAGTATTTTGTTGGTTATCTACTGTGCATTGGGGACCACCAATCATAAAAAAACACATACAACTGTGAGGTCAGTTTGCTTAGGCTCTGTTTATCTTTGGTTGAACCAGTAATGCTCCAATTCCATAAACCTCAGGGAACCTGGAAACACACCAAAGCATTTGACCTGCTGACTAGCATGGCTGTTGACAAACTGATCTATAGGGCAGTCCCTAATCATTGGAACTTCCACTGGATTCTTGGGAGGGTTAAATGAGAAATCTTCAATAGGAAACTGCTTTGAGAAAGGATTCAGTACTAGGTGAATATGATCACAGCATGGGATTAAGTTGTGGGAATATTTGATTGTGCTGACATGGTTGGGATGAGTAAACTTTAGGCTGGTTCAACAGTCCTAACCATCACTCCTTTCCCACATACAGATAATAAAGAAATATTAATGAAAGTTCCTAATGGTGTCCCTGGGTTTACTCCTTTGCTAGTTAGCTCCAGACACTCAACCAAAAAAGAGCCAGCTTGAATGGCCACAAAGCTGGGTTTGACCCACAGCAAAGAGATGTCTGTTTTCAGATACCATTCAGGTGTTCCTTGGCCACAGTAGCAGAGAGTAAAAAGGAGACCTTCCTGGGGCACCAGTCACATGCTACAAAATGCAAGGCCCTACAGAAATTCTCTTCCAACCAACAACTTGGCAGAAGTAGGGTTTTCTTCTTTAACTGAGAAATAGGCTGGGGGTAAAATCACAGAGGAAAACTTCATCTGTACATGTGACCAGAAAATAAAGCAACTCTGTCCCAAACTTTCCCAACTATCTTAAAAGAAGTAGACTATTTTTAAAAAATTGATTTCAGAGAGGAAGGGAGAGGGAGAAAGAGATAGAAACATCAATTATGAGAGAGAATCATTGATTGGCTGCCTCCTTCACCCCCCCCCACCAGGGATCGAACCCACACCCAGACATGTGCCCTTGCCTGGAATCAAACCCAGAACCCTTCAGTCCTCAGGCTGACCCTCTATCCACTGAGCCAAATCAGCGAGGGCAGAAGTAGACTATTTTAACAGAAGGGTGTTGTATCCATCTCAAAAAAGGAAGGCACAGACTACATATTTGTATATGTAGGTGGAATTAATGAGCAAACCTTACACAAGAACAGGTTAGTCCAATGATACTCCAAACTAGAGGCCTGATGCATGAAGATTTGTGCAAGAATAGCTTCCTTCCCCTGGCTGCCAGCACCGCCTTCCCTCCGGCCTGGAGCCACCTTTCTGCCTTTGCGTGCTGCCCAGAGGCCCAGAGCGGCCAGGGTAGGGTGACGACGCAGGCATCCCGGCCTGGCCACTACCAACTTTGTCGTGTCAATTTGCATATTCCCTCCTTATTGGCTGTGAGCACCACCATCTTTGTCTCGAAGTGATGGTCAATTTGCATATTCCGTCTTTATTAGATAGGCTGTTTTGTTCAAGAAGCCTCCTTCAGCTGTCTGCATTTTGATTCTCTCTGTCTTCAGACTCTTTCAGCAGAAGGTTCACCTTGTGAGGTGTTTACTTGCCATTAATTAGCTCAATTAACTGGTTCACTGAGTGGAGAGAAGATCATGTTATTATAAGCATTCACAGGAGTCCCACTGAAGGAACTCCAGGCTGAAGCTGTATATGCCCAAATGTTATTCTACCCAACCCCAGAAAATCTTGGCCATTGTCTTCTGCACTTAGCAAAACAGAAGTTCCAGACTGCTGAGCTCAGTGTGAAAGTCATCATTTGTCCTAGCCACAAGATGGGGAAGTTGCCTGTAAAATAAGCTTTTGTGATAATCTGCAGGTGATTCATCTCAGAAAAGGAAGGCACAGACTACATATTTGTATATGTAGGTGGAATTACTGAGCAAACCTTACACCCTGTCCTCAAAAGGCATACATTTTAGCACAGGAAACAATGTGGTACTTTGGTTACTGCTGCCTGGATCCAGCTTAGGTCCCAGTGACCTGAATAGGGAATTCAAACTCCACAGTCTAGTATAGTTCTGGGCTACATGGTAAATGTATTCTAGATTTCTTAAGCAATCAAATGCCTGGCAGAGGATCTAAGAATTGAGAGGTCAGTGTAACCTTTCAACAGAGGCTCAAACAAACATTTTAATAGACTGCACAGAAGCATCCAAGAGGGAGATAAACATGTCAAACCCAAGCTTCTGCTGTCTCTATTCCTTTTTCCTATCTGTTTCCATGGTACTAATCACTTTAGTGCTTCTAAACAAGTGGGGGAAATATTTTTTCCCTTGTTATATCAAAAGAATTCTGGGACCACTAACTGTCCCATCTCCATTTTCTTAATTTCTTTCAAGTATAATAGAGTCAGATAGATCTGGGTTGAAATTTCAGCTGTGTCACTAGCACATACTATCTTTATAATCTTGGGGCAGATAACCTATCTCCATCTCCGTATTATCTTCAGTTCAAAGTTAACAATATCACCTACGTACTTGTCTGGGTTCTTGTAAGGATTGGATGAGATCCATTTGTATCTGTTAAAGTTCTGAGCTACAAGCAACAAAACTTAGTTCTGCATATGATCTAGAAATCAGGTGTCAAATGGTAAAAAGCTTAAGCAAAAAAAAAAATCCTATCCAGTCACCCAGAAATATTTGCACTTCCAGTCCATTTCCCCAGGGTTCCCACTTTTCTGTTGAGATTAATTTGATAAATGTATTTGAAGGGTAATGTATTAATGACTGGTAATCTATTTACTGCCCGACCCCATTCCTACATATTAATGGCTGAAATAGAGACCTTCAGTGGAGTGATGAATGATTGTCAGCGTAGGCACTAACAGGTTTGGCTGGGGAAATCTGGGCTTGGGATTTCCTCATGTCCTTCATATCACAACCCAAAAATGAATAGGAAGAAAAGGAAAAAAGAGGCATCAGGGTTTTTCACCATACAATGAGGTCAAGTGACCTCGAACAGAATAGTCACTAGAGCCCTGTTCTCTGCATTCCTCTGCAGTGCTATTTGTCTTCCGTGACACTCTACCTCCTCCTTTTTCGGCGCCTGCAGTGTATATGTAATATATAATCCATGATTAAAATGCCTTCCATAGCAGTTACATGTTGGTTGCAGTGACATAAAAGACAGGGAGCTTAAAATACTTTAAAATTCTAATAATTCTGAATTTGAGGATATATTTGTAGCAATGGGTCAACCGCCCTCAGGCTGTGAAACTTCAAATTAAACTCCAGGAACACAGAATGGCATTCCATTCCAATCTCTGTTCAGCAGGAAGTCTGGAGGATCAGTGAGAAAGCCAGCTGGCTAAGCCAGGAAACCATAAATTTCCAAACAATTTCTATAGAGCTCTGCCTTTTACTTAGTCTTTTAGGTGGTGGTAAAGGAGCTCTGACAGCTGGAGGTAAAAATTAAGACCCCCCGAAAACTCCCTGAGAATGGATCAAATGAAAACAACAACAACAACAACAACAAAGTCCTAGAACTCTCAGTGTTTAAAACTTCCCTCCATAACAAAGTGATGGATGCGCATTGGGCAAACATCCTGAGATGAACTTGTTACCTATCTCAATTCCTCTAGGCTAAAGTCTATGAAATAATTCATTCCATCCCCCTTGTCATCAATTACATGATGTAGAGAAGTTCATGTGCACTGATGACAAGGCTGTCAACCTCTTCCTAAAGCTCCATTCCTTTGTGTCCATAGGCTCCCCTTCCAGCCTGCTTAATCTCTGGAGGACAATACAATCAGGGCTTAAGTGGTTCCCAAGGCCTGTAGAACCCCTCACAATGCCCCATGTTTCCTGCCCTGAGAGCCCATAATTCATGACCACGCAGATAAATGAATTATACACTTGGCCAGAGATTAAGCCTGGTCTTTTGTACAACAACCTCTGAGGTCTGGGGAAGATTTGACTTGTCAGGATCTGTGTTCATTCTGCCTTGATGAGAGGCAGAGCAAAGTGGTTCTGCCTGTACAATCCCACACCTCAGGGTATGATAATCAGCAAATTGCAGACAAGGAATTGGCTATTGCCCGATTCTCATTGTCTGGAGCCCAGGCTGAACTGTTCAGTGGCTGGCAGGCTGTTTTTCTGGCTCCAGATGGCAAACCATCTCTTGCCAGGCAAGCCAAGGAAGAAGAGTATCCTGAGCTGTGTTGCCAGCTGCAAAGGGGTCAAGAAGGAATTTTTAAGAGGCCAAATGCACAGAGCTAAGTCTACCCAGAATCCCACATGGGGAGTGAGGAGAGAAGGATATAAACTCTGTTTCCTTGGATTTAAAATCAAATATTTAGGTAGAGCTGGAAGACTGAGATGATCTTTTAAACAAGGAAAAAATCCCAAATAGCCACTTAAAACCCATTCCTTAACATGTCAATTGAGTAGCCTACATATGTGAGTCACTTAAAAACCACACATCTTTAGATTTCCAGGGGCTTTTTCATGCACAGTGTGAGCTGTCTATTGTCTGAAGGACAATACTCTTATCTTGGTTAGCCACTGATGTCTCTGCTCAGATATCTTTTCCTCAGAGAGACCTATACTGATGCCATGACCTAAATTAGATACCCTTGTTATTATTTTAACTATATGTATTATTTTTCTTTCATGGTACTTATAGTAATTTTTAATTATATTTGCTTTGCTCAACTGTTCAACAATCATTTATTACACCTTTACTGGCTTGGTTCTAGACTCTGCAGATACACAGTGAACAAAATAGACAAAAGTCCCTGCTCTCATACTATCTAATAAAAGAGCAATATGCAAATTAACCGTCACACCCTCACTCCACCAGTCTGTCACAAAGATGGCGGCGGCCACGGAGCAGGAGTGAGCAGGAGGCTTAGGTTGCTCCCGGCGATGGAGGAAGCCAAGCTTCCCTCCTACCCTGACTGGCCCAGAGCTCCGCACAAGGCTACAAAGTTTCAATTATAGAAGTTAAATAAATCCCAGGTACCTGCTTCCAGCCCGCGGCCATGGCCAGCCTGAAAACGGCCCTCAGCCCCTCACCCAGGCTGGCCAGGCACCCTAGCGGGGACCCCCACCCTGAAGGGGGTGTGGCCAGCCTGCAAACAGCCCTCAGCCCCTCACCCAGGCTGGCCAGGCACCCTAGCGGGGACCCCCACCCTGAAGGGGGTGTGGCCAGCCTGCAAACAGCCCTCAGCCCCTCACCCAGGCTGGCCAGGCACCCTAGCGGGGACCCCCACCCTGAAGGGGGTGTGGCCAGCCTGCAAACAGCCCTCAGCCCCTCACCCAGGCTGGCCAGGCACCCTAGCGGGGACCCCCACCCTGAAGGGGGTGTGGCCAGCCTGCAAACAGCCCTCAGCCCCTCACCCAGGCTGGCCAGGCACCCTAGCGGGGACCCCCACCCTGAAGGGGGTGTGGCCAGCCTGCAAACAGCCCTCAGCCCCTCACCCAGGCTGGCCAGGCACCCTAGCGGGGACCCCCACCCTGAAGGGGGTGTGGCCAGCCTGCAAACAGCCCTCAGCCCCTCACCCAGGCTGGCCAGGCACCCTAGCGGGGACCCCCACCCTGAAGGGGGTGTGGCCAGCCTGCAAACAGCCCTCAGCCCCTCACCCAGGCTGGCCAGGCACCCTAGCGGGGACCCCCACCCTGAAGGGGGTGTGGCCAGCCTGCAAACAGCCCTCAGCCCCTCACCCAGGCTGGCCAGGCACCCTAGCGGGGACCCCCACCCTGAAGGGGGTGTGGCCAGCCTGCAAACAGCCCTCAGCCCCTCACCCAGGCTGGCCAGGCACCCTAGCGGGGACCCCCACCCTGAAGGGGGTGTAGCCAGCCTGAAAACGGCCCTCAGCCCCTCCCCCAGGCTGTGCACCAGGGGTCAATGCAGGAGATGTCCCCTGGTGGTCAGTGCGCTCCCACAGGAGGAGCTCTGCTCAGACACAAGCCAGGCTGATGGCTGCCAGCACAGCGGTGGTGGCGGAAGCCTCTCCTGCCTCCTCAGCAGCACTAAGGATGTCCGAATGCAGCTTAGGCCTGGTCCCCTCTGGCAAGTGGACATCCCCCGAGGGCTCCCAGCCTGCCAGAGGGATGTCTGACTGCCAGCTTAGGCCCAATCCCCTGGGGAGTGGGCCTAAGCCAGCATGTGGACATCCCTCGAGGGGTCCCAGACTGCGAGAGGGCACAGGCCGGGCTGAGGGACCCCCCCGAGTGCACAAATTTTTGTGCACCGGGCCTCTAGTATAGCTTATACTATATTAGGAGAGATAGATATACAAAAGAAATGTTATGTTATATAGTAAATAAAGGCCCCAAAGTGAATTCTCATGCCAAAAAAAAAAATTTTGCAAGAACTTTTATGCTGGTTAGTGTAGATACCTATAATGCACAGTAATGAGCTAATTATCTTTCTCATTTTTTTCTAGTACAGATAAATCTGATCTTAACCCATAATAACAAAGTGGTCATCAGCAAAGGCAATAATCATCCTTAAAGTTATTTCACTCTGTTAAATAAGAAAAGTGCTCATAATGCATTATGTTTATACCTCTATAATAACATTTACCTCTCTGAATTGTGATTGTTAATATCTTGGTTTCCATCTGTCACTGGGTATTCATGTGCTTAAGGACAGAGATTATGTCTTACTCATCTTTGTATCCCAAGAACCTAGCCAGATAGTCAAGAAATATATGTAGAAATGAGAATCTGGACCTTATCATAGCCACTGAGACCACCGAATGATTTGTGTGGAAAAGCACAGGAGCTGCCCTAGCCGGTTTGGCTCAGTAGATAGAATGTTGGCCTGCAGGAGGGCCCTAGGTTCCATTCCAGTCAAGGGCACATACCTTGGTTGCAGGCTTGATCCCCGACTGGGAAGCAACCAATCGACGTGTCTCTCTCACATCAATGTTTCAATGTTTCTCTCTGTGTGTCTCTCCCTCTCCCTTCCACTCTTAAAAAAAAACAACAGTGGAAAATATCCTTGGGTAAGGATGAGAGAGAGAGAGAGAGAGAGAGAGAGAGAGAGAGAGAGAGAGATGCAGGAACCAAGTAAGAATAGAGGAT
Organism: Myotis brandtii; assembly: GCF_000412655.1. Taxonomy (NCBI): domain Eukaryota; kingdom Metazoa; phylum Chordata; class Mammalia; order Chiroptera; family Vespertilionidae; genus Myotis; species Myotis brandtii. The sequence continues at coordinate 3,523,241 of NW_005357414.1, read as the reverse complement.
GCATCCAGCTCTGTGGAGTCCAGGCCAGGCTGGAGTAGAACTAGAACCACCACTTCTTTCACAAGCTGGAGAAGGTGCTATTTGATTCACAAGCCCTTCCTTAGTGCATGGGAATTTTGTCCTAGGACTTGTGGGCTCCTATGTGCCTGGTCTTTCAGGGAACTCATTAATTTATTAAGGCATTTACTAGAGAATATAACATATCTCTTATGTAATGGGACCTCTTGGAATATGGACTGTACAAGTTTACAGAACTGCATGGTTCATTGAGGCCTAAGGGTAAAAACCTTTTTCTTTTTTATATATATACTTTTTTATTATAGAGCAAAACATCCACATGTAGACAATTTAAAAATTTAATACATTTTCAAGATAATGTTATAGTGATGCAAAACTTTCTAAATTGTCAGAGGCAAATATCCTACCTCACAAGACAGGGTCATGTGGAGATGACAGAAAATCTTTCTTTGGACTAGATGGGCCACTGAGTTATTTTCCAGTAGATAATTTTCCATTTCCTGAGACTGTAGTTGTTTGAGGTGTAGAACATCGACCAAATTAGTAGGGATCCCAGAATGCTACCTAGAGGCCTCCCCCCTCCCTCCTGGGCTACATCCCTTACTTCTCAGATAATTTTCCTGTCATATATGATTCTTCCTAACAAAAGAAAAGTCACAAATATCCAAGATAGCAAAGGTTTTGACCTATCAAGATTTAACTGAGCATTTCAGTGTAATACCTGTAATCCTATGGGCACACTTAATTTAAGGGAAATGATTTTCACTCTACAGTCTACTTCCCTAAGGTGACTACAATAAGATTTCAACAAAAGCACTCCCAGACATCAGGGGACTCTTATAGTTTGATTTAAGTTAACACACTCCAAGTCCCAAAGAATGTGACACATTGATATGCTAACATGCAAGGCGAAAAATTGGTTCCTGTCTAGGAAAGAAAAAAGGAAAAGCAACCAATTGTACATGATAAATGCACATTGATTTGAGGCTGGAATGGCCACTTTATACAACTCACAAACTTCTCTAAATCTTGTTTCAATAGTTGTGGTAACACCAGTGGGCACTCTGAATATACCTACATCTATTAGTTTTGCTTATCTTGGGACACTGTGCAGAATGGAAAAGGGGTCACAGGGTGGTATATGACAGAATCATGGAGACTGGGGAGGAAATACTGGAGGGCATGGGGAAGTTAAGCTTGAAAAACCACCAGTAAGGTAAAGCATTTTGTTTACTTTATCTTATCTGGGCAAATCCTGAACTTCTTAACTCCAGAGATTAAAAAGCAACAATGGAAAATGGTGCTTCAGGGAAAAAGCAAACCCTAACCAAGTTTTGTATAAACTCTTCCCTAGATCTGCCAGGAACGCTTTCCAAAAGTAGAAAGCCTTAAGAAGGCTCTATCCCTCTTGAGAGCACATTTACAAAAAAACCCTAGTGTTGGTTTTACTGATTGCTCAAGCCTTTCTGAGTCTCACAGGGAAAAATAAAAAGGAAGGGCACCCCAGAATGGAGGGGGAGGGCTACTTCCTGAAGACAGTTGTCTGCAAAGTTCTGCTCTGATGGCCTGCTGTTTGAATTGGACCAAAGAGAGGGTCTATGTTACCTAGAAGAGTCTGTGTTAGTGCTCCACACTTGAGTAATGCAAAAATTTAGAGCAGCATTTCTCAAAATGAGGGCCAGGATGCCCTTGGGCATCAATGGAACTTTAAAAAAGGACTGTTGGTTCAATAAAGAGACTTGGTAACAAAATATACTTTTTTTGCTTGACCACAGCCTACCACAAACAATACAGCATTCAGAGGCTCTTTTATTTTCCCTGCATTTCTCCCTTCTTTCCCTTAACTTTATTAAGATCAAAGTTTTGTATGTACTGGAATCTGTTTTTCAGTTCTCCCTTGTCACACTGCTCTGCCAACCTCACCCTGCTAACAAGCCCTGACTCTTTTTCTTGCCCACATTCATTTTTTTTTTTTACATTTTCTCCTAATTATCTGGCAGCTAGCACATTCAGCCTCTCTTCCAATTCTAAGCTGTTCAGACAACAATGAATCATGGCCCGAACCCCAATAACATACTGACAGTTGCCGTCACAAAAACCTATAAAATTAGGTTAAATGACAAAGCCTTCATAGAAAATTAAGTGTCTTCAGTATTAGAGATAAAGTTGCTATAATGTCATCATAATGCAGGAGGAAGGGGTAGTGGGATATTTCTTCCAAGAAGCAGAAAGTAAAGTATCCTAACCAGTGAGGTAGAAGACTTACTCTCAGTTCTACCATCAACTTTCTGTGACCATAAGTGAGTACTTCCATTTCTTTGTATCTCAGTTTCCTTACTTGAAAAAGAAGGCTTATTAGTGAAGTCAGCCCTCTTTCAAGGAGGGATACCAAAACCCTGGTTTGAGGTGATGCATGGGTAAATTTTTTTTATTATAATAGTTTTATATATATTCTATCTTACATTTGGAAAATACTGATTTTCCATTTCCAGTTTCATTTAAAAATAAATTTAGCTTGGTAAAATCACGAACCAACTAAAGAAAAGCATTTAGTAAATAATGAGTACTATATATAGCAATAGTGAAGGTGTTTTGTGAATTTTCACTTGGATTTGGTGAAGAATGGGCTAAATTACTCCTACTGACTCTAGTATTCTGGGTCAATTAAACAATATCATCTAACACTTTACAACATTTATTATGTGCCAGCCATGTGCCAGTGTTCTAAGAACTATATATATTAAATCATGTAATCTTCACTATAACCTTATGAAGTAGACATTATTATATCTGTATTTTACAGATGAGAAAACTGAGATATATAGGGACTAAAAACTTGCCAAATGTCATACAATTTAAGAGTCAGAGCCACAATTTGAACTTGAGCAGATTTGATCCAGAAACTACACTGTTTAATTGCTACAACTAGTGTTTCAAAAAGTGTGGATCCTGAATGAGCAGCATCAATTTTATTTGGGAGCTTGTTCTAAACTCAAATTATCAAGTCCCTACGCCAGATCTACTGAATTAGAAAATCAAGGGAGAGGAGCCTAATAATATGTTTTAATAAGCCCTATATGTGATTCTGACACACACATTTGAGTGTGCACTAAACTGCAATGCACTAGATTGAGACAATGCAACAAGTGTGGATTGATGGAAAAGTGATTTGGGTGGAAAACTGAGGTAGAATGAAGGTTTATACAAGACCAAAGAGAAAAAGGAGCCAGATTAATGAAAGATTATGGGAACAGAAAGTAAGAGGAAGAAAGCAGAGTATCTTGGGGTCACAAAGAACAATGAGCATAGCTATCTCTCAGAGGACTGGAAGAAAAAGAGATGGACCCAGGCAAGAAGAAGCTGATACCTTGAACTTTCCCCCATATAATAAAAATTTGATTAATAGCTTTTAGTGATGGTAGAGAGGAACTTACCAGGTTTTGAAGAAAGAGGTGATTGATTCACACTGCTGTGAGCCACACCATGGACATGAGTGAAATATTTACTTAAAGTGCATAGGTCAGAGTAGCAGCTGGGGATGAAGATTTTCCAATGAACCAAGCCCAGTGATTATTAGGATATCGTGGCAACCATGAAAATGTGTAACTCATATATGCATAGCCAATGGACAAACATTAGTGCAGGGAGGGCCTGGGGAGGGGGCAGGAATGGGGTGGAGGGAGTCAATGAGGGGGATGGGGGACATTTGCAATACTTTGAACAATAATGTTAAAAAAGAAAGAAATGTGCAACTCAGATCTTTTGCTTTGGGGAGCATAATTGTGAGCCATAGCTGCCGACCCTCCAAACCCATCACAGCATTTGAGCTGAGGCCACACTTCCAAAGAGCAGTTCCCAGCTAGTGACTGAGTTTGGCCCATTTCTGAGACAAGGGTCTTCTCTGATGGGTGACTTTGACTTGAGGACTTCCTACTTGGCTTGGCCAAAACTTTCTTAGAACTGTGCTGCAATCTGAGACTCTATTTGTCTAACCCTCTTTCCTTCCCTCTCTTCTTCACAAGAGTTGAACCCTGCACTGTGATCTGACAGCCCCCTTTTCCTTTGGCTCCCTTCCCTTTTTTCCTCACAGGCACATAATTCAATAAATCTCTTACTTATAATGCTGTCTTGGAGTCTGCTTTATAGAGGTCCCAAACTAATAAAGGATTCTTCCCAATCATGATTTGCGGTATGAGTGAAGATGTGAATTCTGAAAGTATCTCAGGGTTGGATGATTTGAGGTTAAGAGTAATATGCGTGGAAGGAGGTACATGAGAGTAGACATGGAGATTCTGATAGTGTTAACCCTGGACCTTTACAACAGGAGACCTGCTTTATTCAGATTTCCTCAGAAGTGTAAAGACAAATGTCAGGCATTAATGAATTAGCATTTGTAAGCCCCGTCTTTATACTGGTTTTGTTCTTTTATGTGGATTCCACAGGAAAGAATAAATTATATGAATGAAATGGTGGATTCTAGAGTCGGATGAGATATCTTTACTCTTAAATGATTAGGAGGTTTCTGATTTCACGGGAAAATGAGTATGGCTGTGACAGCAAGATTGAGAAAGAAAAATGATTTGTCAGAAGTTGAAGGGTCCAATGTTGGCAGTCAGATTTTCCTTTTTAAAGAGTGTACACATACTACATAAACTCTTTGGAGGAGGTAAATATCCCTTAGAGAAGTAATATCTTGGGAGCCAGCATCTTATAGGAGATGATCTATAAAACAGTTGAAATAGATCTCATTGAGGATGAACTGTGGGGTCTCACTGAAAAAGGAACTGAGATTACATGAAAAAACCCCAAACTGTTACAACTTTACCTTTTATACTTTTGCCTTCTGGGAGGACACTCACACCCCCTTCTCTGTCAAAGCCCCTGGGTGTCTGGCCCACTTTTACTAAGATCCCAGGTATAGTAGGATCCAAGTCAATCTTGTAAATGTGTAAGTCACTAACTGAAGGTGCGTCTTCCTATGGAAATTGGGATTTCAGGCCCCTCTTACTCATGCCTTCAGAAGAGCTGAGCATCTTCAGACACATTGGTATTTAATTTACCTAAAATATTATAAGGAATCAATTGTAAAAAAGGGGTCTTTGAGACTCAACAAAATTTTAAAAAAAGAAGGAGGTTAAACTACTCTAATACAACTTGCTGCTTAGTGGGAATTTTCAACATCAGGAGGAAACTTCAGTATATAAACACATTTCTAAATAAAGGCACTGAATATTTATTCAGAAATAGATGCAACTGGCAGTCAAATGATAATACCATTAACCAGAATCATACCTTTCTCCTGATTGTTCATTTAAAGTAATTATACTATTTAATAAATAATAATAGTGGTTATCATTTTGCAAATCATTTATTTGCCAACCTGAAGAATCATTTAGATCATAAAGACAATTTCAAGAACTGGTAACCAAGACTCCAATGTTCCTGCTGTTGCTTCTGATTAGAATAGTAGGCTTCTCTCCTCTCTACTGAAACAGTGGGGGCTCAAGTCTTAGACACTTTCTGGCAATAATATCAATGTTATTAGACTTAGTAAATGAAGTTTTGGCATAGGAACAACCTCTATTGAAGGCACAGACCATAAATAAGAAGAGCAAATTATTAGGTGAAGAGCAATACATTAACAAAGGCAATTTGCTAGTGGTAGCAATAAAGATCATATTTGTTAATCAGTACTACCCCACATTCTAGCAGGTCCTGCTAAGGTAGGATTGGTTATTTCAATTAATGGACTGTTATTTCTTCCTTCCAATCAGATGGGACTGGACACAGATATTTGGAAAAGATGCAAGTCCAATTCATTGGAAAATATACCAAATAACCTGTTTGGATATGGCCATCCGACACACCAATAGATTAGCCCTGTTTAATAGCCAGGCCCATGCAGGCAAACAAAAATCATTTCCAGTAAACTCAAGAGTGATGATAATCCTGCACCAAATATCCAAGGTACAATTAGCACATGGTGGGCTGGAGGCAGTGTCTTGCTGAGTCAGGAGCCTGGAATCGAGTCCCATTTTGCCACCAACTGACTTTGTAACCTTGTACAACTCCCTCCCCCCCCCTTTTAAGCTTCAGTATTTTAATATATAAAATAAGATTGAGTGCTCTTTAGGGTTCCTTTCAGCTCTAGAGATATATGTATTTATTGTGTTTTTGTTTCTTACAAATTGATCATGGCCATATGGCAAAAATTAGAGAGGGGGAATAAGTTTCATCTTAAACATTTTCAGTTAGTTGCCTTAATTGTTTGATACTGGCTGCCTAGAACACTGTGTTGAGAATTCTGAGGCTAGGTCCAAGCTCAGCAGAAAAGAAAGCCAAAGACAAAGGAACAGATGGGGGGCGGATAGATTTCATGCCATGGATTTACCATCCCAGACATAGATAATGTCATTTAGGCAACTGGATCATATTAGTTAGAAGCCTCCCATTGTAACCCGTGGAACTGGATATAGCCAGTACCATTGTTAATAATCTAGCATTTTACTGTCCTATATGGTAGCCACTAATCACATGTGGCTGTTACATGTAAGTTAATAAAATAAATTTAAAATTCAATTTCTCAGGCACGTGAGCCACACACATGTCAAGTGCTCATAGTTACATGTGGCTAGAGGCCACATTATCGACACCACAGATATAGAGCATTTCCATCATTATAGAAAGTTATATTGGATGATACTTCTCCAGAGAGTTTAAATATTACAACTGGAGTGGGTAGGAGTTTCAAAATGGCTTAGAGAATGCTTTCATGAAAATTCAGAGCTGGAAGAAGTTTTAAAAATTTGAATTCATATCCATTATCTTATAACTAAGGAAACTGAGGCCCAGAGAAGGTCACAGAGCTATTTTGTAGCAGAGTTGGGGATAGGACCCAGGTTTCTTGATTCTGAGGCCCCTGCTCATTCCATGATCCTGGTAACATACCTAGAGTATTTCCTAATTACTCTACTAGCTCAGGGTCAACTCCCACCAATATTAGTAACTCGAGAACAGTAGCCAGATGTTCCCATCATCTCCCCTCTGCCACTTATATTTTAGAGAGGAAACATCAGGAGAACCCTGAATGGGGTTGGAGGTGGGGAGGAGTATGCAATTATGCAAGTAAATACCTAGCTCCAGAATTAAGAGTAAACATTCCAACTGTTGTATAAATATTTAACCCAAGTCATACATCTGGGTCCCAAAGAAGGTTTGTTCTTGGCATTTACAATTAAGATGGATACATCCCCTGACAAAATGTTAATACTAACCTTTCTTGAGTATAAACACATCCAAAGATACTCCACACTGAGTGTAAATGTATAGGAAGAGATTATACACTGGATAGCCAGATCTTGGCGAAACTATTCTCAGAGCACGTGGATGGAGACATTGCAACAGCAAAGGGTTTGTTGGGTCCTGTTTTCCAAGGGTGTGGGAAAGGAAATAGTCTTGTTTACAAGGATAATTAGGCTGTCCTCCAGAGAATTTGCTGTTGGGATGCATTTGGATGGGTCCAAGGTTGGATACAAAACCTACAAATGGCAGTTCTAGGATGGTATATTTTCATTGGCTACCATTCCCTTGATTACCCCAAACCAGATGCTGGAGCTACAGAGATGGCTAGGCGCCAGTTCACTATTCAAAGGACTCACATTGCTCTTCAAAGCAGGTTACCTTTACAAGGAAGTCCTGTAAAGGAGCTGAAGGGAAAAGCCAACTTGTATTAAGGAGGGGTGTTAGTCCTCTAAGCCTCGGACTCTCTTTGTGATATCATATTTAACTCTCTCCTTTGGTTTAATTTCTCCACCAAGATAGTCATGGCCCTTCCTTCCTGAGAATATTGGAGGTATCAGTTCTGTAAGGTCTGTTTATATCCCAAAAGGGAATTTTGAAATTAAATACATTAATCATTAATGATGGAAATTTGAGGCTCAGTGAGGAAATAGATGTTATTTTTGAAAAAGCATTTTGAGGATGAAGAGGAGTTTCTGGTGTGACTGAACTGCAAGACTGACTCTGTAGTTGTCTGTCTGTCTTACACAACTAATGTAAGGCAGAGAGACATAAAGGCAAAGTTTCTAAAGAAAAGGAATCATACATCTTCCATTTGCTTCAAAAGGGACCAACAAGTTGATGGGTTTCAGGACATGCTACCCCAAAATATGGCACCTTGACATATTCAATATTTTAAGTTGAAGGAATTTGAGAATACAACAGAAGCAGGAAGGTCACTCTGACTTTCTCCCATTCTTCTCTCATAAAACAGGTCAAAAACCCCTCCTGTGAGAGGTACCCTCCCTGTACCCAAGGAAAGGAACATCCTTGTCTCTGAAGACTAAGGGGCACCAAGAAGAATTGGAACAAAAGGGCCTTGTTAAATTTTCCCCAGTCTACTACACTTACCTCATTCTTAGCCTATCCTATTCCTCCACAACTGCCCATTTTTTATCAAACCTAGTATTAAAATACACAAGTCTTATCATATCTTCATATCTTCATTTCATAATGAAGGCTCCCTTGTCATGTAAAACTTATATTAAATACATTTGTATGCTTTACCCCTGTTAATCTGTCTGATAGTTTAATTTGCAGACCCAGCCAGGGGCCCTAAGAGGGTCAAGAAAAACTACTTCCTCCCCCACAAGAGCCAATCATGGGCAGGCAGTTAAATTGTCTATTTGTTCCTACTAATTCACAGTGAGGGGCCTTACAGACCCATAGCTTTAAATACAACTTTATCTTTATAACAACTCTGTCTCTTAAAGGCATCAATCACTGGATTGATTGGAATCTACATTTTATAAACACTGTGATGCATTCAGTAGCTACTTGTTTGAAAAAAAAGTGAATGATTACAGCCAATGTTTACTAAGTCCAAGAAGACCCATAAGAAAAGCACAACCATCATAAATGATAGATTCTGGTAGGTAAACAAGATTTGGGAAACAGAAGCAGTTCTACTGCCTAACATCAAGCAAAAGTGCTAGACAAAGTCAGGAACTAAATCCTAGGAAATCCACAAGAAAAAATGAAATCCACTGGATGAAGTTCTCAAATGAGATTTCTGCATCACACTTCAGAGAGCAGCACTTCTTAGTTTTAACTGCATATTAAAATCATCCATGTTCCACCCAAGAGAGTCTGACTTAATAGATCTGGAGTTGTCCCCAGGCACTGTTTTTTATTTTATAAAAATCCAAACCCAAGGATATTTTTCCATTGATTTTTTTTAGAGATAGTGGGGAGATAGAGGAGGAGGAGGAGGAAGAGGAGGAGGAGGAGGAGGAGGGAGAGAGAGAGAGAGAGAGAGAGAGAGAGAGAGAAACATTGATGTGAGAGAGACACATCGATTGGTTGCCTCCCATACGGTCTCCGACTGAGCCAGGGGATCAAGCCTCCAACTGAGGCACATGCCCTTGATCTGAAATTGAATCCATGACCCTTCAGTTCATGGACCCTTCAGTTTATCTCAGTAGCTCTAACCACTGAGATAAACTGGCCAGGGTAGTGCTGGTGTTTATATTTATATTTTAAAATATATTTTTATTGATTTCAGAGAGGAAAGGAGAGGGAAAGAGAGAGAGATAGAAACATCAGTGATGAGAGAATCATTGATTGGCTGTCTGCTGCGTGACCCTTACTGGGAATCAAGCCCACAACCCAAGCATGTGCCCTGACTGGGAATCAAACCATGACCTCCTGGTTCATAGATCAAAGCTCAACCACTGAGTCACAGTCTGGGTGACACTGGTGTTTTTAAAATACTTCCCAGGAAATGATGATGTGCAGTCAGGGTTGAAAATCACTGTTCTAGACTACAAGGTTATACTCA
>NW_005357414.1:3499447-3513127 GCF_000412655.1 Myotis brandtii | reverse complement strand
GGACCTATCGCCATACTTCCAAATTAAAAAAATGTAGGAGTTGATCCCAGGAATCCACAATTTTACAAGCTTCCCCAGATCATTCTTATGCAGCCAGCCTGGCAGGACTTTGTGGAGGAAGTTCACTTAAGAACTACTGAGTTAAGTTATTTGCGTGTCTGTGATGGTACAAAGCAGTGGCTCTCAACCCTGGATGATCAGATGTCTGAATCTCACCTCCGGAAAATCCAATTTAATTCATCTAGGAGGACCTCTGGACCAGTATTTTTTCAAAGCTCCTGGTAATTTGTATGCAATCAGGTTAAGGAACCAGTAGCTTGGAGCAAGAGTGGCAAAAAAAAAAGGTAACCCTTGGACATGTAATTTCATGTCAATGGCAGACATCATTAATCTATTTTGGCACTCTTTCTTGCAATGTCTATATGTGGCCTCATAATTCTTCTCACTATATTATCCTAGGCAGCCACTTCAATGCATAGTGTGGGCAGGCAACTACTGTTTGCCATCTTTATCTTAGATCCTGCCTGGCAGAAATCTAATAACCTGTGGAGAGTCTTTACTGGCTTTTGTTTCTAGGCATAGTACTTAAGTGTCTAAGTTGTTTGCCAGGGCACTGTTTTGAAGCAGGAGGAGTGGAAGCCAGAGGTAGGTACCATAGAGATTATCATCTAGCATTCTAGCTACTGTACTACCCAGTGAAGCATTTTTAATCCCATCTTCTGCTACAAGTAGAAAGCTTTATGCAGAGTAATTTATCTATTCATGTTGGGTTAATGGAGGACTTCTGTATGACCTTATAATGTTAAGAGCAAAGGAAACACTAAGCATAAAGGGAGTTCACTCAATATTTACAGTCAAGATGAGAATTCTTGTTTGTACATTCTAATCTACTTTCCATAAACATTTTACCTATTGATGGTTGTCTTATCACAGGACTCATACCCAGCCTGCTGAACCTTTGTTCCAAGTTATGGTATATGGGAAGAGCATTTGAGCTTCAGAATGAAACTGCTCTTGCTATGCTGCTTCTTGCTTTGGAGAAGACAGTCCAAGTGGGCCTGAGGTTTCAGCAGTTTCTTCTGCAGCTGATAATTAATGTGGTATGTAAGGAGAGGAGAAATAACATATTTTTTCATCTAAGAAAGGGCCTCTTTCCCTGGGGCCTTTTGTTTCAACAATGCAGAACAAAGAACAGCAGGAATACAGAGCTTTCCCCCTGGATAACCTACAATAAAGAACCTTTAAAAGCAATATATCATAATTCTGATTAGGACTGGAGAGATAAAGTGCACAGTGAGCATGCCAAGGATCCAGAGTCTATAAATGAGGAAATCTCTGCGAGAGGCAAGTAGCCTGGAATTTAAGGGAAAGAGGAGGGGCTTTGGAGTCAGAATATGTTCAGTGGCTCAACCACTTAATAGCTGTGTGACTATAAAATGGGGGACTAAAAAAAATGGGGGACTATAATAATATCTTCCTCATAACCCAGTGGAAAAATTAATTTAGATAAGAATAGCTTTCTAGAAAGCCTCTTAGAACAGATCAGTGACTGACAAACAGTAGCACTCAATTAATAGTAGCTAGTATTATTATTTGATCAGGTCACTATACTGCTTAGACACACAATTCAAAATCCATATTAACTTTTCCTAAGGGATTATTCCTAGACAATCAACATCAGGATGACATGGGGGAGCTCATTAAAATGCAGATTCCTAGGTGACATTCTGGGTCTAAAGAATCAGAATTGGGCTTGGAAATAAGCCATTTTATAGCAAATGTTTTGAGTGATTCTGCTTCACATTTAAGTTTAAGAACCACTGATCTGTATAAAAGGGCCACAAAAATTACAACTAATTAATATTGGGAAAATTGTGTATAGATGCTTCAGACAAACAACATTATAAACTTTCGAAGTGGTATTAACTAACATCGTTTAGATGACAGGAAAAGAAATGAAGTGAATTTTAGGATTTCAGGTTCAGGGGAAATACTGAAACACAAGGAACTTTCTCTCTGCCTTCATTATTTCCGTCTTTATCTAAAGTATGTTTTGACTGGATTCCACAAATATTGTGTTTAATAGTGTTGTTTAATAAATATACTATAAGGTAGGCACTGGTGACATTTTGGCAGTCAATAAGAGAAGGCTTCTGCCTTCACTAAACTTACATTTTAGTTGGAGGACACAGATAGTAAACAATTTAAAAAGTTGTGACTAAAAGATCATGCACTTATTAATTTATTCACTCACTCTCTTTTTCAATAAACATGGAATTTATATCTAGAGGAAGACAAAAATTTCAAGTAATTACAAGTCAATAATATATGGAACTACAAAGAAATGCATGGTGCTAAGGGATTTTGTGCCTAAGGGAAGATAATATTAAAAAAGGCCTAATACAAAGGTGATTTTTATAAAGAGTGATATTTGAGTTGTCAACTGGAGGATGAATAAGATGTGGGAGAAGAAACAGTAGATGATAAGCATTTCAGGAAGATGCAGTGTGCTGAAAACCCAGAAGCTGAAGAGAACATGATACATTTGAAGATATTAAAATGGCTGCTGAGGATAGTGCTATAGACTGAATGTCTGTGTGCTTTCCAAATTAATATGTTAAAACCTACTTCTCCAATGTTATGCTATTTTGGGTGAGACTTTTTGGAGGCAATTAGCTCATAATAGTGGAGCTTTTATGGATGGGATTAGCACCCTTATAAAAGAGATGCCAGAGAGCAAAATCACCCTTTTCACCATGTGAGGACATAGCAAGAAGACAGTCAGCAAATGTGCTTTCACCACACACCAATTCTGCTGGTGCCTTGATTTTGACTACCCAGATTCCAGAACTATGAGTAATAAATTTCTGTAGCTTATAATCCACCAAGTCTATGGTATTTTTGTTATAACAACCCAAATGGACTAAAACAGATTGGAGGGGAGGAAGAACGTCACTAGAATATGGAGAGGAAGACAGGGTCACCAGCTCATGGTGGCCCACAGTGCTATGATGAAGAGTCCAGATGTTATTCTTAGGGCAGTGGAAAACCACTGAAGGTGTTTGGAAGGGGTTTCTAATCAGGAGAGTAATAAAACCCATATGCCACATTAATAGGCAGAATAATACTTCCCTCAACCCAAAGGTGTCCATATCTCAACCTCCAGAAAATGAGAGAACAAAATGGCATAAATAATAAGGGCACTTCTAAGGCATGACTCAGAATTATACTAGTATGTACTATAGTGGCAAAGGTAAACTGCTATGGCTAGAGAAGAGATTGTTGAAGGCAGACATGAACTGGACCTGATGAATGGGAGAGATTTGGAGTTAATGAGGTCATTCATTTTGGATGGAGGAAAACACCTGAGTGGGGTGGAAAGTTTAAAATGAACATGGCCAGGTAAGAAAATGGATCATGAGCAACCTACACTTCTCTTTACTCAGTGGAAATATCTGTTTTGTTGCTGGTATTTTGATGTTGGAAAGCCATAATAGAAGCTATTGCTGGAAAATCACTTTGTGGGTTGGGTGAATGGATGAAAGAGGAGATATAATAGTCACAAATCAAAGGCAATCTGAGGAAAAAGGTTAGAGGAAGAATGAAGGTAGTAATGGCTTAAATATTCTGTATTACAAATGAGCAAAGAGCTAGGTGTTCCTCAGTCCAGAAACAGGAATATGTTGAGAAGCCCCTGCACATAAAGTACAGCTTTTGAAATGGAAAGAGATAATAGAAATAGCCCGAGAGCTCTATGAAGACACCCTGTATCTGTGCTGTTGATCAGTGTGGCCTTAGTTTAGCATTTGGTATACTGCCGGTGAAATGGTAGCAACATAAATATGATGCTTCTCAGACTAGTCCCAGATATTAAGTGCAAATCTTATGTCTAGGGTACTTGAAAGTATAAAGAGCCTAGATTTCCTATAAGCACAATTGCAGGTAGGTGGTGGTTACGGGGTAGGATTTGTTATTTGTAATAAACTTGGTTCAAACCTATTAGTTTCCTATTACTGCTGTAACAAATTACTTCACATCTAGTAGCTTGACAACACACATTTATTATCTTGCTCTTCTGTAGGTAACCAAGTCTGAAATGAGTCTCCCTGGTCTAAAGTCAAAGTATAGGCAGGATAGCATTCCTTTCCAGAGGCTTTAGGGGATAATCCATTCCGTTGCCTTTCTAGCTTCTGGAGGTTGCCCCTACTCCTTGGTTCATGGCCCCTTCCTTCATCTTCAAAGCTATCAACATCGGCCAAGTCTTTCTCACCTTAGGTCATTCTGAAACTTTCTCTTCAGCCTCTCTTTCCACTTGCCTTTGTGATTACATGATGACATGATTACATTGGGCCAACCCAGATAATTTAGATCAGGGGTCCTCAAACTACGGCCCGCGGGCCACACACACATACAAATATTGTATTTGTTCCCATTTTGTTTTTTTACTTCAAAATAAGATATGTGCAGTGTGCATAGGAATTTATTCATAGTTTTTTTTTTTTAAACTATAGTCCGGCCCTCCAACAGTCTGAGGGACAGTGAACTGGCCCCCTGTTTAAAAAGTTTGAGGACCCCTGATTTAGATAATCTTCCCTTTTCAAGGTAAACTGTTTAGCAACATTAATTCCATCTGCAAATTTAATTCCTCCCTGCCATATAGCCTTACATGTTCACATTTTCTGGAGGTTGAGATGTAGACACCTTTGGGATGGGGTAGGCATTATTCTGCCTATACAAGTTTCCATCCATAAAACTGTTAAATATACTCTACTGGACAATGCTCCCTTCTTGTAAGCCCACAGCATATAAAGTACTTAACAGAATACGTTCACCACATAGTAAAAACTCTGTTGTATAACACTATCAGAACAAGTAATAGAATAGTTAAAATGAAGAATCATCATATAAAATAATATATATGGTCCTTAAGCATTTTATTTCAACCTAAAACATGAATGTACATCCATTCACAAACCTGGTGATGTGATGTCAGGCCAAGCCCCCCTTTTTGTTTGTGGATCCTCTGATTGGAATTTCAATCTCTTCCATAAGTTACATCCCTAATGCATCCTATTTGACTTCCAGCTTCAGGTTTTCTTTTTTTTTCTACTATAGGGAAGTTTTTAAAAGCAACTTTATTATTTTTTCCCCAAAGCATTGCACTTAGTTTTCATAGAAGCAGTAGCTTCCATTTTATACTCATACTAGAGGCCCGGTGCACGAAATTCGTGCATGGGGGGTGGGGTGTGTGTCCCTCAGCCCAGCATGAACCCTCTCCAATCTGGGACCCCTTGAGGGATGTCCGACTTCCCATTTAGGCCAGATCGAGGACTGCTGGCTCCCAACTGCTCACCTGCCTGCCTGCCTGCCTGGTTGTCTCTAACTGCTTCTGCCTGCCAGCCTGATTGCCCCTAACCACTCCCCTGCCAGCCTGATTAATGCCTAAATGCTCCCCTGCAGGCCTGATTGCCCCTAACTGTCCTCCCCTGCTGGCCTGATCGCCACCAACTGTCCTCCCTATCAGGCCTGGTCCCTCCCAACTGCCTTCCCCTGCTGGCCTGATCGCCCACAACTGCCCTCCCCTGCCAGCCATCTTGTGGTGGCCATTTTGTGTCCACATGTGGGCGGCCATCTTTGACCACATGGGGGCGGCCATCTTGTGTGTTGGAGTGATGGTCAATTTGCATATTACTATTTTATTAGATAGGATTTAATAAATTTACATTGAGTTACTTAATTATATTAGCAAGTAAAACTGGCATAAATGGGTTTGGCAACAAAACAACTAATTTTTGGTAAGTACCAACTCAACACATTGGAGCAGAAATGTAAAGGTCAACCAGCGGGTAGCTTATTACACATGAGTGTTTCTTGTGCCGTAAGCATTGTCAGTATATATTTAAGTAGGGGAAAAAAAGCATCAACTTAATCCAAGTCAGGTAAGTGGAGGTCAGTGAAGGGAGCTTTTACTATATTTAAAAGATTTTACAAGAAAAGGACAATCAATAGATACCATGTAGTCTCAATTACTCTTATACTCAATTTCTTTCGGAAAGTCCTCCCCAAATGTGCATCAGCTAATATTAAAAGTAGTTGATATTTATTTAGTGCTTATTATGTGCCTAGCATTATGCCAAGCACTTCATTAAGCATTTATTTAATACAACAACCATATGAAGTGGGATTGTGCCCATTTCATAGATGAAATAACTAAATTTTAGAGTTGAGAAACTTGCCAAATGTCATACATCAAAAAACACTGAAGTCCAGAAGTCCAGCTTTAGAACTCAGATTTATTACTATTATACTATGTTGCCAACTATCAGATGAGCAAATCAGGAGTTATAGCATGTGGTGCCATACTGTCAGCTGCCTCCTTGCTTCCTCTTCATAGTCCAGTGGTGGATCATTCAAAAACAGGAGGCAAAATAAGTATAGCAATGCCCCTAGGCAAACTTCTTTGTTTCCTTAGCTCCTCAGACATGGTAGTTGTATAGCTCTCTTTTCCTGGTGATGACTCAAAAAGATACTCAAAAACCAGAAGCAGACACTGAATTTATTGAGACTCTTTATCAGCAACAGCTATTTTTTTTCAGCAGCACCTTTTTTTTTTCCTTCAAAGTTTTCCTTATTTACTTTCCCTCTCGATTCAGCAAGGGCAACCATCATTCTATCTTGGGTACTACCACTATAGAGTGCCACTCATTTACCTTCTGCCTCCAGAAATCATTCCATGGGTCTTTGGAGAAAGAGATCAGAACTCAATCTCCTTGTTCTGGCTAAGCAACATTAGCCCTTAGAAATCAAAGAGATTAGGCAAAGCCTCCGTGAATGTTAGAGCTGGACAGCCATGTCAGTGAGCTTCTGGAAGTTATGCTGCCAGGGGAAAAAAGACCAGGAAAAAGAACTGTGCTAAGGAAAAAGAGGGTGTGTGTGCTTTCAGAGAATGGGGTCATTAGACCTCTGTCTGGAAGGTTCTTGTGAAGCAAACACACTGTCAGTGCATGTTGGCCAGAAACCCAGAGGAGGAGAATTTAAAGTCAAATAGTACTTTCTATCTCTAGGATGCCAAATTCACAAGTGTATCAAAAGCCAGAGGCCTAGGTTTGCCATGGAGACTCACAACTGAAAAAATATTGCAGGCTATATCAGAGATACCAGCTCAAATTTCTTCAGGCTACGTTTGAGCAGCTTGGACTAAAATTATACCCAGACTAGACTGGACAGGATGGAGCAGTTTCATGACTTGTCATGATTTGAGGGCCACTAAAAGAACTTTCTACAAAGGCAGACAGGAAAGGGCTAAAAGAAAACTAGCCTAGACCTATTAACATCTAAGTGAAGCTCAGAATCAGATATAAGCATGTTGACAGATTTCAGGTGATCATAATACTACCATTCTTTAAAAAAAAATCATAGTATGTTGGGGTTTGAGGTCACTCTGGTCCAAATACAATGTGACCTTTGAATTTTAAAAATATATCTATTTTTATTAGAAGTGGAGAGTTGTTATGTCTGTGTCAGGGATAGGAGGATTTGTGTCTGTGTTTCAGTAGGTGGAACTTCATCCATCTTCCAGCCCCAGCCAGGTCCAAGTGGAAGAGTAGATGGTGATGACTCTGACGACATTGGCCAAATCCCAATGTTATAAGGGAGAGCAAAAGAACAGGCCATGCAGATTCATCCTTGAAGAGAAATGAGCCATAGACCTTCAACTAGCTGACAGAGCACATGCTATAGAATCATGGAATTCGGTATGGCAAAAAAGCAGAGAGCATTAGAATTCATGAGAATTGGGTTTGCATTCCAGAACTACCAAATTTTCTGTTGACTTTGGGCATATCATTTCATTTATCTGGGTCTCAGGTTTCTCATCTGTAAAATGAGAACAGTCATATCTGCCCTACCTACCTGTGGAAGATTGCATTATTGACCCAATTCTTTGCTCCTTCCACTATCTGTGCCAGCTGACTCATTTCTTCCATAAAATAAGTGGAGCATAACTCCCATTCATTGACTCCAGGTTCAATGACGTAATTTGCTTTGACAAATTGGATGTGGAAGTAACAGTGAGCCAGTTCTGCTTACTCTTGCATCTCTGCTTTAACCATGAAAATAACATGCTCAGGCTAGCCCATGGTTCTAGAAGGAGAATGAAAAACACACGAAGCACAGCTACTCCCAGCCTAGACCAAGCAACCCCCAGCTTGCCACAGACTCATGAATGGCCAATGCCCAGCAAACCTATAGACTGGCAAGAAATAAGTGTTGTTTTAAGTCACTGAGTTTTGGGGTGGTTTGTTAAATAGTGACAGCTAACCGATATAACTTGGAGAGGCTATGTGAGTTTCAAATATGATGAGATATGAGAGTACTTTTCAAAATTTCTAAGGTTTATACAAATGCTATGGACTGTTCTAAGAGTGACCAACTAGCTTTAAGGGTTAGAAAGCTAAAGTAAAGTGGAATTAGGTCAAGTTCTGTTACTGTAGGTTTTAATTGACAGGGTCCTCCTTGCTATAAGAAAACTAGGAGAGCTAAGTCTCAAGGTTTCACTCCAGTTAACTCATCCTGAGGCCATGATGCCTCCTGAGTTCCTGTTCGGGCACTTGCAGAAGAACAAAGCATAGAGTAAAAGTAGATAAAAAGGATGATTTAATGAGAAGTCTTGCAGAACTCTTCAGACAGCAGAACAGTATACCAACAGCTCTTCACTCTGCCTCTTCAAATACTTGTTCTGTTCACTGAATCAGCCATAAAATTAATCAGTGTTGATGGAGTCTTGTGGGCTGTGGCCAACTGTCTTGCTGGGCAATAATTCTGTCAGCTCTCTATTCCAAGCAACTGTCTCTAAGAGTTCCAAAAGCTAAACACAGGAAAACCACACCAGCCACAGGCTTCATTAACTAATAAACCTTGATGGAAAGCAGGATCTCACACAGATGTTTCTGGTACAGAACTCCCCCAAGGAAGAGGGGACAGTTGTACTTAAAAATCCCATTGGGCTGACTAAAGGTGTTCCTATCCTTCACAATATACTTCAGAGTTTGGGTCAGACCAGTATTTGTATCAATAAAATAAATAGCAGAAATGATATTTAGAAGATCTTGGCAAGAAAAGTATAAGTAAATACAAGAGCATAGGCAGTGATATTTTGAGAAGTAGTATTAACTGTGCTCAGTAGAATAGAAAGTAAATTATTTACACTCCTAAGGATTCAGGGCAGATTTAGCCATTTAAGGGAGGGAGGAACGACCATCTGCTGTTCTAGCTACAAATGATTAGCTTACGTGTCACATGCCAAGGCTTAAACCACAGCCAAAAATATGAAACAGATACAGCCCCAGAAACTTCCACTTTGGGGTTCTATAAAGGGGAAAGAAATTGTGTGCTCTCTATATTGGCAGCTGGTATTGCTAATTCTCATATCATGCAACTTTCCAAAGGGAATTCTTTCCTTAATAAAGAGTGAGAAACAAGCAAAAAACTTTATTTCCACCATGTTTCTCTTGTGAAACTCATCCTTCATCCATTTACCATGGGCAAAGGAAAGTCTACAGTGGATGAATTCCCTAATTATTCAGCTGCCTTCAGGGATACCCAAAAACACCTAAAATCTAATTAACCAATTTACCCTTCCTCTCATCACAATGCAAAAATAGAATCCTTTTGATCAAATTCCTTACTACCATTCTACCATACCCAAAGCTTGAAACCCTTCCCAACTTTTACTCCCACATCTGGTAAGTCCTCCAAATTTGCCTTTTCTTCAGGTACATCTCTTGTTTTGTCCAGCTCCTCTGCTCTGCCCTATGAGAGGCTGTATTTTCTCATGCTTTGGTAACTGCAACAACCTCTAAACTCTGTCTTCTAGACTTTCTCTAACTTTTCTTCATGTTGCACTCAGGTCATCTTCCCCATCTATCATTTTGAAAAATTAGTTCATCCTCTGTCTTTTCAAGGAATGGGAATGACTCCTGGTTTCTTATGGCATCAAAACACATATGTAATACCTTAATCAATACAGAAAAAAAAATTAAAAAATGTAAACACATTATTGACAATTTAAAGTAAAAATAATAGCACTATATCATGGGGCTTATAAACTATGTAGCAATGCATTTTTAAAATAATGATAACACAAAAGATGAGTAAATAAAAATATATTATTATAAAAAACCCTGTGTGGCAGCCCTGTTACTCAGTTTCATTTACTGTATCAACCATCAACTTCAGGCTGGTACCTGGAATACTAATTTCCAGTTTTGAACTGCTCAAGCTATTTCTTTCACTTGGAATGCTCCTTGAGACCTTCTCAATACTCCTAGCACCCCATGTATGCAGACCCAGCCTCAAGTTTGTATCGCCTATGGAATACTCTAATAATACTAATGAGATAACTGGAAAATTAATTAAAAACCAATGAAAAAAAAACCAAACAGCAACAAAAACAAGATGAGCAGGAGGATTCCCATTCTTCTTACTGGTAGTCTTCTTATTGGTGGTTTCTTCAGCAATGCCTTTTTCACACATCCTTCCGTTTCTATTTAAATATGACCACTTTTATTCAAGATGGCACTCTCTACCTCTATCTGCCAGAAGTTCTCAACCTTGGCTGTATATTAAAATCATTCTGGGGAGATTTTAAAAAAAGTTTTGTTTTATTGCTTAAAGTATTACAAAGAATAGTACATATGTCTCCCTTTTTTCCACATTGACCTTCCCACGGCCTCCCCAACCCCCCAGTATCTTGCATCCATTGGTTATGCTTATATGCATGCATACAAGTCCTTCGGTTGATTTCTTACCCCCGCCCCCACAACCCTCCCTAGCCTTCCTGCTGTAGTTTGACAGTCTGTTCCATGCTGCTCTGCCTCTGTATCTATTTTTGTTCCTCAGCTTATAATGTTATTATCCATAAATGAGTGAGATCATGTGGTATTTTTCTTTCATTGACTGGCTTATTTCACATAGCATAATGCTCTCCAGTTCCATCCATGCTGTTGAAAATGGTAAGAATTCATTTTTTTTTACAGCAGCATAGTATTCCATTGTGTGTAGATGTACCACAGTTTTCTAATCCATTCATCTGCTGATGGGCATTTAAGCTGTTTCCAGATCTTAGCTATTGTAAATTGTGCTGCTATGAACATAGGAACGCATATATCCTCTCTGATTGGTGTTTCTTATTTATTGGGATATATTCATAGAAGTGGTATTACTGGGTTAAATGGAAGTTCCATTATTAATTTTTTGAGGAAACTCCATACTGTTTTTTCACAGTGGCTGCACCAGTCATTCCCACCAGCAGTGCATGAGGGTTCCTTTTTCTCCCCATCCACTCCAGCATTTGTCATTTGTTGATTTGTTGATGATAGCCATTCTGACAGGTTTGAGATGGTACCTTATTGTTGTTTTGATTTGAATTTCTTGAATGATTAGTGACTTTGAGCATGTTTTCATATGTCTTTTGGCTTTCTGAATGTCCTCTTTCGAAAAGTGTCTATTTAGGTCCTTTGCCTATTTTTTGATTGGATTTTTTTATCTTCCTTTTGTTAAGTTGTATGAGTTCCCTGTAAATGTTGGAGATTAAACCCTTATTGGAGATAACACTGGCAAATATGTTCTCCCATGCAGTTGGCTTTCTTGTTGTTTTGATGATGGTTTCTTTTGCTGTGCAGAAGCTTTTTATTTTGATGTAGTCCCATTTGTTTATTTTGTGTTTAGATTCCATTGCCCTAGGAGCTGTATTGGTAAAGATATTGCTACGACATATGTCTGCTATTTTGCTGCATATAGCTTCTTCTAAGATTTTTATGGGTTTCCATCTTACATTTAAGTCCTTTATCCACTTTGAGTTTATTTTTGTGTACGGTGTAAGTTGGTGGTCTAGTTTCATTATTTTGCAAGTATCTGTCCAGTTTTCCCAACACCATTTATTGAGGAGACTGTCTTGTCTCCATTGTATGCTCTTGCCTCCTTTGTCAAATATTAATTGAGCATACTGGCTTGTGTTGATTTCTGGGTTCTCTGTTCTGTTCCACTGGTCTATAAGTCTGTTCTGGTACCAGTACAAGGCAATTTTGAGAACAGTAGCTTTGTAGTATAGCTTGATATCTGGTATTTTGATCCTTCCTACATTGTTCTTCTTACTCAAGATTGCTGCAGTTATTCGGGGTCTTTTTTTTATTCCAGATGAAGTTTTGGAGAATTTGGTCTAGGTCTTTGAAGTATGCCATTGGTATTTTAATGGGGATTGCATTGAATTGATAGATTGCTTTGGGTAGTATGGACATTTTAATGATGTTGATTGTACCAATCCATGAATATGTTATATTCTTCCGTTTGTTCATGTCTTCCTCTATCTCTTTTTTCAATGTCCTGTATTTTTTCTGAGTACAGGTTTTTTACATCCCTAGTTAAGATTATTCCTATGTATCTTATTTTTTTGGTGCAATGGTAAATGGGATTGATTTTTTTTTTTTTTGCTTCTCATTCTGTGAGTTCATTAACCTAATATATAAAAACCCTGGGTCGTAATGACCAGTAATGACCGACCAAGGCTTGACCAACAGGAAGTCAGTCTTGCAGTCAGCACTGGGTTGCTGACTGCTGAGGGGGCTGCGAATCAGGGCCAGAGAGAGGCCTGAAGAGAGAAGCAGGGACTGATCCATTACCTCTGTGGCAGCTTTTGATCTACACTTGCCTCTCTCTCTCCCAGGCTGGCCAGCAGCTGCACCTCCATTTCTCTCTAGACCTTCACTGGGGCTGCTAATCAGCCCTGCCTTTCTGATCAGGCCTCGTTGATAGTCCCAGAGGTGCTGACTGGCATAGAAACTGACCAATCAGAACCAAATCTGGGTCAACTGTGAGGAGCCAATGGCTGCCAGAACCAAATCTGGCTCAACTGTGAGGAGCCAATGGCTGTCTAGGAGGCCGAGTTTTTGATACTGACTGGCATAGAAACTGACCAATCAGAACCAAATTGGCTGGCAGGGGAGGGCCGTTGGGGAAAGATCAAGCCTTCAGGAGAGGGCAGTTGGGGGCAAGATCAGGCTGGCAGAGGAGGGCCATTGGGGGTGAAATCAGGCCATCAGGGGAGGGCAGTTGGGGGCAACCAGGCCAGCAAAGGGAAGGCAGTTAGGGACAAGATCAACCTGGTAGGGGAGGGCTGTTGGGGGTGAGATCAGGCAGGCAGAGGCAGTTAGGGGCAATCAGGCAGGCATGCAGAAGCAGTTAGAGGCGATCAGGAAAGCAGGCAGGTGAGTGGTTAGGAGCCAGCGGTCCCAGCTTTTGAGAGATGTCTGACTGCCGGTTTAGGCCAAATCCCACAGGGACATTGCCAAAGGGGTCCCTGATTGGAGAGGGTGCAGGCTTGGCTGAGGGAACGCCCCCTTTGCACATAAATTTTGTACACCAGGGCACTAGTTAATGTATAAAAATGCCATAGATTCCTGGGTGTTAATTTTTTATCCTGCTACTTTGCCAAATTCACTTATTAGGTCCAGTAGTTTTTTTTTTAAAATATATTTCTTTATTGACTTCAGAGAGGAAGGAAGAGGTAGAGAGAGATAGAAACATCAATGATGAGAGAAGATCATTGATTAGCTGCCTCCTGCAAGCCCCCTACTGGGGATCGAGCCCACAACCCTGGCATGTGCCCTTGGCCAGAATCGAACC
>NW_005357414.1:3483816-3499422 GCF_000412655.1 Myotis brandtii | reverse complement strand
ATGATGTTGGCTGTAGGTTTGTCATATAAGGCTTTTATTATGTTGAGGTATGATCCCTCTATTCCCACTTTGCTGAGATTTTTTATCAAGAAAGGGTGTTGGATTTTGTCAAGTGCTTTTTCAGCATTGATTAATATGATTATGTGATTTTTATCTCCCAGTTTGTTTATGTGATGTATCACATTTATTGATTTGCAGATAATGTACCATCCTTGCATCCCTGGTATAAATTTCACTTGGTCATGGTGTATGATTGTTCTAATGTAATGTTGAATTTGATTTGCTAGATTTGTTGAGTATTTTAGCATCTATGTTCATCAGGGATATTGGCCTGTAGTTCTCTTTTTTTTTGTGGCGTCTTTATCTGGTTTTGGGATTAGGGTAATGCTGGCTTCATACAAAGAGCTTGAAAGTGTGCCTTCCTGTTTTATTTTGGTCTCTATGTCATTTATCTCTGCTTTGATCTTTATTATTTCCTTCCTTCTTATGCTGGGCTTTTCTTGTTGTTCTCTTTCTAACTCTTTGAGTTGAAGGATTAGATAATTTATTACCATCTTTTCTTGTTTTTTGAGATAGGCCTGCAGAGCTATGAACTTCCCTCTCAAGACTGCTTTTGCTGTGTCCCATAGGTTTTGGATTGTTGTGTTTTCATTATCATTTGTTGCTATGATGCTTTTTATTTCTTCTTTGATCTCTTCGGTAACCCAATCATTGTTTAAAAGCATGCTATTTAGCCTCCAGGTGATTGAATATTTGATTGTTTTTATTGTTGTTGATTTCTAGTTTTATGGCATTGTGATCTGAGAAGATGCTTGATATGACTTCTATCTTCTTGAATTTGAAGAGACTTTGCCTGTGCCCCAATATGTGGTCTATCTTTGAAAATGTCCCATGTGCACTTGAGAAGAATATATATTCTGTGGCTTTGGGGTGAAATGTTCTGAAGATGTCAATTAATTCCATCTGATCTAGTGAGTCATTTAGGATTGATGTTTCTTTGCTGATTTTTTGTTTAGAGGATTTGTCCAGTGGTGTTAGTAGGATATTAAAGCCCCCTACTATGATTCTATTCCTGTCAATCTCTCCCTTGATATCCTCCAGAAGTTTTTTTTAATGTATTGTGATGCTCCTATATTGGGTGCATATATGTTTACCAGAGTTATATCTTGTTGTTGAATTGCTCCCTTTAGTATTATGAAGAGACCTTCCTTATCTCTTGTTATGGCCTTTACTTTGAGGTCTAATATGCCAGATATATGTATTGCTTCCCCAGCTTTTTTTCATTTCCATTTGCCTGAAGAACCATTTTCCATCTCTTCACCATCAGTCTTTGTGAGTCCTTTGTTCTAAGGTGGGTTTCCTGCAGAGAACAGATATATGGGTCATGCTTTGTTATCCACTCAGCTACCCTATGTCTTTTGATTGGGTCATTTAATCCATTTGCATTTAAAGTTATTATTGATAGGTACTTGTTTGTTGCCATTTTTATTCCTTTTGCCTGTGTTCCTTCTTCCCTTCCTATTTCTTCTTTTTATAGCAGACTCTTTAGCATTTATTGCATTGCTGGTTTGGCGGTAATAAACTCCCTTAGTCTTTTTTGGCTGTGAAGCTCCTGCTTTCACCCTCAATTTTTATTGATAATCTTGCTGGGTACAGTATTCTTGGATTCAGACCCTTGCTTTGCATGACTTTGTATATTTCATTCTATTCCCTTATTGCCTGATATGTTTCTGTTGAGACATTAGTCAATAGTCTGATGGGATGTCCTTTGTAGGTAACTTTCTGTCTCTCTCTGGCAGCCTTTAAGATTCTTACTTTGTCGTTGGTGTTTGCCAATTTAATTATAATGTGTCTTGGTGTCGATCTTTTGGGGTTCATTTCATTTGGGACTCTGTGAGCTTCTTGGATTTGTGTGAGTTTTTCCTTCCCAATATCAGGGAAGTTTTCTGTCATTATTTCTTCAAACAGGTTTTCTATTCCTTGCTCAGTTTCCTCTCCTTCTGGCACCCCTATTATGTGGATTTTGTTTCGTTTCATGTTGTACCAAAGCTCTCTTTATTTTTTAATTTTTTTTTCTAGATGCTGCTCTGCTTGGGTATTTTTTCCTACCATGTCTTCTAGCTCACTGATGTGGTCCTCTGCTTCTTCTAGTCTACTTTTGATGCTTTCTACTGCGTTCTTTATTACAGCGATTCCATTTTTCATTTCTTCTTGGTTCTTCTTCATCTCCTCTTGGTTCTTACACATATTATTGAATTTGTCTTCCATCCTTTTTAGCAACCTTATGACTATTGCTATGAATTTTTTCTCTGTCATATTGCTTGCCTCCATTTCATTTACTTTCTTTTCTGGTGATTCCTTCATTCTTTTGTATCTGTGCTGTTTGTCTCCCCATGATTGCTCCTCTCAGGCTTTCTGGTTATGTAGCTCTCTCTCTCCTGTGTTGCCTTAAAGGCACAAAATACAACACAACAAGACACAACACATAAGGCACCAAACACAAATGTATTCATGATACTAATAACCCCAAATAAAGGTGATCACCAGAGAAAAGAGATTTAGGGAAAGAGAAGAGTGCACAAATGATATTGAGAAAAGGAAAAAATGTAAGAGAGAAAAGAAAGAGAAGAAAAAATAATGGGGAAAATATGTATATGGGGAGAAAACTCCAATAAAGCAACAACTAATCCAAAAAATGCAAACAACAAACACCCAGAGATGAATTCAAACTACAAAGAACAACTAATCCAAAAAATGCAAACAACAAACACCCAGAGATGAATTCAAACTACAAAGAACAACTAATCCAAAAAATGCAAACAACAAACACCCAGAGATGAATTCAAACATAAAGCAACAACTAATCCAAAAAATGCAAACAACAAACACCCAGAGATGAATTCAAACTACAAAGAACAACTAATCCAAAAAATGCAAACAACAAACCTCCAAACAACAAACACTCAGATGAATCTCAGGAGGCATATTTCCAGGAGGTAAGGTCAAGGAATTGATGAATAGGGAAATAGCCACAATTCTGTATAGAGGAGGTAGAAAGAGAATGGTTGTATAAAAAGAAAAGTAAAAAACTAAATACAAAAAAGAAAATATATATATTAAAAATAAATATAAAATAAAATTTATATATGTATATATAAATAATTTTCCTCCTTCTTTAATCTATCTATCTATTTGCTTACTATTGGAAAAGGAGGATAGAGAGTAGATAGGCCTGAGTTGGTAATTAGAATTAGTTCAGTTATTTGTGGAAGAAGAGAACAAGTGAGGAGAGAAAAAAAGAAGCAACATAAACAAACAAACAAACAAACAAAAAAATCTAACCAATAATCAAAGATCAACAAGACAGAAAGAAATAAAAAAGTAAAAAAAAAGAATTTTGATAGTGAAGAAAGAGAAGAGATAAGTGTGTATGTGTTTGGAGCAGGTGAGAGTAAATTAGATATATGAGTAAGATCAATTTTTAACAGGGAGTAAAAAGAAAGGGTAGAGAAAAACTAAAGCAGAAACAGGGTAGGAGAAACAGGACAAAAAAGGGGGAAAGTGATGAAGAGAGTGTTGGCATAAAGGAAAAATTGAGATAGAGTAAAATAATCCTAAAGGGAAAATCAAAATAGAATGTATAACACTAATTCCCAAATAAAATAAAATAAAATAAAATAAAGAAAAAATAACAAAATAAAACTTTTAAGAAGGGTAAAATAATAGTATTAATACTAATAGTTAAAAATAAAAATATAATAAAAAACAAGGTAAAATCAAGTGAGAGAAAAAAATTAGTTTCTTAAGTAAAAAATAAAAAAATAAAAATGTGTAGTGAAGATCGTTCACTTCCTCCACTGTTCTGCTTGGCACATCTGTTTCCTTGCAGGTAGTCAGCACAGTATTGAAGTTCCCTTCGATGTACCACTCCTCCGTGTCCTAAGCCACAACCCTATTTTCAAGCAGGAGGGATCTCTCTACTCTCTTTGGTCTCAGTGTGCCTTTAGTTGTATTTACACACAAGAGACAATTTCTGCTACAGCCCCTGGGTGGCAGCGTTTCTGTCTTAATATCTGGGGCTAAAAGGTCTCTCTACTCTGGCTCTGCACACAAGTCTGTGCACAACTCTGTGCATGACTCTGCACAGCCAGCACAGAACTTCAGGCTGCCTTTGTGGGTCCAGTCCAGCTGTGGGTTAATATCTAGAATCCCCTTCTGCCAGCAGCCCTGTGGACCCCCTTCCACATTTGAGGGCTATACTAACCCAAACAGCCACGAATTTTGTGGGGGGCAGTGTTTCTCTGAGGCTCTAGTTCCCACTGCGCATGTTTCTCCCTCCAGTTTGCATCCCAAATCTCACCTTTCTTTAGGCAATGACAGCTGTGTTTAATTCGCTAGTTCCGGGTGGGTGCTCTTTGATTCAGCTGTTCCTTCTGCTCTGTGAGAAGGCGCAGGGCCTGTCCGCGAATTCCGCCCTTTGTCTTTCCCTGAGCAGACCTCCCAGGCATCCATGATCAGGGAGGTTGGAGTTCTGGCATTCCTGGATTCGCAGCTGAGGTAACTGGTCCCTAGGCGTTGTGGTTGTAAGGTCCTGGGAGGTATCTGAGATCTTCCCAGTTGAAGGTAAGGCTGGGGTTCTGATCACAGCCAGTCTCTAATCACAGCCGTCCCCCCTTCAAGATGGTGTGGACTCTGTGGCAGAGCTGAGTGCTCTGGGAGAGATTTCAGCCACAGTAGAGGCTGCCTGGTCAGGGGAGCCGGTCAGCCAGTCCCCAACAGTCCCTTGGAGTATAGCTGACCCTCACGCACAAATACAGACACTCCCCGCGTGTCCATGCACTCTCCTTTCATTCTCTCACTCTCACACTATCTAGCAGCCTGCAGTCCCATTGGCAGCCATCTTGGATTCCTCTGGGAGCTTTTAAAACACTAGATACCCAGGTTGTACCCCAGATAATTAAATCACAGTCTGTGGGGTTGGTGAATCTCAGGTATCAGTATTTTAAAAATTGTTCCAGGTAATTCCAAGGTTCAGAACCACCAGTCCAGAAAACCACTATATTCTCCTGCCAGGTTTCCCCCACCTTTTGTTTCTCTCAACTGTACCATATTTTACTACTGTTTAAATTCTCAGCGTTAAGTGTTTTATTCTCCTGTTCAAGATCTTTCAATGATTCAGCTCTCTCTCTCTCTCTCTCTCTCTCTCTCTCTCTTTCTGTCTCTATCATCTCTATATCTATCTCTATCTCTCTATCTTTCTAGCTGTTTCTCTATCTGTAAAGCATCTATATAATCTATATTTATACTTCTATCCATTTTATTTATATCTATATATCTAAATATACATGAATATGTATGCTGTGTTAAATGAAAAATGTAGGGTAGAGAAGAATATATGGTATGTTTAATTGTAAATTTTACATGTGTATTATTTTTCTTTTGCTATATAGCAAATTTTCAAAGTTAGCTGTTTAAACTTAGCTTAAAACAACACTAATTTATTGTCATAATTTTTAGGAGTCCAAGCATGATTTAACTGCTGCTAAGGGTCTCTCACTGTTTTAAGATGTAGGTTTTATGATCAATCAGGTATGGTGAAGTCAACAAATAGAGGATGACAATCATTGAAAAGATAATTTGTTACTACAGGATCCAAGAGGAGGGGCACAGCATGCAACATGGGAAAGCAACAGGATCTGTCAAGAGGCAGAAGAAGTGAGGAGGAAAACATGGGCAAGAATCTTTATTGTAGTTACCATGGGAAAGGCAAGGCAAAGCAGAATAAGCAGGTTTAGAACTGACCAGTTTAAACAATTTCAGAAGGCTCTGGGTTATAGGAGCTGTCACTAGTTGTCTGGTACCTGAGCCTGGGATGATCAAGGCAGAGGAATATTGCCTCCTGGAGTGTAAGATTCAGATAGATAGGGTGGTTCAGATATGGGGTCTGGGTTGGTTGGTTTGCATATGAAAGGCACCCTTCTGAGCAAGTTATTTGCTCTCTCTAAGGACTGACTAGCCCTGAGAAAGGGAGTCTTTTTCCCAGACTGCAAACCCCAAATATCAAAACATCAAGAATATCGAAAGTAAGAATATATAGTTAATGCATTCACTGGATTGAAATCTCAGTATCAAACAAGGCTGTGACCCAAGCTCACTACCAATAATTCAGTTCCTTATCATTTTAGGATGGAGGTCCCTGATATCTTGCTAGCTGACTGCTAGTCAGCTTCCAGAGACTGCTCTCAGACCCTAGCTACATGGTCCTCTCACAAGACAAAGATTCTTAAGACAAATACCATATGATCTCACTTATATGTGAAATCTAATGAACAACATAAATTGATGAGCAAAATAGAAACAGAGGCATAGATACAATGGACAGACTGACAGCTGTCAGATGGGAGGGAGAAGGGGGAGACTGGATGAAAGAAGGTGAAGGATCAGCCAAAGAACATATATGCATAACCCATAGACACAGACAACAGTGTAATGATGGCCAGAGGAAAGAGGGACGAGGGCTGGGTAGAGGTGGGCAAAGGGAGAGAAAGTGGGGAGCATCTGTAATAGTGTCAACAATAAAAAAACAGTTGGAAATTCTTATATAATGTAACTTAAGTATCTCATCACCTTTACCATATTACATAACTTAATCAAGAGTGACAGAACATCATATTTACAGGTCTGCAAAACTCAAGGGAAGAAGATTATATAGGACATATAGGCAGGGAAAAGGAGTCTTAGAATTCTGCCTTCCACAATTTGGAATTATTTATATGTATATATTTGCATTGCAGAAAAGTTTGGAAAATGTTCATGAATCATCTCTTTTGAGGGGCTTTCAGATGGTATTATTTTTAGACATTAATTTTTATTCTACAAAGCACGTATTATTTAGGAGGCAAGGAAGAAAATTGTAAAGGAAGAATGGAAGGAAGGAAGGTAGGGAGGAAGGAAGGAAAGAAAGAAAAGAGGAAAAAGGAAGAAAGCAAGAACCTTCAGCTGCTTACTGAACTAAGTATAAATTCATTGTCAAAAATGGTTTTCCATAACATGATGCCAACTCTGTAAAAGGAGTCATTTTCTATTACCCCTTCAAATGATCCCTTATTCAAGATAAACTAAGTACCCTGGCCCTCATTTTACCCTGTCCTTTTTTCTATATATGGCACACTCATATTATTCTACTGTTTTCATTTCTGTCAAAATCCTACCCATCCCTCAAAGCCAATTGCTATCTTCTCTGCAAAATCATTCATGATCCCACTAGCATGAGGTGATCCTTCTTGTTTTTGAAATTCCTGAGCAGTAGATCATAGGGGTTAAGCTCCCAAATTCTAAGGTCGTAGATAGCTTATGTTCTACCTCTGGCTCTTGGTACTTTCTAGCTGGGAAATCTGAGGTAAATTGCTTAACCTAGTAAGTCAGGACAATTGCTCAGACGAGATAAAGCAATTGGGAAAAGAGCTTTAAGCCAAGGGGAATTAGCAGAGTTGGAACACTGGAATGGAAGTATCTAAGTCAGAAATCCAAAGGAAACAATATATGCCTTTAGAAGGAAATCAACTGTGTGGGACTGAGGTTGGGATGAGGATGCAAATGAGTGGAGCTTTGAAATTCAAACCCAAAATGTAACCTTTGCCTTGGAAAATTACCCAGCCAAAGTCACAGACACTAAATATAAAGCAAATGTTTCATGAAACCAGGCAACACCATCAGTAATGCGTTCCAGACTATTTCTACAAAACAGAGGGTTCTTCCTATTTAGGTGTCTTTGTGGTAATGTATGAGAATGCTAATTCCAGGTAAAGAAATTTCATGTGTTTTTTTGAGAGTTGAATTTATCCAAGAAAAACAACCATCTCTTTTGACAATTTTTTCCTCCAACTATGCCAGTCAGATTATGAAAGGCAAAGCAAAGAACAGTTTTTTTTCCAGCCCTGTACATAAAAGAAATCTAGTACCAAACCCCCTGTTCTGGTACAGTGGGGCATATTGCAAAACATTGCCAGGCTGCCTGGGAAGTGAAGGCTGTGCCTTGGCTCCACCATATGATATATGAAATTGGCATTAATCTGGTAAACCAGGTCAATTCACCCTGGACCTGGATTCTGATTCACAAATTCTCATTTTCTTTGCCTATATAATAATTGGGAGTCACGTCATTAAAATATACCACTTTATTAAGATCTACCCTTTAATTAGCACCTACTATTTTCCAGATACTTTACACACATGATCTCAATTAATCCTTACAAGTATACCAGCTAGGTATTCTTATCCCCTTGTTGAAGGATGAGGACCCATTTGTGGGTAGCAAAATGCAAGGCTGAACAGTATCCCCCATTGATCTTTCCTTTCTCTGGACCCCTGCAGTAACTCAGGATACCCCAAAGCAACTTCCTTCTGCTCCGAAGACAAGTGGCTCTTCCAAAGACAGCAGGCCACTGTGGCATTTTAGAAGTGTCTGCTGATAGTTTGATTGGAAGTATGGAAAAGTGGGTCACTAGAATCAGAAAACTGGGGGTTTGCAACTTCTAATTGTCTGTGGAGCCTCAACCAAGTTCCCTTCCTTTTCGGGGGCCCTGCTTCCTCATCTGTAACATGATAGGATAGGACTAGATTTATGGATTGAAAATGTTTGAAAACTATGGAACCTTTGTTACATAAACAAAATCTTATATAGTCAAATCAGTAACACTGGTTAAAAGGGGTGGAGGCAAGAAGAGCAGAGAGGCAGCCTTTGTAGCACTCTGCTGTATATCAGGGCTTGAGGGTTGACTGTTAGAAAACACAGTTGTACTAGGTTATAACTAAAGGTTCTTTCCAACATTTGATGGTTCATAAGGTGGACAGTTTATTCTTAGATTTTGCAGTGCATTTTCCCTTCCCTAAGCTGAAAATAGAATATCATCCAAGATGGGGACCATGACATGCTCATCTTATATTAATAATCCAGTAGAAAATTTTATTAATGCCCTTCACTTCTGAGATTCTTCTACACCTCTGGTGACAGGGAGAGCTGACTTAAAAGCTACAGGTGTGGCTATCAGATAGAGACAGTTGCCAAAGTCTTATGCTTTGGTACCTAGCTCAGTGTTGTACACTTAATAGGTGTTTGGAAAATACTTGCTATGTACTTGTTTTCTCAAAGGTAATGTTAGCCCTGGGGTATCAGTACCTTAAAATGAACATCCTTGTTTGGCCATAGGTCCTCTAAAATTCTGAGAGGAAAGCAAATCTCAAATATTATCATTTTATTCTCATCAATATCTACAGCTGACCACTCTGGAATCTGACATTCTGATTACAGGGAACAGCAGAACACAGTGCTTTATAGCTGGAGTCCTTTAAAAAACACATTAAAATCTACAACGACAATATCATACAAAGTAACAAGAACGTATTAGACACAGGTTTCCAAGAAAAAGAGGCCTTGCGAGGAAGATAGAGCTTCTTTATTATTTCTTTTTAAACAATATGTTTTAAAAATGTTATTGATGAGAAAGGAGAGGGAGGGAGAGAGAGAGAGAGAAAGAGAAAGATATTGTTCCACTTATTTATGCATTCATTGGTTGATTCTTGTATGTGCCCTGACTGGGGATCGAACCTGTGACCTTGGTGTATCGGGACAGCATTCTAACCCACTGAGATACCCAACCAGGGCTGATAGAGCCTCTTTAATAGAGATAGCTGGGCAAGGAAGATTGTTAGATACTAATTTTCTCTTTGAAAAGATGTTTGGGTTATACAAGACAACATCTGAAGGAGAGCTGCACTTGAGAAATGTGAGTGAGATGAAGAAGTCCAAAATGCAGAACCAGAAAGAATTGTAACATATTCAGTAGGTTTAGTGTTATATTTATTGATTTGCTAATACTGCTCTATTGCCCTGCTTGACTAGTAGAGGACAAGTAGCTCTTGTGCTTTAGGTTTAATCCACTAAAAAGAAAGATACAAAGACATAAAGCTGAATTGTCCTTTCGAATATTACTGGGTGAAATTCCCAAGAAATTTTTTCTTAAAAACCACACAAAAACTCTTTGATTTGCCTCATTTGGGGTAAATAATGATTTGGGTCCAAACACTTTATAGATCTGGAGCCAATCAGTTCAAAGGATGTTATGTTTTCAAAATAATTAAAAGAGTGGTCAGAAAGACAGGCACTCAGGTAGCAAGTTTGCAATTTACAGTCATTGATGGTTCATGTGTTCACTCTGATCTTTTGATAGTCATGGTCAGTGAGGGGTTAGTTAAAATAAATGGAACAAAGTTCTAGTTTTCAGAGCTCATAAAGCATGAAGACTCAAACAAGTCTCCACACCTAACAAAGGTTTACTTCTTGCCTTCACCTGGAAAACAACTTAACCTCTTCATATCCATTTCAAATTGGGTGAGAACACCAACCCAAGCCCATGAGTTATCTTCCCTTTACATCAAGGCTTCACCCCTACCCTCCATTGTATCCAAAGAGCAAGATCTTACTGAAAACAAAATGGTACCTGGAAAATTTTGTCAAGTCCAAATCATCTGCTCTTTCCCAAGTGGCCCAGATGGCATATACTCTGGGTCTACTGAATGCCTAATGCGAAGTCAAATTAGGCAGGACACAGTAGTAAGTGACTGTGTTTACTGAATCTACTCAATCATAGCTTTTATGGACAGATTCATATTAGCACAACCCAAAGGGAAAGAGTCTTTGCCTGAGGTCACAATCTGTCCAAATCAGCATTGTAAGTTGCATCCCAACCTCTTCCACCAAAGCAATTATCTGGGTTGTTAGTTTGCTGTACAAAACCCCTATGAATGTTTTTCAAAAAATCTTTATTGTTGAAAGTATTACTTATGTCTCCCTTTTTCTCCCATCGATCCCTTATAGCCTGCCCCTATCCCTACAAAAC
Source organism: Myotis brandtii (assembly GCF_000412655.1). Lineage (NCBI taxonomy): Eukaryota > Metazoa > Chordata > Mammalia > Chiroptera > Vespertilionidae > Myotis > Myotis brandtii. The sequence continues at coordinate 3,488,524 of NW_005357414.1, read as the reverse complement.
CCCTATAAATGGTATACTTTAAAAATCACTATTATTTGATGTAAAGAATACTGATGGTGGTGATACTAATATTAGAGAATAGTGTGATTACAGGAGGAGAGAGCTTATATGGCGGGGAAGGGGGGGAAGCAGACATGTAATACTGCAGTGTCTGAGCAAAGTTTGTTAAAGCAACCAAAGCCATTAGCAACTGGAAAATGCTTAGCCCTGAATTCCTGCAGATTTTTTGGTCTGATTTGCTCAAGACAGTATACAGAGATAGTGCAAATGCTCTGTAGGAATATTCAGTGAGCCAGCCATACAGTTGGTTGGTACCTTGAAAAACAAAATGCCATTTTTCAACAATACTTTCTTGTCTGACGAAAACAAATCAATTGTGTGTCCACCTACAATCTTTTGGAAATTGTGGCATCCACTTTGGCATTATGAGAGCAACCTTACCCCTAGAAATACTGTTTAAATTGATCAACAAGTGTAATAAACAAAGTATTTGAGATTTAGGAACTGTTGTATGGCCAATCAAAAGAAAATATGGGTAGGAGTTACATTGTCTGCAGAAAAGATTGTATCTACCATGTGCCAATTCTTTTTCTCCACCATGGAGAAAGGATTAGGATTCCAGAGCATGTGATATGGATGTCCTCATAAAAGTTGGTTTCAGCTGCAGGTGTTGTAACTTTATTAGGAAAGAAAGTTAGCTGTTTCAGGACTAGGATATAAACACATTGAATGACCCTGGTTTTTTGGCCAGGATAAACATAGGCATAAGTTAAACAAAATGTTAAACTCCAACTCTAGCTTGGTGTCATTGATTGGGGAAATGGGGCAACTCTGGCAGGTTGAGATAAACTCAAAAGTATATGGAGGATACAGAGGCAGAGCAACATTGAACAGACTGTCAAACTACAGCGGGAAGGCCGGGGAGGGTTGCGGGGGTAGGTAAGAGATCAACCTAAGGACTTGTATGCACGCATGTAAGCATAACCAATGGACACAAGACACTGGGGGGGGTATGGGAGGCTAGGGGAAGGTCAAGGGGAGAAAAAAAAGGAGACATATATAATACTCTTTGTAATACTTTAAGCAATAAAACAATTAAAAAAGAGCAAAAAAAAGTATATGGAGGTATGGGGGATGAAAGTCAAACAACACCAAAACAAATTAAACAGATTTTTAATTTTTGATAATCAAAAACACTGAGGTGCAGTCTCATTATTTTTGTGTGTGTTCCAATAACATTTTATTTTTAGATACTTAAGTTTCATATCATTTTCACCTGCCACAGAACATCATTCTTTTGATTTTTTTCAACTATTAAAAAATGGTAAAACCATTCCAGCTCATGGACCTTACAATTAAAGGTAGTGGGCCAGATTTGCCTGCAGGCCACAGTTTGCAGACCCCTGTTCTAGATGGAAAAACAGAGAATTTAGTGACCAGACCTATTACTCACACATCAAGATAGAGACAGGCAGGGACAGAAGTCTGAGTCCCTGATTCCACAGGAGTGGTCAGGGAACTGAGAAGTCATTATTTTTCTCATTCTTAGTCCATTTACATACAGAATTACAAGACCTAGAGATAGGGCCAGGTCCCAGGGAAAGAAATAGGTGGAATAGGTGGCTGATAGTGCTGGAGCTCATGTCCTGGGGAAGTGTCCACTCGCTCCCAGAGTGGGACTTTGGATAAGGTGCATGTGCAGGATTTCCTCTGCCCACTTTAGGTACTTGGCTGCTTTCTTTATACCTTCTCAGTGAGCAGATGATTGGTTACCAGGAACTCCCCGTAGCAGGATGTACACACCTCCTGGTTACCCTGCAGAGCTGCAGGGTAGTCACCTACATTCTGGTCCTGCAGGGCCTGAGTGATGAGCACTGTGGCTTGGCTCAGATAGGCAGGCTTGGCTCTCCTTCTTCATCATCTTCCCCCTCCTGGCTCCCAGGGTTCCTGGTCCAGACTCTCAGACTCTGCCTCCATTGTTGCCAGGTCACCTATGTAGATAGGATTGGGGCCTTTAACCCCTTCCTTGGAGAAAGGGTCAAAGACGGCAAGCTCTTCTCAGTGAGGCAGGGGAACTAGACACTTCCTTGGTGCTCCCACAGTTAAAGAAAAGATCAAGGGTCTCCTGAGAAGGATTGGATGGCAGGGGGTCTGCTGACACCTCCAACTTATCAAGGCCCCTTTTCTTTGCAGAGAGTGTGGACAAACCAGTAAGCATCAGGTGGCATCTGGGGCTCCTCAAGGGGCAGAGTGGGGATCAGAGGGGGGTGGCAGAATGTGTAGATCTCTGGATACCTTGGAGGGCCATGTCACATCCCCACTTCAGAAGAACTCCTTGAGTTGAGGGCTGTTGTTGAGTGCAGAGATATGCATGGTGAAGTGAAGCAAGTTCTCTTCCCACTTTCACAGCTCCTCAATCAGAGGCTTCGAATCTGCCAAACACCTGGGGACTGGGGGAACTCCTCCAGGTGGTGGTTTCAGTGTGTAGGCCAGGTCTCTGTGCAGCTTGCAGAAGTCACTGTACTACTTCCAGACCACCACCTTTTTGACATCCTCTGGGTCCCTCTTTGAGATGGACTGTGTGGTTGGTCATTTTTCACTCAGTGTAGCCCTTGGGGTGGGCCCAAGGATCAGAGACTGTGTAGTGCTGCAAGAAGTCATTCTTTGCCATGGCAACCCAGCCAGGGTGGAGCTAACCGCTGGCCAGTCTCATTATTTTTAAGCTGGAAGTCATAATGTTATTCAAATTGGATCAGAACCTCTCCTGCATTGATATGAGTTTCAACTTGAAAAGTGATGGCTACTTGTTCCCCTATTTTAATTCTTCAATCCTTTACTAAGTGATAACTCTGACATTTTAGCTGGGCACCTAGCCACACCGAATAAAAACTACAATTCTTGTTCTCAATTTCAGATAAGTATGACCCTGAAACTAAATTCTGGCCAGTGGAATATGAGGGAAAGTGATATCATGTGATTTCTAAGTGTCTTTAAATGGAGGGACATACTGTTTTCACCTAGTCTCCAATCCTTCTGGTTGGAATAAAGATATGATGGCTGGAGCTAGAGCAGCCATTTTGCACCATAAATTGGAAATTATATGTTGAGAATGATAGAGCAACAAGACCTAAGGAACCTTGTTATCACAGAGCTGCCATACAAGTCTCAATTGCCTACATGGACTTTTACTAGTACATCATCTCAAGCATTGAGTTTTTCATTTCTAGAAGTTCTATTTGGGAATTTTTAATGTCTTTCATGTCTTACTTAACATGTTCAATCTTTCCTCTAGCTTCTTAAACATTTGGAAACAGTTAAATAATGTTTGAAAGTCTTTGTCCACTAATCCTATAATTGTATTATTTCTGAATTGGTTTTGATTTATTTTTTTCCTTATTATTTCTTTCCTTCTTCTTTTGAATGCCTGGTAGTTTTCAATCGGATGTCCTATGTGAATTTTATCTTATTGGATGATGGATATTTTGTATTTCTATAAATAGTCTTGGGCTTTATTCTGGAACACAGTTAAATTACTTGCAAACAGTGTGATCTTTTCAAGGATTTTTAAAAAAAATCTTTATTGTTGAAAGTGTTACATATGTCCCTATTTCCCCCCCATTGACTTATTCTAGTCTGCTCCTGCCCCCTGCCTCAGGCCTTTACCACTCTATTGTCTGTGTCTATGGGTCATGCATATATGCATACAAGTTCTTTGGTTAATCTCTTCCCACTCACTCAACCCTCCCCTGCATTCCCTCTGAGGTTCCAGTCTGTTCAATGCTTCTAAGTCTCTGGATCTATTTTGTTCATCAGTTTATTTTGTTCATTAGATTCCACAAATGAGTGAGATCCTTTCTCTGACTGGCTTATTTCATTTAACAGGTTCATCCATGCTATTGCAAATGGTAAGAGTTCTTTCTTTTTTCACAGATGCATAGTATTCCATTGTGTAAATGCACTACAGCTTTTTTATTCACTCATCTGTGGATGGGCACTTGGGCTGTTTCCAGATCTTAGCTATTGTAAATTGTGCTGCTATGAACACAGGGGTGCATACATTATTTCTGACTGGTGTTTCTGATTTCTTAGGATATATTCCTAGAAGTGGGATCACTGGGTCAAATAGGAGTTCCATTTTTAGTTTTTTGAGGAAACTCCATGCTGTTTTCGACAGAGGCTGCAACAGTGTGCATTCCCACCAGCAGTGCATGGGGGTTCCCTTTTCTCCACATCCTTGCCAACACAGGTCACTTGTTGATTTGTTGATGATAGCCATTCTGACAGGTGTGAGATGATACCACATTGTCATTTTGATTTATATCTCTCAGATGATAGTGACTTTGGAGAATTTTTTCATATGTCTCTTGGCCATCTGTATGTCCACTTTGGAGAAGTATCTAATTTTTTTGCCCATTTTTAAATTAGATTGTATGTCTTCCTTTTGTTAAGTTGTATGAGTTCCCTATATATTTTGGAAATTAACCCCTTATCAGATGTATCATTGGCAAATATGTTCTTCCATACAGTGGGTTCCTTTTTCATTTTGTTGATAGTTTCTTTTGCTGTGCAGAAGCTTTTTATTTAGATGTGGTCCCATTTGTTTATTTTCTCCTTAGTTCCCTTTGCCCTAGGACCGTGGTCAGCAAACTGTGGCTGGCGAGCCACATGCGGCTCTTTGGCCCCTTGAGTGTGGCTCTTCCTAAGCCTT
>NW_005357414.1:3473479-3483171 GCF_000412655.1 Myotis brandtii | reverse complement strand
TTGTTCCATATACATTTTTGGAGAGTTTGTTCTAGATCTTTGAAATATGCCGTTGGTATTTTAATAGGGATTGCATTGACTCTATAGATTGCTTTGGGTGGTATGGATGTTTTAATGATGTTGATTCTACCAATTCAAGGCTTATTTTTAAATTCATTAGGCAAATCTAGAGCAGCTTTGAATGTAGAACTAATTTGGCACCACTATTGAAGCAACACCTTTTAGAGTACTCTGATGATCTGTGAATTGAGATTTTCAATTCTGGCTAGTGGGAACCGGCTATTCCTAGTCTTATGTCAGCCGTGGGCAAACTACGGCCCGCGGGCCGGATCCGGCCCGTTTGAAATGAATAAAACTAAAAAAAAAAAAGACCGTACCCTTTTATGTAATGATGTTTACTTTGAATTTATATTAGTTCATACAAACACTCCATCCATGCTTTTGTTCCGGCCCTCCGGTCCAGTTTAAGAACCCATTGTGGCCCTCGAGTCAAAAAGTTTGCCCACCCCTGTTTTATGTGATCTCTGAGGATTTTTCTTCCAGCTCATTTTGAGTGGTACTTTTCCTGGTCTTATATACTAGTACATGTGTTGATTAAAATTCAGCAGAAGATTCAAGGAGGATTCTGCATATCTCCAGAGTTCTCTTTCTGTTGCACCTCTTTGCCCCAGTACTCTGTCCTGCAAATTCTAGCTGACTTGGTTTTCCCACCTTCTGGCTCCTTCTCCTAATCCACCTGGCCCTACCTACCTAGGTTTCTGTTCCCTGAATCACTGCCTAGGACCTCTCTCCAGGCAGTAAACTGGGACAATCCTAGGGCTCACCTTGTTTCTTTCCTGCCTCTCAGAGATCACTTTTTTTGTTGCCTGGTGTACAATGTCTGAAGACTATTGTTTTCATTTTGTCTGGTTTTTTTTTCACTTGCTTCAGGCAGAAGGGTAAATCCAGTCCCTGTTACTCCATCTTGGCCAGTACAATGGACTTTTACATCAGAGAGAAATAAATGGCTATATTGTCTAACCCACTCTTATTTTGCATTTTCTGTCATTGGCAACCAGCCTAATCCTAACAAATATAGAGCTGATCCTTGATTTATTCAGAGAAGTTTCTGACTTTAATATAGAGAAGCTAATATTTTTAGAATAACCAGAGACTTGATTAGCATCCAAGTAAAGTCAAATACCTGGATGAAAATGGAAAGGTCTGTCATTTCCTAAGAGAAGAGTGGTGCTTAAGCAGCCAAATCAATTCCAGCTGGTGCCAGTTGACAAAATAAAGTAATTTTTTTTCTTAGTGAGGTTATTTTTTCATTCATTCAGACAGAACAATTGGAGAGAAACTTATTCAATAAACTTTTCTTGAACACCTACTGTAGTCTAAGCACTAGGCTACATTCTAGGGATATAAGTATGTAAAGGCTGGGACAGAAGTCTTTACCAGCAGTTCACAAGTTAGATAAGAAACCCCTTATTTAGTTAAGATTTATGGTCATGAGAATAGTTCATAAACTTGGCTAAGAGGCTTAGTGCCAACTTTTTTTTAAATATATAAATCTCATCTTCTATTTTTTCTTTTATTTAGGGAAAATGCCTTTTCAACCCACAGTTTCTCAGTGAACCATATAATTTATACTTTCAGTAATAAAATAATTTATATTTTCAGAATAAAGTAGTTTCTCCTAGAATAGGATATTCACACAAACTGAAAGCTTTACCAGTATCAATGTAGTGGAGAAATAAGTTGGACACCACTCTAACCACATGATTAAGATGAACATTACCAATAATGGAAAAAATGACATCATGTTCCTACTGTTGGGAGGCACTGGGAAGGACATAGCATTGTAGGGGGAAAAATGGTTTAAACCTTAATGTGTTAATGAGAAATAATCAGACAAATACAATTGAGACACATTCTGCAAAACAACTGGCCTGAACTCTTAAAAAATGTTGGTCATAAAGAAAAACAGAAGAAAAGATGGGATCTGGGGTTCTATATTAAAGGAAACCAAAGAGACTGATAACTAAATGCAATTCATAATATTTTATTAAATCCTGCATTAAAAATACCCAAAGCTATAAGGACATTTTTGAAACATTTAGCAAGTTTGAATGCAGACATTATATCTATACACTAGAGGCCCAGTGCATGAATTTATGCATGAATAAGGTCCCTTGGAGTGGCCTGCGGAGTTCGGGCCCTAGCTCATACCCCAAGCCTTGCATCCCTGCAGTCCTGCCTGGCACCCCACCTTGGCCTGGTGCTGCCCCCTCACCTGCTCCACCATCCCACCTTCAGGGCAATTGATCAGGGCCGGGCCCTCCACCTGGCTCTCTCAGTACTTGGGAGCCGGGCGGCAGCCCTGCGGCCGCCACTGGTCGTCATCTGTGGGGCAATTGGAAAGGCTAGCACATGCCTTGCCCTGGCACCACCTGGTCACCTACTCCACCACTCCGCTGTGGTCCTGCTCTCATTAGGGCCCATCGGGGCCAGCAGTGCCTACACTGCCGCTGCTGCCAGTGCCATGACACTGATGCCCACCATGTTCCGCAACACCCCCTGGTGGTCAGTGCACATCATACTCCCTGAATAATGCCCATACTTTAATTATCACTGAATTTATATAAACTCAGGGAAACAACTGAGTCAAAGTTAGTATTCTGCTTCTGGTGGTGTGTTGGAACTGGTATACACTGGCTTGTACTGGCTAGCACTGGTTTACAGTAACCCATCATATTGGTAGTTTGAAATCAGCCCTAGCAGAAGTATTTATAACATGGATACCTGTGCATGCTATAGGATCCCTCTCTCCCCTCTCACAGAGCCAGTGGTTAAACATTTACCAGAACACTACTAAGTTTAATTCTTAACCTGTGAGAGGTGTCATTCAAACCTTATAATTGTTTTAAAGCCTTTCCAAGGGATCCTGAAATTATCTCAGAATTGCTAACCAAATATCTATAATAAAAGTGTAATATGCTAATTAGACCGAGCAGACAAACCAACTTCTGGACGACCTTCCAGATGACACTGGAGCTGTGAGAGCTGAGCCCCTTACACAAATTTCATGCATCAGGCCTCTAGTCCCATATAATGTTCCTTGGTAGCTGCTATTTAGTCCAAGAGTAGGTTTTGACTATACTGAATATGTAGGTAGGAAAAAGGTAATCTACAGTAAAAATAAAAAATAAAAGTTGGCTATACCCTTATCAAAAAGGCTTTTTACTGGGTGGCAACTTAATGAAGTGGAAAAGAGTGCTGGACCAAGAGACAAACAGCCCTATCACTTAGTGACTAAATTTAACCAAGGCAATTAACCTCTCTGAGCCACAATTTTCTCATCTGTAAAATGGGAGCATTAATAGAAGTACTTATCTCATAGAGTTGCTATTAGGTGGTGTGGTATTTTCTAATTGAGACAAGTAATCAATCACATATAACCATCAGTGCTAATGTTTAATGAGTATTTACTAATTTATTTAGACATATAATCTTACCTAGACTTTACCACAATTCTATAAATTTGGACTTATTAATACTCCCTTGATCTTAGAACTGTGCCCAAAGTAATGTAGTATGCACCCAATAAAAGATTATTTTTACTGTAATCCCTTGTATTTGTGAATAATTTAATTTAGTCTGCATAACAACATGGTGAACAAGCAAGGTAAGTGCATATAGCCTTAACTAAGCCTTAAATTATCTTAATAAACAGCAGAGCAGGGAGTATAATTATGCCCTTTGAACTCCCAGTTTAGTGCTCTGCTTCCTGTGTTACTTTGGTTATGACACTACTGATTTCCCAGTGTCCATTTTCTTGAGTCAGGGGTGACCAACTCATATCAGTTTGCACAAGAATTTCCGTTTTAATCATGTCTTGGGAAACTCCTTAGTACTAGGTAAATCAGGATGATTGATCACCTAACTTGAGTCTACTTTCTCATACACAGAACAGACTCAGAAGTCTTCCTAAGAAAATGTATCTGGCTCTGCTACCCAACTGTCACCTCATTCCTTCAGCTCTCATTAACAGCTTATTTAAGGATAATTTCTTTTTTTCATTGATGAGAGAGAGAGAGAGAGAGAGAGAGAGATCAATGTGAGAGAGAAAAACATTGGTCAGTGACAACTTACAACTTGGGCATGTGCTATGACCAGGAATCCAACCCATGATGTTTCGGCACACGGAATGATGCTCCAACCAATGGAGCCACAACAGCCAGGGCAAGAATACTTTCTCATTTTGTGGGCTCCTCTTCTTTTGCCTGTCCAACATTTCCCCCATAATTTTACAACTTGGTGATAGCCACTGGTAACTATTTAGTGTATGTCCTTTCAGTCTTTTTAAAAAGTTGGATATGTTCTGTTTAATGTGGAAATAAAGGACCTCTTTATTTAAAAAGAGTTGAATATGTACTGTAATTATCATTACAAACTATAATCATACTGTATAAATACTTGTTTCCCATAATTCTCATTTAACATTATATCATAAGAATTTTTCCAAGTCACTAAATATTTTTCAAAGAAATACCATGTTATAACTATGATATATGATATATGATCCTAATATATAAAAACCCAGGGTCTGTAACGACTGAAGGTTCCACCGACTGGAAGTCAGTCCTGCAGTTAGTGCTGGGTTGCCATGGTAACCCAGCACTGACTGCCACTGCTGCAGGCACGGTGACCCAGCACTGACTGTTGAGGCGGCTGTGGATCAGTCCCAGAGAGAGGCCCAAAGAGAGAGGCAAGGTCTGATCTGCAGCCTCTGTGGCAGCTGTTGATCAGCCATTGCCTCTCTCCAGGGGCTGCTGATCAGCCCCACCTCTCTGATCAGGCCCAGAGATAGGCCCAGAGATGCTGACTGGCATAGAAAATGACCAATCAGAACCAAATCTGGGTGAAGTGTGAGGAGCCTAGGAGGGGGAGCTTTTGACACTGACTGGCATAGAAACCGACCAATCAGAATCTAATCTGGGTGAACTGTGAAGGCAGAACCTAAGGTGGGGGCTGAGTAGGGATTTTAAGGGCAACAGCTATTTGGTGTAAGGTGTAAGAAAGCAGTTCAATTTTATAATGACCGGTTTGGCAGTATAGTGCATATGGCTGGCTACCAGTCCAGATATAGTGATTATGTATTTTTGTCTGCAAAAAGCATTTCCTCCTGCTGAAAAAGGCTCCCCCCCCACCCACTTAAGCAATCCTATCCTATATAATCTACCTATACTAATAAAAGGGTAATATGTTAATTAGACCGAGTCGACCGGACATCTTCTGGATGTCCGAATTCCTTCCAGACAAAGCCATGGTGGTGGGGGCCAAGGCAGAGAAGGCAGTTGGGGGCGAGATCAGGCTGTCAGGGGAGGGCAGTTGAGGACAACCAGGCCAGCAGGGGAAGGCAGTTGGGGGTGAGATCAGGCTGGCAGGGGAGAACAGTTGGGTGTGAGATCAGGTCAGCAGGGGAGGGCAGTTAGGGGCGATCAGGCAGGCAGGTGCGTGGTTAGGAGCCAGTGGTTGCAGATTGCGAGAGGGATGTCTCCCAAAGAGTCCCCAATTGGAAAAGGTGTGGGCTGGGCTGAGGGGACCCCCCCCTTCCCCCGGTGCATGAGTTTCATGCACCGGGCCACTAGTATCCTATATAATAAAAGCCTAATATGCGAAGTGTCTGATTGTCCGATCAGCCTTTCAACAAATCAAAGCATAATATGCTAATGATATGCTAAAGCTACTCAACCACTTGCTATGACGTGCAATGACCACCAAGGGCAGACACTCTGACCAGTAGATTAGCTTGCTGCTGGGGTCCGGCCGATCGGGACTGAGCGAGATGGGCTGGACATGCCTTGGAGCCCTCCCGTAGTCCCCCTCCAGCTGGCCAATCTCCTGCATCCCTCCCCTGCCCTGATCATGCACCAGTGGGGTCCCTCAGCCTGGCCTGCGCCTCTCGCAATCCAGGACCCCTCAGGAGATGTCAGAGAGCTGGTTTCAGCCCAATGGTGGAACGACCGGCTATGATGCTGCACACTGACCACCAGGGGGCAGATGCTCAATGCAGGAGCTGCCCCCTGGTGGTCAGTGCACTCCCACCGGGGAGCACCACTCAGCCAGAAGCCAGGCTCATGGCTGGCGAGAGCAGCAGCGGTGGCAGGAGCCTCTCCTGCCTCCGCAGTAGTGCTAAGGGTGTCTGACTGCTGGCTTAGGCCAGCTCGGAGCCAGCAGGTCGTTATCTCCCGAGGGGTCCCAGACTGCGAGAGGGCACAGGCCGGGCTGGGGGGCCCCCCCCCCCCGAGTGCACAAATTTTGTGCACTGGGCCCCTAGTATGATAATAACACTGCAAGGGATTCAGTGATGAGAGAGAATCATTGATTGGCTGCCTCCTGCATGCCCCCTACTAGGAATTGAGGCTGCAACCCAGGCATGTGCCCTGACTGGGAATCAAACCATGATCTTTTGGTTCATAGGTTGATTCTCAACCACTGACTCATAGCAACTGGGCCATATATTGTTTTACTTAACCATTCCCCTATTACATGACATTTAGGCATTTCCCTTTTTTTAATATTATAAATAGGGTTCTGATGAATACTTTAATTCATTAATATTTCTATACTGGTTTGATTATTTCTTTCAATTAAATTTATGAGAGTGAAATTACTTGTTCAAAGGATCTGAACATTTTTTGATGTTGTTAATCCTCGTCCAAAGATATTTCCCCCCATTGATTTTTTAGAGAGACAGGAAGGGAGGGGGAGAGACACAGAGAGAGCAACATCAATGTGAGAGAGACATGTCAATTGGTTGCCTTCTGCACACCTGCAACTGAGGTATAGGTGCCCTTCACTGGAATCAAACCTGCTACCCTTCAGTCCACAGGCCAATGGTCTAACTACTGAAAAAATCAGCTATGACAGATCTGAACATTTTTAAGACAATTGATACATACTGCCAAAATGCAAAGAGGATTAACTGGGAAAGAAAATTGCCAGTGTTAGATTTGGAGACACATTTGGAAATGGTTTAAAAATATGTGGTTGATTGTGTCCCTTCATTTTATAACTGGCTCTGTGGAGAGAACTTAGATTACTTTGGAAAGCACTTTAAGGTTACAAGGTAAGAAGGTGAAAATCTATAAGAGCCTAAGTGACTGGCCGACTGGCTGCCCGGCCGACCAGCTAAATGTCTAGTAGCTATGACGCACACTGACCACCAGGGGACAGATGCTCAATGCAGGAGCAGAAACCACAGGCATGGAAACATGGAACAGACTGATGATTCTCAGAAGGAAAGGGGGAGAGGGGTAGGCAGGAAGAGATTAACCAAAGATCTTATATGCATACTAGAGGCCTGGTGCATGGAATCGTGCACCGGTGGGGTCCGTTGGCCTGGCCTGCGGGGATTGGGCCGAAACCGGCTCTCTGACATCCCCCGAGGGGTCCTGGATTGCGAGAGGGCACAGGCCAGGCCGAGTGACCCCACCAGTGCACAAATCTGTGCACTGGGCCTCTAGTATGTTAATAAAATGTTTAGTCAATGTGTAGTATATTGTTTGTTTTGGATGGCATTTCATCTTTAGATGAAAAAGATGATACAGCAGAGGTCCTTTTTATAATCATTATATAGAGTATATCTATGCCCATTATAAGGTGTATGCCTTAATTTTATTATTTAAAATTATTATAGTCCTACTGTAATTGTATTTTTGCTAATATGACAAATTGTTTATCATATTTTAATTTATTTTATACAGTGTCTTTGGTCTGAAATATAGCTGCAAATATTACATTGTTCTTAAGGAAGCAATCTTCTTTGGATTGCTTAGGCTTTTATATATATAGATTTTCACCTTCTTACATTTTAACCTTAAAGTGCTTTTAGGATTGCATTTACACTAAAAAGTGGGCACCACTTATACCACCATTCTTTCCTCCTCCCAGTAACCACTAGAGGGTAGAAAACATTCAGAGGTAGCTCAGAGCATCTTTCCATCCTCCAAAAGGTTCAAGAAAGTTTCTAACAGAGGCCACCCATTTAACACTGTCACAGTCTTCACTATTTCCTGCTTAGGCTAAATCTGTAGCATCCAGACTCCATCCTTGCAAAATGGGGCCATCTCTTTGAAGAATTGTCCTTTACTAGTACTAGTAATTTATCAGAAAGTTACAGAGGACTTTAAGAAATAAAGAGGCATCTCCTTCTGCTTGTTGCATTTTCTTTATAGATCAAGGGAAGCAGATAAGAAGTTAAAAGGTAGGAGCTATTATTATATTGTGACCACTGAAAATTAGACTATGTAAGGTAATCAAGACAGAATTTCCAGGACCCCCCTATCTATAGGACAAAGTAAACTTGTGCAGCAGCAAGAGAAATAAAAACAGGGGGAAATCATTGCAGTAACTTTCTTCAGTCTAACCCAGAATCTCTCATAGCCCCTCCTTGATAGTTTCAGTCCCGCCTCAGACCCTTAGTGTACTCCTGGCATCACACAGTAGAAAAATCTATGCACCTCGCTTCAATAATTCTCTGACTAAGCAGCAAGTCATCTTTATGGCTGGGATCATTTTATCCTTCTCTCCAAGTCTCCAAGTGTGTGGCCTGTAGTTATCAGCAGCACTCTAGTGTAGTGGTTGAGGGTATGTATATTGGAACCAAATAGATCTGAGACTTAATCCCAGCTCACCACTGTCCAGCTTTGCTACCCTTGGTTTACTTAATTTTTAAAATGGGGAGGATAATAATAACTCACCCTTATAACATTGTTGTAAGAATTAGATTAGATAATTAATGCATAATAAAGCCCTTAGCAAAGTGTCTAGTATACAGCAAATACTACTAATTAATGGCAACTATTAGTGTTAGTCAAGTTCAGTTCTCTTGTACTTGCTCTTAGATTGTATAGTGGCAACCTGCTGTTTGGACCTTTGCTGACTGGTCACCCTGCCCATGTTTGGATTGGGTGTTGGAATTGATTTAAATTCTAAACTGATAACCTAGCCTGAAATTTATATTCCAGATTTTCATCCCAATCTGCTAAGTTTAAAATAACCCATCATACTCTCAAATATATTTATTTGGGCGTATGGCCTCTAGCCAACCACACAGGTCTGCCAGGACTACTTGATCTTATCAGGCAGGCCAGACCCAACCTGACACTGGACAACACCTGGGTATGCTCAATATCCTACAGGCCAAGTGAACTTTTGCTTTTTTGATGAAAATGGGGAATCACTGTAGATTCTTAAAGAGGGAAATTCTGTGACTTCTGTGAAAAAAGCAGTCAGAGATTTAATGCCAAAACTGATCTTTATGCTTTTAGTTAATTAAACTGGCAAGAATTTGCAGCAACTATTTAACTTGATTGGTATACTAGCTGGCACACTATCATTCACTTCCTTGCATAATAAACACTTTTTATCAAAGTTTTCCTTGTGGGCAGAGCCTAGGGAGATTCTAGGCCAGGGGTGGGCAACCCCTGGCACGCGTGCCAAACATGGCTCGCCAGTAACTTTTGCTGGCAGGTGAAACCCTCTCTTATAATCTTCCATTTACAATTTTTGTGAACATTTGAATGACTTAAATGTTAAATTACAAGGAACTGGCAAGACATTGATGTTATGTTTGGTTACATAAAGGCTTTTGAAAAGTAACTGGAAGTCTTTAAGAGGATGTGGATGGTGAGAGATTTAGATAT
>NW_005357414.1:3472220-3473160 GCF_000412655.1 Myotis brandtii | reverse complement strand
TTTCATCCACATACGCTTGTGAATCTTTGTTCTCAGTGATGAATTTGTTAAGTCTCGCAATAGGAGTAGCCTGGCGGATGAAAGTAGTAGCTCGTGCATATCTCTGAAGGTCACGAAATATAAACCTGATGTAAAATCTCTGTCATCAGTGATGCAGCAGCAAAAGTCCCACTGATAATATCAAATGGAGTCATAAAGTTTTCTGTCGGACTATCAGTGTACATGTATACATTAAAAAATAAATGTATTTTTCATCATCATATACTGTGTTTTTGTTGCTTGAATGAATTCCTCTTCCTACCTATTTACTGATGTCACCAAAATAACTACCACCATTTAATGTGCATGTACTCTCTTTCAAGATATTGCATTATATCATTAGCACACATATTTAATTTAGCTTTTGTAGTAGTCCTATGATGTATATACTATTATTATTTCTATTTTATAACTGAGGAAACTGAGGCTCGCATGGGTTAACTGCCCAAATTTAGCTTTAGGAAACCAAATCAGAACTTAAAATCTAATAAGCTTGCTGCCAAAGTTTTGTTCATATAACTATGCTAAATAATAAATAAGTCTTACTATTAAACAAAAGACAAATATCACATGATCTCAGTTATATGTGGAATCTAATAAACAAAATTAACTGGTGAATTAAATAGAACCAGAGGCATGGAAACATGGAATGGACTGATGAATCCCAGAGGGAAGGGGACAGGGGGGTGCACTCGGGGTGGTCCCTCCACCCGGCCTGTGCCCTCTCATAGTCTGGGACCCCTTGGGGGATGTCCACATGCTGGCTTAGGCCCGCTCCCCAGGGGATCGGGCCTAAGATGGTAGTCAGACATCCCTCTGGCACCCCAGGAGCCCTCGGGGGATGTCCACTTGCCAGCAGGGAGCAGGCCTAAGCTGCAGTCAGACATCCTTAGCGCTACTG
>NW_005357414.1:3468022-3470181 GCF_000412655.1 Myotis brandtii | reverse complement strand
AGCCCGGCTGAATGGAAGCCCTTTTCTGGGGTTTTGTTTAGCTTCTTATTTGCAACATAGTATATAGTTGCTTAGAGTTGCAACTGAGAGGCTGGCAAGTTAGGCGGAGAAAGTTGGAATCTGCAGCAAGCAAGCCTCCCTGCTCGCTTCAGTGCCTGGCTGCCGACCGCCATCTTGGCTGACAGTTAATTTGCATATACTCACTGATTAGCCAACGAAAAGGGTAGCGGTCGTACGCCAATTACCATGTTTCTCTTTTATTAGTGTAGATATGTATTGCCCATGGACACAGACAATAGGGTGGTGAAGGGTGGGGTGGAAACTGGGTAGAGGAGGTCAATGGGGAAAACGGGGGCAACATCTATAATACTCTAAACAATAAAGATAATTTTTTTTAAAAAGTAGGCCTAAAAGGAAGTAAGAAATTAAGGTTTTATAAGTCTTTTAGACCTTCAATGCAAGTTAATGTCCTAGCTGAGAGCAGATTTTGCCTGGGAACTGTGTGTTGTGTATTAGTGTGTGTAGGAAGGAGGTATAGGCAGGAGGAGTGTGGTTGCACCAAAGTCATCAATCCCTTTAGGGACAAAGGATAGGAAGGCAGGAAGAGAAAAACAAGAAACTTACAATTTTTCCCATGGGTGTCCCTAGTAATGAAAATAATAATGAACCATGGTGCCAGTAAAAGACCATCAAGGATCAAGAAAGACATGTATGGGATTGGGGGCAAGAGAGATCTGCTTTGATTCTTAGCTCCACCACTTACGTGCTGTGGGAACTTAGCAAATCACTTAATCTCTCTAAATCTTGGTTTACTCGTTTGTAAAATGGGATTTAAAATAAATACCTACTCTCCAAGGCTACTGTGAAAATTAAATGAGAAAGGGTGATGAAATATAATAGAAATAGATAGTTGTTATAGTTGGACAACCTAGAGAATATACTAAAAACCACTAAATTGTCAACTTACAAAGGGCAAAATTTGTGGTGTAATATTTATATCTCACTAAAAATATTAAATAAGACTGCATGTCTAAAATACAATGCCTGGCACTGAGTAAGTACTATATAAATGGTACAACTATTATTCTCTCATTGGTTTATATTATCCTTATAATTTTTATGATGATGATGATGATGATGATGAAAAAGATGACAATCATTATGTCTGAGAGCTCTGAAAGCAATACCTAGAAAAATAATACATCTCTGTGAGAAAATTAGTCAAGAGGAGGAGATGAGCGGGTGGTTTCTGGATACATGTAGATCACAGATGGGATTACTAGGCTAGGAGCTCATTTGACATCTGTAGGAGGCTCAGGGGACCCAGGCAGCGGAGTCACCATTCCAAAATGAATAACAACTTCCCCCTTGGGCTCTATCAACACTTCTTTCAGGAGCCTTGGCTATATGTGGATCCAGATGGATATTGGAGAATCTTTGACAAATCATAGAACTTCCAAAAGCTATCAACAGCATAGCCAGTTGGAAAATCACGATGGCCTTTATGTCACTTCTGTGTTTATTAAGCACCTACTGGAAGACTTAAAAAAAAGGCTGTTGTTAAAAATACATTTACAAAATTTGGAAACAAAGTTAATTTTTAAAAGAACTTTGAGTTGATGGCAAGTTCAAGCTCAAAGAAAATAAATGCTGAGGAAAAAAATGGCGACCAGCAGGAAGGTAGGGAGGGAGAGAGTGTGAGAGTGCAAGGAAGTGATAGAGGAGTGTGTGGACGTGTGTGGTGTGTGTGTATGAGCTAGGGACAGCTAGATTCTGCAGGTCTTCTAAGGGGCTGCTAAACCGGGCAGTCTTAGGCGGCGGAGTCCAGCTCCCGGCGCGGACACTCCTAGGCGGCCAGCCCAGGCACAGCGACCACGCCATCTTGGGAAACAGAGCTGCTTGAGACTAGGATCCTGGCCTCAGCACCACCCAGTCTGATCTCAGACGCATACCAGGACCCTGCAGCCACTGGGGACAGAGACCTGCGACCACAGCTACAGACCTGCGGACACCAAAAGTTCGGAGATCCCCGCGGCAGATCCGTGAGTAACAGAGCCCACCCCCCCTTCCCGCAGGCTCGCGGGCAGCGCCATAGTAACTGATAGACCCGCCCCTTGCCGGGGCCTCAGCGCTGCAGGAACTTTGGCCTGGAAGTGCGC
>NW_005357414.1:3437754-3463084 GCF_000412655.1 Myotis brandtii | reverse complement strand
GAGAAAAATTTAAAACTCTTTTTAAAAATTTAAAGAAAAAAAAAATAAATTTAAAAAAAAAAAAAAAAAAAAAGAAAATAAATGCTGAATTTAAAATAAAGTTGTATTAATATAATTCCTTTTGAACTCAATTATTTTTTTTTTGTGCATTTAAAATATTATTTGGTTATTTATGTTAGCCAGATGGAAATTGTTCTCTGCACTTGGGCAGGTCCCATCTGATTTACTGATGAAATAAATGCTGAATTTAAAATAAAGTTGTATTAATATAATTCCTTTTGAACTCAATTATTTGGGTTTTGTGCATTTAAAATATTATTTGGTTATTTATGTTAGCCAGATGGAAATTGTTCTCTGCACTTGGGCAGGTCCCATCTGGCAATTTACTGATAGGCTGACCTATCTGCAACGTATGTTGCTTATTGCATATGGGCTGCAATGCAAGTAAGCAGGAGTGTAGGTTTTGGATGCTCAGGGATTTTTATTTAATAACATTTCTTAGTCTGGGTCCAAGCTGAAGACATTTTGTTTGGAGTAGGTGGTGAAGAAGAGAAAGGAAAATCTAGCCATCATTTAATGCCCCAGTTGGCAGTACTTAGTGGCATGAATATTACAAATACTAGACATTCTATTTTTAATGGAAAAAAATTGGTTCAAATAGCCTGGATGGTTATTACCTCATTTTCATTGAAAATCCTACCTCATTATGTTATTAGAATGATCAGTGACAATGGATGTTTTGAATGTTCACAAGTTTTCTAATAAGACTTAAGTTGTTTGCTTTTTCTAATGGCTATCCCTAAGGGACTAAATTTTCAGGCTAATATAAATGCCACTTGCAAATTCGTAAAGTTGGTGGTAGAAACCGTTTTGTGTACAAAGTTGCTCAAAGTTCAAGATGACTAAAAATGAAGTTCAACCAGTACTGTGAGTAAAGTGAATTTATGTTGCTCACTCTGTCAAACCTAACAGATAAGCTCTGTTGATGCTAATGTTTGGCCACAGTCCCACTTCTCTCCCATACCTGGGAAAGGAGGAATCGGAATGATTAATGGGTGATTACTGCTACTCCCTACCTTTGATAGTCCCTTCATTTATGAATAGAGGAGTGAAAATGGCTAGGACTCCTTTCTGGATACCTATTCCCATGAGCCTCTAGTCACCACCCCCTACCCCTAATCAAGCTCTTCTAGACCTATTGCTCCTCTAAGATCCTGCTCTAGTCTTATGCTCTCATCAACTACTCTTGTTTGTAGCAAACTATTTTCTTTATATTATATGGACTTGTATATAAAACTGTATACAAGGGAAGACCAAGATAAGCTAAACATTAGTTCCACACTCAAGGGGCTCATACTAGTATATATCTCTATCATCTATCATCTCTTTCTTCTCTCTCTCTCTCTCTCTCTCTCTCTCTCTCTCTCACACACACACACACACACACACACACACACACACACACGGCCTTTATAATCCAGAAAGGGGGTTAAAAAAACAAAACTTCATAGAGTTACATCTATAGCTCACTCTGGACTCCCAAGATGAAATGGTAGAACTGGATGATCCCTGAGGTGTCTTCTGGCTCTGTCATCCTGGAGTCTAATACCCTCACTTTTTCCCTAAGTAAACACTCATTTGGGGGTGGAGCAAAAGACATTTGAGGACTTCCAGTTTGGAAGGTGGTCCTAAGTTCCCAGGCTGTGTTTGTTTTTGTGTTGTGTTTGCTTCCTCCCAACTGCTTTCTCCCATCACTAAGGGCCAGTGACCACTCTGGTCTGGGCCATGAATATGAAAGGGTGGCGGATCAGTGGTTCATGACTGCCCTGAGCCACTCCATGAAAGGTGGCCATCTCCCCCTTGGGCTGCAGAAGAAATTCTGTCACCCATGCTGGAGCCACCATCTCCTGCCTGGCCAGGAAGGGTCCTCTTCTCTCAGTGGCAGCCTTGGGAAGTGACCCTGAGAGGGCCACTCTGAGAATCCCACCAGCCAGGTGCTTTGGGGCTGGTTGGCGTGGGAGTAGTCACTGAGCTTGTGGTTACTGAGGATGAGGTGAAGAGCCCCTGAGGTGACATGACCGCCCCTGGGATGGATTAAGTTCCCCTGAGGAATCTGGGACTGATGGAGGACCTGTGGGGGCTGGTCAAACTATGGGCCTGGGGGCAGTTCGCCAGTAGGCTATAAATGAGCCTGGGGGAAAAGAGGGGATAGGGACTGTGGGGGCTCTGTGACACTCCACTGTTTGGTTTTCCCTAGGGACCTTGGACGACTTCAAACCAGGCTCCTCATTTCATGAGGGAAGGTGGAGACAGGCTTCTATCCTGCTCTCATAGCTCAAGCTGGGTTTGGACTAGAGTTGGAAGGTAAGAACTTTTTCTTACTCTGGCACCAATCATTTGGAGCCATGGACCCCCACTTCCAATAATGAATTTTTCAGGAGACTAAACTGAAAACCATGCCTCAAAACCCAGCCTATGTTAGGCATCATGAAACTCCAGGTGTTTTTATGCTGGTGAGCCTCTATGAATCTCTATGTTCTATCTGTGTAAGGGTGGGCACCTTTGGGGTTTGTGGGGATCAATATTAGTATCTGTTTGGATATATAGGTTTAGGTATATTTCTGAGTTTATGGAGTGGCTGAATGAATTTTAAGAATAATAAATGTTGCTCTAAATGGACATGTGTGGCTTTTCTCTCTATGTATGCTCAGTTAATAATTCTTCAACTAATTTGCAAAGGCTATGTTTAACCCCTGGCGCCCTTCCCTCCCAGAGCTTTGTGAAGTTTAAGGCTCTGTTCTTATAGCAAAGGGGCCCTGTCTAGGGAGCCTGTTCAGACCTGTCTCTTCCTTTTGTTTGCTTTCTTTTTGTCTCTCTCTGGGGAAACCTGGCTCCTGAACCCTGGTTACCCCTCATTCCATTCTGGGCCCCACAGCATGTTTCTCCACAGCTCTCTTCTTTGCACATAGCTTTATTGGCATTCCCCCAGCAACATGTGAAGGGGGCAGAAATCACTGACTGGTGTCAGCTCCAAGCAGGAACCCAACTAAAACAGTGGAATGCCAAGTCACTACAATTACTTGAACTAGCAAAGACATGTACAGGGACAAACACCACGGTTTCTTTGATATGGATGATAACCAAATATATATCCCTGGGGGTCTAAAGAAATGAGCATTTTTCTTTTTTTTTCAAAAATTAAATGTAAAACTAAGCTTGTAAAGCTGAGGATGCAAAGTGTAAAAGCTGTCACAGCAAATCCAAATGCACAGTAAGAGTCTGCTATGGTCACAGTGTGTAATTCAGGGTAAGGGCACAATTCTAAGGTACTCTAGATTTCTCCACTGACCACATTTAAAAATCTGTCTTATGTGAAACAATGTCTTCCTTCTTTCATAATTTCCCAAACCTTCCTTTTCACTCATAACTTCCAAAACAAAATGTGTCCAGTAGGAAACATGCTCGTTCAGAACCCATTGACTTCGTCTTCTCACTGGGCACTATAGTATCTACAGGAGCTTTTAACATCACATAGACAGAAGCATCTCACAGTTCTCTCTGTAATCAAGACAGGGTCACCTCAATGCTGCTGATTCCACTTGGGTTTGTGTTGAATTTTCCTCAGTTGGGATCAGTAGGGACTACCCAAAGAAGATAGTGGTTTCCAAGGAGCTACAGGAATGTGAAGGAAAAGAACTAGCACAATCTTGCAGTTAATTAAAAAATAGAAAGCTGACACATCCGTCTAAAATGAAGACAAGCCCTGATCATCAAATCACTATATTAGGTAAATGTGGATATGTGGATGTGTGTCTGTGTATGTGCTCAAGATCGGAAAGAATCATTTAAAAAAAGATATGAGCTGAGCAGCAGAAAATGCAAACTTTCCATTTTGTTGTGCTAGGAAATTTTGGACATAGCAAGCTCTAAAAATAAGGAGTGTTCTATTTGCCTGTCATGTCTATTACTCCTATCCACTCTGCTCAACCCCCACCAAGTTAATGTTCTTAAGAAACAATTTTGCCATAATATTTTTAAAGAGAGTTTCTTAATCACTCTAGTCCATACCAGTCTCTCCTTTTGAGGACTTGTTCTTTACCACTCAGACATTCAGTCCAGATGCAGTGCTGTATAGCACACTGCTCTGTGTGTGTGTGTGTGTGTGTGTGTGTGTGTGTGTGTGGTCTTCATAAATAGAGGTCTAGTATCTAGTGCTTATAACGTTTGAATTCCCCACAGTGCCTGCACCAATATGTAGCCCCCAGAATGCTTTTTGTTGTTGTTAATCCTCACCCGAGGATATTTTTCTATTGATTTTTAGAGATAGTGGAAAAACGAGGGGGTGGGAGAGAGAGAGAGGAGAGAAACATTGATGTAGGAGAGACACATTGATTGGTTGCTTCCTGCGTGTACCCAAAACCAGGACCGGGGATCAAACTTGCAACCCAGGTTTGTGCCCTTGACCAGGAATCAAACCTGAGACCCTTTGGTGCACCGGCTGATGCTCTACCACTGAGCCACACATGCCAGGGTCAGAATGCTTTTTTAAATGTTTGTCTAGTGGGCTTGAAAGTCACACAACACAGTAAGAAAAATAAAATATAGAGCATAGTCTAGGACCTGTATCTCTAAGAGTAAAGGTGATCATTAAATAATTGTTAAAATAAAACCTTTTAACAATTGTTAAATTGTTAAAATAAAAGCTTTTATTTTATTAAAATGTGCCTCACTTGTTAAAATAAAAGCTTTTTTGAAAAGATGACAGTGAAGCAAATTTCTGCAAAGCAATGCACATTTTTCCCCACTGACTCATATTATAGCTTAAGAGAAACACCATGCAATTAATTTTATTAAACATTCTTGGAAGACTTGCATTAATAGAAGTCTTCTCAGAATGGACACCAAATTACTTTCCTGACATACACTTGGTAAATTCATGTACACACATTCTTAACTCCATTGCAGTATAGTTCATACAGTGAGTGGCCCACATAGAGGAACAGACACGAATCAGAACTGTAAAAGACTGATATGACTTCTAACAAAACTTAAATCACAGATGAAAACTGGCCTTTCCATATGCATGGATTTAATTTCTTTAACTCTTAAAAGGCACTGATATTAGGAAAACATTTTAACAAGGATATAAACAGATGTTACAAATACACCTTAAGTTATTAGTACTTCTCACTGGGGCAGGGATAGGATGATTAATTTGTTGATATCTGGCCCACATCTTCTTAGCAGATTTTATTCACTACAAGTATTGCTCCATTCACAACAATCCAACCTCAATGAGTTTAGCTGATTATGATAATGGGATTTAAAGCCCATTCCACATGGTATAAAGAACAATGAGTAGGAGAATGGAATATTTGGTTCAAATCTCAGCTATGAGACCTACATGGGACCTTGGGAAAGTGTCTTAAACTCACTGGAATTGAGTCTTCTAAGTATTTTCATATTTAAAGCAAGGGAAAGGGCATTCACAAGCATGCTGGGAAAGCCTTTTATAAACCATACTAGAGGCCCAACGTAGGAAATCCGTGCAAGGGGCTCGGCCCTTGCAGGCCAGCCCTTGCAGCCCCTCACAGCCTCAGCTGGCCCTCACAGCCCTGGCTTTGTCCGGAAGGTTATCCGGACAGTTGTTCTGCTGTTAGGTCTAATTAGCATATTAGCTCCTTATTATATAGGATATGCTGCTTGGGGCTTGGATCCAACCTCCCAAGCTTGTGATTTTATGGTTTTTAAATTTCTTTGCTGTCTCACTTATCCCAGCTTCTGAAATCACCATTGCTTGATTTTATATAAAGTTGTCAAGGTGAAACTCCCAAGTTGGTGGCATGACTGTTCTATAGGGAAAGAGCAGAAGTTTATAAATATTTATTTTATTTTATTTTTTAGAATAGCTATGCTTTATTTTTTTAAATTCTTTATTGTTGAAAGTTTTACATATCTCTCCTTCCCCCTGCCATTGACCTCTCCCTGCCTGCTTCCGCCCCCCAGCACACGTCCCCAGTAGAAATATTTTTCTCTTCTTCAATGTTGTTTTGCCTCTGTTTAGGAATCCCCATCTACTTAAATATGGTCTAGGCCAGTGGTCTCCAAATATTTCTGATTGAACACACTTTCCTTGTTAATTATGATGGCTTTATTATATTATTAGCTAGTATTTCAAGGCATAATATACACGTAAGGCAAGATATTTCATAGTTAGAATGGTTGTAAATCCATATCTCATACAGTCTAGTTGACTATTTTTGCATTCCCTTTTTGCCAACTTCTTGTCAGGTATAATTGGATTGTTGTGGGTTTTGCTTCATAATGAAGCCAATGAAAAACTAAAGGAGTAGGAGAAGTGTGAGCACTGACGTTTCCATATACTTACATTATCAGTATTATCTTCAATACATGGTTTATTTGCATGAATCTTCTTAAGTCACTTGTCCATTTGGTGAGGGTTAATGCAGTTAGATAATATAATATACTAGAGGCCCGGTGCATGAAATTCATGCACGGAAGGGGGGGTCCCTCAGCCCGGCCTGCACCCTCTCCAAACTGGGATCCCTTGGGGGATGTCCGACTGCCGGCTTACTACCCTCCCCTGCCAAGACCTGCCTTCTTCGCTGGGCCCTGCCTCCACTGTGCACATGGCCATCTTGTGACGGCCATCTTGTGATGGCCATTTTGTGGCGACGTTAAGGCATGATACATGAGGATGTGATGACCACCTAGGCCAGTGGTCTGCAAACTGTGGCTCACGAGCCACATGTGGCTCTTTGTCCCCTTGAATGTGGCTCTTCCACAAAATACCACGTGCGGGTGCGCATGTACAGTGCGATTGAAACTTTGTGACCCATGCGCAGAAGTTTTTGGGGAAAGAGCCACACTCAAGGGGCAAAAGAGCCGCATGTGGCTCGCGAGCCACAGTTTGCCGACCACTGACCTAGGCTATTATTACTATAGATGAGTCTACTTAACTGGGATGAAGGGAAATAGCAACATCTCTGGTACACATACAGAAAAAAGTTGAAGGCCTCATGGTCACCCCTTCTATTTTGTGGGCTCCCACTTTTTCCTCAGAATATCTTACAAATCATATGTAACAGGAAGGCCAAAAACAGACCCAGTGAAGAGGATGTGAGTGGCAATATATATTACATATTTTAAAGGCTTAATAATAGTAATTAGTAATAATTAATTAGTAATAATAATAATTTTTACATAGTGCTTAGTGTACTACACTATTTGAACTACTTTACATAAGTTAAATAATTTAATCCAAATTTTAATTTATTTCTATATTTTATCAATTTAAATGGAAATAGAAGTTGTAATATTTTCTTTTGTTATCCATATAGATTGACTCATATGGTAGCACATATTACAACTTCTATTTGAACACACTTTTTAGTTAAAAAAAATTTGAGCATGCCATTTTGGAGACCACTGATCCAGGTTCTGATATTTAGAATCTTTGGATAAGTGGGCTGCTTCTATAAAGTACAGCACAGCAATTATTTCCAATATCCTGCTGCTGTGGTTTCATACCTGCTGACAAATGGCAAAAAAAGGGATTAGTGACACAGGTTACAAGTCTAGTCAACTGTAAGCAAAGGAGAGAAACTGGGTGAGGAGGCACTGATGGGGAAATGGAAATGAGGGATGGAGAGCTAGAAGTGCTTGAGCAAGAGGGAAGAAAGCCTGGAAGGAGAAAGGAGGAAGTTAGACACGGGAGGAAAGAGAAAATAAGGAGAGGAAGGAGTAAATAGCTGGAGAAAACAAGGAGAGGAAAGGATATATCGCACATTGGCATGCAAGATGTTTGGTGACCCATATCTTGATAGCTAATGTCTCTGACATATAGATAAGCAGGACCAATACAAAGAAAACAGATTTCCCTAAGGATCTATGCACACAATTTCCCCCCAGGTATGCAGAGTGAACCTGCCTCTTCTCACCAGAGAGGCACATGCAAATTATTCATTCAATGCAAGGGTAAGACAATGCTAAACCTAAATAATGGGTCTCTAGAACTGTAGAGAGAATAATTCCTAGGCAGGGAAGATATTTTGGCTGTATGGACGATGAGAAGATATCCTTATGATTCTTTTCAAATCACACCAGCCATAACCAAGGACAAAGAGCACTCCACATTCCTGAAGGATTGCAGGACCTGTTAGGACTTTAGCTATTAGGAACTTCCAGTGTCAGCAGTAAAAAAGCCATAGCAAACAATTTACATCTGAGGCAGCTGCCAAGACACCACTCCAGAGGGTAGAATACTGTCAAACATTGCCTTCCACATATCAATGAAACAAAAAAGCATGATAAGACACTCTAGGGGTAAGGAACTGTCACGATGCAGTAACATGGAGTCTGATTTAAATAATAAGAACTGGTGTGTTCTTCAAGATCATCCAGCCCAAACCCCACATTTTACTAATGGGCAAATTGACACCCTGAGAAGAGGAAGAACCAGGCCAATGTCATCCAGTTGTCAGAGGTCAGATATGGCACTTATGTTTCCGGATATCTAAAGAAGTATTCTTGACTCTATACCTATGTATTTATCTCCTTCCCCAGATGCTTGGCTCCTCTATAACTGAAGCCTCCCTCACCAGCACAGATAACATATCCTCCAAATCCCAAACTGTCCCATTATTATCAAAGAAGGGATTAAGATAACCATGAACATCTGTTGGGCTACAATTGCATCTTGAGTCAGTGTTGAGACACTAAGTTTTAACATTATCATCAATTCTTGACAAATTAAATAACTATATTTAAACACACAGGAACCCTTGATTTTTTACCTCCCTCCCCTACTGCCACCCAATGGCTATTTCCATGCACAAACACTATTCTTCTCTCCTCACAAGGAAGAGGAATAAGAAAAACTCAAGACCATTAACGTTGCATAAGGTTAAAAGGTTTTAAACAAAGGTTTGGTGGAGAGAAAGGTGAAATTAATGTCAAAAGAAAATTTTGTGTTTATCTTTGACTCACAAGTATTCATAAATGTTCTCATCTTGGAGGAAGAACAAATTGCTGGAAGTCAAACAAAAAACATTTTTGCCAACTCCCTCCATGGGTAGGCACAGAGTAAGAAGCAACCAGACAAAAGAGGAAGTCAGATTCATAAACTCAGGGAAGTTAGGCAGAGCAGATTCACAAAGTAATCTGTTGGAACCAGAGTGTGGGAAAGAGCTACAGCCTTTACAGCTAACAGGGTCCAAAGAAATATAAGAAAATAGCTGCCATGGCTCTTTGACTTCTTTTGGCAGAAAGGAATCCTCCCTAGACAGTAGACTCACATTTGCTCCACAGCGACCTAACAGCTAATCCAGGATGTGGAGAGTATGACTGGAACTACAACCATCCAAATTAGCTTTTTGGTTCCTCAGTCCTTCATGAAACAGTTTGTAGTGCTTAGTGTTTCGGCATCTAAGAATACCTAGTTTCTGCCCTTTAGTTCTTAAGGTTGTGGAGCACAAACAAGTCATTAGACTGCTGTAGTTTAGCATTAGAGAAATAAGAAAAAGTATAGATAACCTGAGCCTTGCAGGTAGTGGAAAGCTTCATGAGGAGATGAAATCTGTGTTCAGTTTTAAAGAATGGGTAAATAGAAGCAAGTCAGAAGAGAAAGGGTAAAGTGAGTGATGAAGAGTACATGGAAAGGGGGTAGCAGGTGTAAAACCTGGAACATATTAAGACAACATAGCAGATTTGGTGAACTGTAAATAGTTCACTTCATGTGTATGGTTTTGTTTTGTTTTCTGAAGGAGGAGTATCTTAGTGATGACAGATAATGTTGGAGAGGTGGTAAAGGGCCAGGCCACGGAGGACTTTATAAGTGCACTAGAGTTAAGATTTTATCATGAGATTTATGGGAAGCCATTGAAGGATTTTAAGCAAGAGTTTCATGATTATATTTGTGTTTTAGCAAGATTATTATAGCGAGGTGGCAAGTGGATGGGAAAGAGTGAGACTGGAGGTTACGGGACCAGTCTCGAGGCTATTATGGTAGTTCATGCAAGAAATTATACAGGCCTGGATTGGAGCAATAAGTATGGAATAAAGTGGATGGATTTGAGCTCTATTTATGAAAATGAAAGGACAGAATTTGATGAGTTATAGATGATTGCGGGAAAAGGAAAGAGAAGACAAGAATGACTCCCAGGTTTCTGGCTTGACCAATGGCATGCATGGTGATTCCATTTGCTAAGATGGGGAAGAGATAAGTAGAATGTGGTAAGGAACACATCTGGTGGGGGTTGATGGTTGAATTCTGTATGAGACATGTTTATGGTGCCAGTGAAAATCCAAGCAGAGATGTCCAGAAAGAAATTTACAATCCTGACTGGAAGCTAAGGAGAAAGGTCTAGGTTAGAGATAAAGATTTAATATTTGTCATTGTATGTGTGGTAGCTTAAATCCCTGGAATGTATGAAACCCCACTGCAAGAGACCTACAGTGAGAAGTGGGATGAGGCCAGAACCCTGAGAAGTCCCATCAAAGTAGAAAAACAACTAAGAGAGAATAGCATTATGACACCCATAATTAAGAAATCCAGCACTGCAAACTGTTTCATGAAGGACTGAGCAACCAAAAAGCTAATTTGGATGGTTGTGGTTCCAGTTGTCCTCTCCACATCCTAAATTAGCTCCTAGGTCACTGTGAAGTAAATGAGAGTCTCCTATCTAGGAAGGATTCCTTTCTGCCAAAAGAAGGCAAAGAGCATGGCATCTATTTTCCTATATTTCTTTAGACCCTGTTATCTGTAAAAGTCCTATGTCTCTCCCACACACTGGTTCCAACAGATTACTTTATGAATCTGCTCTGCCTAACTTCTCTCAGTTTTTGAACCTGACTTCCACTTTTGTCTGATTGCTTCTTATTCTATGCCTACCCATGCAAGGAAGTGGGCAAAATGTTTTTGTTTTACTCCCAGCAATTTGTTCTTCCTCCAAGATGAGAACATCCTAATAAAAGCTTAATATGCTAAGTGTCCAACTTTTTTTTTGTCCTTTCAATGTGTCACTATGATGCGTGCTGACCACCAGGGGGCAGATGCTCCAACAGGTAGGTTAGCTTGCTGCTGGGGTCTGGTCGATAGGGACTGGGCCAGATGGACTGGACACACCCTGGAGCCCTTTTGTGGTCCCTCCCTGGCCCCAATCGTGCACTGGTGGGGTCCCTCGGCCTGGCCTTTGCCCTCTCTCAATCTGGGACCCCCTTAGGGGATGTCGGAGAGCTGGTTTCAGCCCAATGCCCACAGACCAGGCCGAGGGACCCCAACAGCACACATATTCTAGTTTATGAATAATTGTGAGTCAAAGATAATAAAAAACTTTCTCTTTTAACATTGATTTCAGGAACAGATAGAATCAGGAAATAAGGAGGTCTCTCTTGCTGCAGAGAAGTCAAGGAATATACAAATGAAAAATTTCTATTACATTTGGCAACAAGCAAGTTAATGGTGACCAGTGTTAGCAATGAGGTCAGCTCATAGAGGGCTGAAGAGTGAGAAGGCAATAAAGGGGAAAAGCTTTGTGCAGGCAGCTGGAGCAAGGCCTGGCCACCCAAAGAGGTCATCTATACTAATAAAAGGGTAATATGCAAATGGTCAGGACGCCCTCATGTGTAATAACCAAACAGCAGGCTGAATGTGCAGCAGGCATGGGTGGGCGGGGACTTGCATCACACCATCACAATCCATCACCAAAAGGCCTAAGGCCCAGTGGAGTCCTCCGTGCACCTCTGCCGGGGGGTCCAGAGGTCTCTGTGTGGCCTGGCCCAGGGGGGGCAGGTGGAGGCCTCTGTGTGGTGAGGCCTGGGGAGGTCCCTTGGCTCCATGCGTGAGGCCTAGGGGTCCTGTGGCTCCACACAGCATGGAGGCAGGCCCCCGGCTCCAGCCTACCTCTTTGGGGCAATCCATCGAGAAGCCCCGGATGGGTGGGTGGGACCTACCTCTTTGGGGCGATGGCTTGTGGGGCTCCCACACTGTGACAGGGCACAGGCCAGTCAGGGTGACCCCCCAAGTGGACAAATTTCATGCACCAGGCCACTAGTGTACAATACAGTCTTTCACTTTGAAGCAGTAGAGGATAAGGACATTGGTGTGTGTGGTAGTGGTTTGGCAGGACAGGTGTTTGGGGATACAGAGGGAGGATGAAAAGATGTACACAGGAATTGCTTAATTCAGAAAGAAATGGAAAAGCCTTTTGGTAGCCATGGCAGCAGTCAGTTGACTCAGGGAATGCCAGCGGTTTGCAGGAAGAGAGTAAATTGAAGGCCTAGTGTTGTCTTTTTATTTATTTTTTGTCTTTTTTCTTTATTGATTAAGGTATTACATATGTGTCCTTATCCCCCCATTTGCACTCCCCTCTGGCTCATGCCCTCACCCCCCCAGTGTCTGTGTCCATTGGTTATGCTTATATGCATGCATACAAGTCCTTTGGTTGATCTCTTCCCTTTCTCTCTGAGGTTTGATAGTCTGATCGATGCTTCTCTGTCTCTGAATCTGTTTTCGTTCATCAGTTTATGTTGCTCATTATATTCCACAAATGAGTGAGATCACGTGATACAGATCCCTCTCCAACTGACCCACCTGGCCTAGCACAATGCTCTCCAGGTCCATCCATGCTGTTGCAAAAGGAGTTCCTTTCTTTTTACAGTAGCATAGTATTCCATTGTGTAGATATACCACAGTTTTTTAATCCACTCATCTGCTGATGGGCACTTAGGCTGTTTCTAGATCTTAGCTATTGCAAATTGTGCTGCTATGAACATAGGGGTGCATATATCCTTTCTGATTGGTGTTTCTAGTTTGTTGGGATATATTCCTAGAAGTGGGATCACAGGGTCAAATGGGAGTTCCATTTCCAGTTTTTTGAGGAAACTCCATACTGTCTTCCATAGTGGCTGCACCAGTCTGCATTCCCACCAGCAGTGCACAAGTGTTCCTTTTTCTCCACATCCTCTCCAGCACTTGTCGTTTGTTGATTTGTTGATGATAGCCAGTCTGACAGGTGTGAGATGGTACCTCATTGTTGTTTTGATTTGCATCTCTCGAATGATTAGTGACTTTGAGCATGTTTTCATATGTCTCTTGGCTTTCTGAATGTCCTCTTTTAAAAGGTGTCTATTTAGGTCCTTTGCCCATTTTTTGATTGGATTGTTTATCTTCCTTTTGTTAAGTTGTATGAGTTCCCTATAAATTTTGGAGATTAGGCCCTTATCAGATATAATGTTGGCAAATATGTTCTCCCATGTAGTGGGCTTTCTTGTTGTTTTGTAGATAGAGAGTTAGAAACATCGATGAGAGAGAAACATCGATCAGCTGCTTCCTGCACACACCCTACTGGGGATGTGCCTGCAACCAAGGTACATGCCCTTGTCTGGAATTGAACCTGGGACCCTTGAGTCCGCAGGCTGACGGTCTATCCACAAGCCAAACCGGTTAGGACATGTTACCCATTTTTTGATTGGGTTGTTTATCTTCCTTTTGTTAAGTTGTGTGAGTTCCCTGTAAATGTTGGAGATTAAACCCTTATTGGAGATAACATTGGCAAATATGTCCTCCCATGCAGTGGGCTTTCTTGTTTTGTTGATGGTTTCTTTTGCTGTGTAGAAGCTTTTTATTTTGATGTAGTCCCATTTGTTTATTTTCTCTTTAGTTTCCATTGCCCTAGGAGCTGTATCGGTGAAGATATTGCTTTGGCATATGTCTGATATTTTGCTGCCTATGGATTCCTCTAAGATTTTTATCATTTCCCATCTTACATTTAAGTCCTTTATCCATCTTAAGGTTTTTTGTGTGCGTGTGTATGGTGTAAGTTGGTGGTCTAGTTTCATTTTTTTTGCATGTATCTGTCCAATTTTCCCAACACCATTTATTGAAGAGATTGTCTTGATTACATTGTATGCTCTTGCCTCCTTTGTCAAATATTAATTGAGCATAGTGGTTTGGGTCAATTTCTGGGTTCTCTATTCTCTTCCATTGGTCTACCAGTATATGTCTGTTCTTGTGCCAGTACCAGGCAGTTTTGAGAACACTGTGAAGGCCTATTGTTTAATGCACCTGGGCTCTGGAATTCATGAGAAATACATTTTGTGACAAGGAAGTGGAAAAATACAGGTAAGAGATAAAGAATTAAGAAACTTAGACTCTTTCACATTAAACTTAGTCTTGTCTTATAAACTTTCTAGCTAGTACATACTTTCCCAAGCTATAAATCAGGGGTAAATGGTCCTTATCTAAGGGACAATCCAAACATTCCTTGTGGTTTGGTATTATCTATAATAATGGTCCTTTACATGGCATGGATAATTAAGAGTTCACCATGCTATATATTAACACCAGAACACTGTTAAAATAGGGAAAATCTAAAATAGTATTAAGGAATAGTAAGCTCAGAACCAAACATTCCTGCCTGCTCCCAACTCAGACAAACATGCACTGATGGAACATAATGCTTTCAAATCCAGTAGGGAAAAAAGGAAGGGATAGAAATGTCAACCTAACATTACCAGGTATGCCATTTTTTTAAAGTTGACATTTTCCTAATGTATGTTAATAAGGTTGAGTTGTTAACAGGCTAGTGATCTTGGGCAAATCACTTATCAGATTATTTGTAGCATACAGATAATAATACAGAACTTGGGAGGAGAAGATGCTTTGGAAAGTACAAAGCAGTGTACCAGCACTAGGAAAGGGCTTTTACAGGTAAAGCATAGCTTTGAGAAATCAGTTCAAGATAGCTTAAGCCAAAAAAGATTGGATTGCAGGTGTTCAGGAGTGCTAGGTGTTGTGTAAATGTCATAGTCAGTTCAAAAGGACTTTGGCAAAAGAAAAGTACACACTGCCCAGCAAGCTATGTGCTTGATGTTTCTCCAAGGCAGGAGGCAGGCCTGCCAAAAGCTGTAGTATATAGCAGGGATGACCCAACATTCAGTTCCCCTCCCAGCTCTCAGAGCTCAAGAGGAACAGCTTGAAATCCAAATGGGGCTTTCTTCTCACCTAAGGAAAACAGTCTCAAATCTTTCTGACATCTGCACAAAAGGGGTTCTGAGGGGCTGCCCTGCAGGGTCAACAGTGCTTGGGCCAGTTAAAACAATCCTGCTTGGCCCTGAGAATGTAAGAGTGTAGGGAGGATGACAAAAAAGACCTAGTGTTGTGGGTGGCTTCAAGCATCTGTGTTCACAGGATCTGCCCCATGAGCACTGGCTTCCTGATGTACTTGGGAAATAGGACATCCCTGCACTTGACTCATGAAATACAGTTTGGTCTGGTTCAATAACCTTGACCCAGAAACTTCAGACTTCACAAATAAGCTTTTGGAAAACATGTTTAACTGTGTGGACTCTGAGTCTTTTAAATATTGAAAAAAAATGTGTGGTGATATTTTATTTTCTCCATGCCACGCTCCTTCAACCACTCATGTTTTCAAAGGAGAAGCCAGTCTTGGGATCCAGATGTTTGGAACCCAAACAAGGGCTCCTTGCAGAGGAAATCCATTGACTTCCATCTTCAAAGACCAAAATCTCAGCCAGGAGTTAAACCATGAGGTCATTATAGGCATGTTTACTTAGTGTAGGACTAACCTCCATTTAGCGATATATTAACATTTTCTTTTAAAGGCTCCTGAACCCAACAAACAGTCCAGAGCTGCTTCTTATTTTCCTGGCTGTGGGGTCTGACCAACTACTTCCTGCCCCCACAATCAATCAGGAAATGCCCTATTACTTCAAATCTCATGTGTTTCCACTCGGGCCATTTTTATTTGCCATATCTTTCAGAATTAACGTAAGTCAATAAGAATCACCCCTTAGTAAAGTGGACAGAGGATAAGTTCAGGAAATTCACAGAAGAAATACAAAAGTGCAATGAATATGTGAAAAGATGCTTAACCTCACATGTAGTCTGTGAATTGGGATGATTTTAGCCCACATTAGCAAAAATATCAAGTGCTGGCAAGGGTATAGAAACATGGGCACTCTTCTACAATGCTGATTTGAGTGTAAATTATAATAGCTACTTGGTGGGGTAAATGAGCATTAGCTTTGAAAATTTAAATGCTTATTGCACTTATATATGGTAATTCTGATCCTTAGTATCTATGCTTGAGATGCATACAAGGTGGCCTGTTCAAGGACTTCCACTGTAGCACTACCATTTTTTTAAAATAGCAAAAACTTTATAACAACCTAAGTGCTCATCAAAAGGGGAATGGCTGGAATAATCTAAGGGGTAGAGAAGAAGATTTTAAGGACATATTAAGTGGAAAGCAACAATAACAAAAACACACACAAAGGCACAGAAGGTACACATATGATTATATTTTGAGGAAAAACAGAAAATGAAACTTTTAAATGCATATTTGTACATATCTCTGATTATGCACAGAAAAAGCCCAGAAAGACAATAGTGGGACCGAGAAAGCATCAAGGGAGACTTTTGTGTTGTCTTCATTGCTTGCTGTGGAAGATGATTTGACTTTGGGTGGTGGGGACACAATGCAATATTCAAGGACTGGCAAAAGTTTACAATTGTAATACAAATAAGTAATACAAGAATAAACTGTTTCATGTAGTCATAACTGTAAACCTACTATTGCCCTTCCTTATACAGATCATGTATCATAGAAATGTACACTTGAAACCTATATAATCTATTAAACAATGTCACTCCAATACATTTAATAAAAAAGAAAAAAGAATGTATTCAATATTTATTGCAGAATTATTTTTTCTTTTCTATTTTTAAATTATAGAAAGATGTTTTCTCCCCCCCCCCCAATATGTTTCTATTGATTTCAGAGAGAAAGGAAGGGAGAAGAAGAGATATAGAAACATCGATGAGAGAGAAAAATCTATTGGCTGCCTCCTGCATGCACCCTACTGGGGATCGACCCTGCATCCCTGCAATCTGGGCATGTGCCATAATTGGGAATTGAACCAGGGACCTCTTGCTTCATGGTTGGATGCTCAGCCACTGAGCCACACCTGCCAGGCTAGAATTATTTTTTCTAAAGTATTTCCTGGTTGTAGAGCAGAGACAAGGGCATGGATCTTGGTGGCTACAGTGAACATAACTTACCTGGAAGGCAGTAGTGGATAAAGTAAATAGGGGAGAAATCAAAGGACCCAGGATTACAAATAGTCCAAATTTGTAATCAATTTGCTGTATGACCCCAGAAAGTCATTTTCCTTTTCAGAGTCTCTGTACAATCAGTGGATAAGTTGAGAAGCTCACTAAGTTACCTTCCTTTTCTGATATTTTATGATTTTCTAGGTCTATGACTTTAATGTAAAATGGGTCTGGTTATTTTTTATGACAAGATGGCTTTTTTACTTTCTTCTCCAAATTCTGGCACAGTTTGACATTTCACTTTGCTGCAAATGGAAGATGATTAAAGAGAAGGTGGAATGGTCACTCTGTTCCCCATTTGGCTGTTTTTGAGGGTTTTGTTGACCTGTTTGTGTTACCTCCCTTTGACTGAGTAAGCTCTTAGGCTTGTTGAGTGTTATGAAAGTGAAAATATAAGGCTGAAAGTTTGAAAGTTGAAAGATCTGAATTCTATAGTGTAGGCATAAATTCTGGAAACATTTATTTATTTATTTATTTTACATATTGAACCTCCCCTTGAATACTTTCCTGAGTTACACTATGGATGCAGATTTATTCTGTAAAAATCAGAAATACAAATAATCACATATGTATATACAAGTATTGATGGAAATGCTGCATCAATGCACTGTGTTTATTGAATTTGCACATCAATTTGAACTGTGCATTGCTAAAATAGGGGACACTACATTGAATATATTACATAATATTTTAAACATATTCTGTTTTAATATAATATCTATAAGTCACTCTTTTTCTATACTTACCTATATTTTTGGACTTTATGGCTACCGTGCATTCTGGATATTGGATGAGTCATAATCCTACTCTGTAGATAACAATTGGACCACTTAGTCCCCGGAGTGATAAGAAAGAACCACATGGATATAAATGAGCTATAACAATTTACACATATCTACAAACATATCATAATCCGGTTCTGTACAACCTAACTGACTTTTGCAAATACTCCAGATGAAATCTTGAGGAAACCTTGGCATTGAGTCAATAAAGGAAACCTCTTTCTGGTCCCTCAGAGACTTTGACCAATTTAATTCTGCCTATCATTAGTTAGCAAAGCTTCTTCCAGCTGGTCATCATCGCTTTACTTGTTCCACAGGGTCATAAGAGGAAATTCTAAGCAGTTTAATTCTAAAGAAAACACACACACTTCAGATAACAGCTTCTGTGACTGTCTTTCAACAATGAAAGAAGCAACTTACTCTCACTCCTTTCTCAGGAAAGCATTTACAGCCCCAACTGCAGTCTTGGCCTCCACATGCCTTTCCATAGGATTTCTTCTCTCCCTATTAAAAAAAAAAGAAAGTTAGTAAACCATGTAAAACAAGAATCAATGTTGCCCCAAGGAACTTAAACCTTGGCCATACTTCTCCTAACCAAGTAAATTTATTTGATGGTGTCATGAGTCACATGAAATAAAAAGTCATCTTAAGTCCGCACCCTTTTAAGTCAGGTTTATACCTCACTCAATAGCTAGTTTGGTAGCTGGTTTGTGGCTCAGATACCCCCTCTTTGGTAGAAATTCTAGTCACAAAATACAAGAGAATTTCTTTACATGTGGCTCGAAATAAACCCTGACATAGCCTGGTGCCTCACTGGACTTATGTATTTTCAATTATTGAGAAAACAGTAGCTGTAAGAGAGAATTTTTAAAAAATCAAGTGCTAGAAATGCAATGATAGATAAAAATGGGCACTCTGTCTTCTGCTCTCAGAATTCTTCTCCTCAGGCTCCACTTTTAACACACAATTCAAATTTTACAATGACACCCTATGCCCAGTTAGTCAGATCCAAACTCCTCAGGTGATATTGTACAGTACCCTTCAAATTCTATAACTTCCTTTTTTCTTCTGTGTTAATATGTTGTTGTTGTTATTATTATTATTATCATTATTATTGTTATTAGCTGAATTTCTATAAGACCCCCTGCATGCTCCTGACATGTGCTGACCATCTCCAACCCTGGCTTACTCCGCTTCAATTCACTGGTATTCATTCTCTTTAAAAACTTAAGCCTGTTTCTGCCTCAGGGCCTTTGCCTTAGTGGTTACTTCTGCCTGGAATGTTCTTCCTTAGATGTTTTTTTTATTGCTGGCCTCTTTTCATCATGCTGGTCTCAGTTCAATCCTGACCACTCAACCTAAGGTAGTCCCCAGTTACTTGCAATCATATCACTTATCTTTCTCACATTAAACATTCTGTCTGCCCCCACTAGAATGTAAGCTCTGTGTTAGTAGGGACCTTATCTATTTTGTCCAACATTGCATCCCCAATGTCCAAAACAGTGGATTGCACATAAGGAATGTTTGATGAGCACATGAATAGAGCTGGAATTTGAACCAAGATGTAACTTCAAGGTCTTGACCTTAGCCCTTATAACTTAGTGTTTTCTAAGTTCTTTGTCTAGCAGACACTTAATGTGAAAACTCAAAAATGAAGAAACTGCCATTCTGACCCTAGGAACTTTGAAAAAAAGCAAAACATAAATTCTAACTATTGCCTGTAATAAGAACTTATCGCTGGGATGGATTTAGTAACATCTAACTTTTTATTTAATGTTGGCTGTTTATTTTATTAAAAAGAAGGGAATATTTATGAGTCAGCCTCACACTTGCCTCTTTATTGTGAGCCTTTTCCTAATTTCCAAGGAGAACTATGAATTTCTCAGATGGTCTCTTATATCTTTAGATATTCCCACAGCACTTTATTTCCACAATACCTCAGTAATAAAGTAGTGATGGCAGAGCTAAAATATTGCTATTTTAGATTCCAAACATCTTCCTGATAACAGAGAACTTGAAAAACAACTTTTATATGCCTTTGATATGTGACATGATAAGTGCTATTGTACACTTTGCAGTTTTCCCTCCATTTTATGGTATATAGGATAGGCAAGTTTTCATAAGGGTGAGATCAAGAGGTACTGTAAGAGTAGGAAAATGGAGGCTCGCAGAGAAAAGAGAACAGAAAGAGTAGCATTCAATTTAATCTTTACTTATGTTGTCATTTTGTCTAATGCTGAGTACTACATTTATTCAGATAATGGATAATTTGTATTTGCTTTTCCAAATATTTCTGTACTTTCCAAATAGTCGTCAATGAGCATATATCATTAGTAAGAAGAAAAAACACTATGTTACTAAATGATAACAGTCATCCACTTGAAACAAAGAGGACTCAACAGGCATTGCCAAAGTTGAAGTGGTATCTGTTTGGAACTTTGGCCAACTTCCAAACACTGGCTTTTGGGTGTCCCATAAAATCTGTCTGTCATGAATCAAAAGTTTCCTGATCTCTAGCATGCAGCTAACAGACAGGAAATCATCACTGTCCTCTGTCACTGAGGAAAGTAACCAGAGAAACCTCACAGGCCACAAACAATTTCCTGTAATGCCAGCTCTGGCAGTTCCCCCAGGAGTCTTTAGTTACAGTGAGGGGGAGAGGCATAAAAGGAGAAGCTTCCAGGGAACATGACAGGACCAGGCTCTGGGGACGTCTCTGCCCTAACTTGGTTTGTCTGGGTTCACTCCAACCCCTGTTTAACCAGGCCACGTTATTGGTGTCATTCCCATGATGCAATGCTCTGTCCCTTCCTCTCAAAATCCAACCCCTCCTTATACCCTCAGATGCTAGTACTTGTTCTTAATTGCCCCTGACTGTGTTTATGTTCCTCTTAACAAGAATTACATATATTGGGCAACCCAATAGCATGTAAAATAGAACAGAACAGGACTATTTGGTGAGCACTATCTTTGCCACCACTGCTATGTAAATAAACCTACAAAACTAGATG
Source organism: Myotis brandtii (assembly GCF_000412655.1). Lineage (NCBI taxonomy): Eukaryota > Metazoa > Chordata > Mammalia > Chiroptera > Vespertilionidae > Myotis > Myotis brandtii. Next base: position 3,442,136 of record NW_005357414.1, on the reverse strand, counting down.
ACATCACCAAGGAAGTGAATGTGGTCAAAGGGAAAAGAAGACATTCTAGAATTGAGCACTGTGGCAGTTCAATGTTACGAGAATGGCAATGTTACGAGAATGGCAGGAGGTACCAGAGAAGGAGTAGCCCCTGTGGTAGAGAGAGAAGCAACATAGAAGGGGGAACTAGGCAAAAAGAGTGATAAACTGTGCTAAATTATTGATAAGCCAAGTAGGATGAGGTATAAGAACACTCCAATGGATTTAGCAATATGCTGACCTGGACCTGAGCAATTTAGGAAAAAAAAAAAACCTAGAGAAATTCAGTAGGACTTCAAGAAAACTCCAAGGGTCCACTTGAGGGTACTGAATTTAAAGGAACATCAGTTATAAACATTGCGAGGTTTCCTTTAGCTTCTTCAGCCATGTGGGTACAGATGCACATTAGCAAAGGGTTGGATTTAACTAGGGTTGAGTTCTGCTAGGTGAGAATGATAAAGGAAGAAAGGGGCAAGGGATTCAAAGGTATATGGAAACAAAGTAATTATAATGATAGACCATGGAATTTAGGTTTCCTAAAGAGGGAACTGAGCACAGGCAGTGGATCAGAGGCAGTAAAAAATGGTAGTCGATCTTTTGCCCATTTCTTTTTAAATTAGATTGTTTTTTGGTGTTGAGCTGTACAAGTGCTTTATTTTGGATATTAACACCTTCTCAGATGCATCATTGGTGAATATCTTCCCCCATTCATGGTTTGCCTTTCATTTTGATGATTTTCTTTGTTGTGCAAAAACTTTTTAGTTTGATATAGTCCCATTTGTTTTTCTTTTGTTTCCCTTTCCAGAGGAGATTTATCAGAAAAAATATTATTAAGAGAAATATCTGAAATTTTTCTTCTAGGGTTTTTATGGTATCTAGTCTTACATTTAAGTCTTTAATCCATTTTGAGTTTATTCTTACATATGATGTAAAAGGTTATCTACTTTTATTTTTTGCATGTCTATCCAATCTTCCCCCAAATATTTAGTGAGTAGACTGTCTTTACTGTAAATATTTTTCTCTTTTCCATGTCCAGCGCTGCTAGAGAGTGGTCCGGTTCCTGAGTAGGGTCTTCTGGGGATTGAGAAAATGAAAGAAAGAGATAGACACAGAGATAGAAGGAAAAAGCTGGGGCCAGGTGGGACAGCTGTCCTCTGATGGAGAGACAGTGACCCAGAACCAATACAGTGCATTTATTTTATACAGCAAAAACCAGGAAGTTTTACTAAAGGTCAAGACAAAGGAGATTATGTGCATTCTTGGGTGGGCCCGAGTCCTATTCATTCCTGGTGCTTGGCTGGATTTAGATAACGAAACCCACCCGCTGGCGCCTGGGTTGAAGGTCAGGCTGACAACACTCCTGCCTCTGGCAAGGTGTGTTTCCAGGACATGGCTCTGCCAACACCACTGGATTCAGCTGACAATAATGAAAGAAATGTCCATGTGCCTTCCCAGGAACTCTCTACACTTTACCCCACTGTATGTCCTTGCTTCTTTTTTCATATATTAATTGACCACATAGATGTGAGTTTATTTTTGGGCTCTACTCTGTTCCATTGACATATATGTCTGTGTTTTTGTTGTTGTTGTTTGTTTGTTTGTTTGTTTTTTTGTTTTCTTTTTGGCAGCACTATGCTGTTTTGATTACTATGGCATTGTACTATAGTTTGATATTAGGTAATGTGAGTCCTCCAATATTGTTCTTTCTCAAGATTACTGTGGATATTTAAAAATAACATACAGCATAGGAAATATAGTCAATGACATTGTAATAAGTATGTACAGTGCCAGTTAGCTACTGGAAATATCAGCAGGAAAATTTTTTAAAGTATATGATTGTCTACCACTAACTATACTGTCCACCTAAAACTAAAACAAAATAATATCGAATGTAAACTGTAATTGAAATAAATTTTAAAAAATTTTAAAAAGGTAGTACAATCAATGGATGATTGATTCTGGTGAGGTTGAAGAAATATATGGGTTTTAGAATTGTGACCAGGTCTAGGTCTCAGAAGAAAGAAGACGGGGTGCTGTAAAGAGGCAAGGGTCTATTAATACTCTACCTAGTGCAAAACAAGACAGTCCTCAGAATATAAGATCTTCTTGAATTAGCTCAATCAATGGCTGTTGAAATGGACACTCCTAACAATTTTCATACAACATAAAATTATGCTCTTTCAATAACATCAGGTTTCTTTAAGACACCTTTCACACCAAATCTCATTTGCTTTTCTACCACAAAATTGAACTAGGTATTTTAGATATATGGGTATGTGTAGAGACATTCACAATACCACAATGATTTCATTATGCCTTCACCTACCCTCCTAGACAGTGAATTCCTCTGAGGAGACTTTGGTTTGTTCACCATAAGGAAAATCTAAGCCTCAATTTCCTTAACTATAAAATAGGGATAAGACTATTTTAACTCCCAGGGTTTGGTTGGGTTAGAGATAATGCCCCTAGCAAAATGATTGGCAAATATAGTATGCTCAATGTATGTTAGCTGGTATTATTTATAATTATAGCACCTATAGTACTGTGCCTGCAAGTGTCTAATAGATGCTTACCCAATGACTGATTCATATTTTAAACTTGAGGAAATGGAGTTCCAGCTGTTGATTACTTCCTAAATATAAGAAGTTAAATATTAGAGTTGTGATAAGAAACCAGGTATCCTTATTCTCTGCTTCTTGGGTTTTCTTCCCCACTATATCTACTGCCACTAGTTTCAGGAATTAGCCTAAAATTGAGAAGTCAGGAAAAGAAGAATCTCAAGAAAGTGTCTTTTTTTCTTTTGCTTTTTAAAAAAAATCAACATTGCTTTACTGACTTTACAATATTATTTATACTGTTTGTACACTTCCTGAACAACCGTCATAGATGATTTCATAACTGTTTTAGAAACTGACAAAGGAAAGAGAGAACCAAGATGGTGGCATAGGTAAATACCTATACTTGCTGCCTCTCACAACCACATCAAAATTACAACTAAAAGGCAGAACAACTACCACCCAGAACTGCGGGAAAGCTGGCTGAGTGGAAGTTCCACAACTAGAGAGGTGAAGAAAGCTCATTGAGACCGGTAAGAGGTGCAGAGGTGTGGAAAGTGCTGGCACCTGGATGTGCTGCTCTTTTAATTGGGAGGGAGATACAAGCTCCCGCTTGCTCTGAACTCCAGTTCCAGGTGGACTCTGGGGGACCCAGACACATATGGGGAGAAACTGGACTGTCTGGCATGGGGACAGGAATGCGAGGGCAGCTTTCTCTCAGAGGTGCTCACAGCGATCATTGTTCCTGCATGGGGGCTCATGAAGCAGAGACCCGGGGACCTCTCCAGTGCAGGGCTGACTGGCAGCCATTGCTGTTTGCTCTGCCCTGGTGATTCCCTGAGGTCCCACCCCACCGAATTTACAACCCCACCCAAGCTGTGTGCATCGGTTTTTGCATATGAATGGCCTGTCCTTTCTCCGCATAACACCCATCAAACTGCAGCTGGGTCAGAGAGCTCCAGAGCTTCCAAAAGAAGATCCAAGGCCCGCCTGCCTTGCTTCATAGCTGGGCCTCATCTGGGCACTTCCTAACCCCATAAAAAGAGGAGGAATCTGCAGATGTCTCCTGCTGGGTAGCCTCGGGCAGAGGCTAAATTAGCACCTCCTTAGAGATCCAAGAGCCAGTGTACCCAGTGGTCAGAGTGGGACCATCCAGATTACAACTCCTCAGATCCATAAGGGACACACTCAGGGGGCAGACTCAGTGAGCACCAAAGCCCCACTGAAGCAAGTCTTGCCCCAGAAGGGTGTCTCCAGCACAGAAGTTCTCCCACTGTAGACACAGCTGATTCTCACAGCCAATTGGCCTGGAGGTCAATTCCTCCCAGTGATACCAGCAACAATCAAGGCTTAACTACAACAAGACTGTGCAAATAGCCAACAAAGGGGTGCACCAAGAGTGTCCACCTCAGTTGATTGGGGAGGCTGAGCCACTGGGCCCTATAGAACACCTACCACACAAGGCCACTCTATCAACTCAAGGAGACTTAGCAGCTGCTCAGTACATAGAAACAAATGCAGGGAAGCAGCCAAAATGCTGAGACAAAGAAACATGTCACAAATGAAAGAAATGGATGAAAACAAAATACTGGATATAGAGTTCAAAACCACAGTTATAAAGTTACTCAAGAATCTTCTAGAAACCTCCAAGAAATTTGGTGAGACCCTCAAGGATATGAAAAGGACCAATCAGAAATTAAGCATATACTGACTGAAATAAAGGATATTATACAGAGTTCCAACAGCAGACTAGAGGATCACAAGAATCAAGTCAAAGATTTGAAATACAAAGAAGCAAAAAACACCCAA
>NW_005357414.1:3422942-3436733 GCF_000412655.1 Myotis brandtii | reverse complement strand
GGCAACTGGCTGGAGGGGAGCTATGGGGGGGGGGAACATCTATAATAATCCGAACAATAAAGATTAAAAAAAAACTGACAAAGGAATAATTTTTATGTCCATTTCCCAGATTTAAAAAGAAAACTTGAGTCTTAGAGAATTGGTGTCACTTGCTATTTAAGTTACAAAACAAGGACAATTATTCTCTTTACAGTGCACAGCTAAACTTCAAAACCAATACAAAATACTAAGGTGCCCTTTAATAACTTTTATTCCCCTCCAGTGGCCTTAGGATCCAGAAACCCAGAGAGGCCTCTAGCCAAAGAGGCCTCTAGTTCATGAGGCCACATTCAAAATAATGGCTACCACTTATCGAGTGTCTGCTATGTGCCAGGTTAAGTACTTCACTTTTGTTACCTCCCAGAACTGACCCAACTACATTGTGAGGCAGGCACTATTACAACCATCATGTCACAGGTAAGGAAATTGAAGTTTAGAGGGGTTAAATAGTTTGCCTACCTAAGGTCAGATAGCAAATGAGTGGCATGAATTCAAACCCAGTTTGTTTTTTTTAAATATATTTTATTGATTTTTTACAGAGAGGAAGGGAGTGGGATAGTTAGAAACATCGATGAGAGAGAAACATCAATCAGCCGCCTCCTGCACACTCCCCACTGGGGATGTGCCCCCAACCAAGGTACATGCCCTTGACTGGAATCGAACCTGGGACCCTTGAGTCCGCAGGCCGACGCTCTATCCACTGAGCCAAACCAGCCAGGGCTCAAACCCAGTTTTGACAGAACATCTTAGTGATCCAAAATGGCAGTGAAATAAGTGGAAGCTACAATGACACTCTCCCAGGAGCAAACTGGAATTACAACTAAAATACAAAAAACAAAAAAACAAAAACCCCACCATGAAATATCAACTGAATATTAGCTGAAAAGAACCTTAATAACCAAGGATGAAAAGTGGAGACTGCATAGAGACTGGTAGGAAGTGTGGAGGTGCAAAAGGGCTGGCTGGGTTCACACATGCAGCAGCTGAAGTTCCATAGGGATATCTCAATTGTGGAAGGTTCCCACTGAGAACTCTGGGTCTAAACCACAAGTGGGTTTCCCAGCCCAGAGCACCAGAACTGAGAAAGGTGCCCACATAATATCTGGCTATGAAAAGGAGCAGGGCTGCTATCTGCCATCAAGAGATGACTGGAAATGCAGGCAACCTCTTAAAGGGCAACACAAAATTTTGTGTTCAGCCAATCACCTTGGGCTATGAAAGAGGGAGGGAAGAGTGGACTAGAGTGATGTGACCAGAATCCAGGGTTGGGGGCTCTGGAATTAGAGCATGGAAAACAGCCACCCAAGTTTCCTGTGCTGTGTCATTCCCTCATATTTCAGAGGACATCTTTCTCTGGCAGACCTTTACCATCAGGCAGCTTTTGCCTGGAAGGGAAGCAATTGCCCCACCCTGTTGGAAAACCTCTTGCCCCATCCTGTGGTAGATAGCTTGAGGCCAATCAAGGCTGATAACAATCAGACTGCAAGCACAAGCGGTTCTCTGGAGGCTTTGAGTCTTTGCCTGGTCTTTTTTTGGGCCCAGGGATAATAAAAGCAGACCCCAGTGAACATCTTGGTCTTTCCCAAAGGCATTCAGCCCCAGATGAGTGAGCCACTATTTGTGAATTGTTCATAGACCCAAACAGGGTACTCAGGGTCAGTCAGAAACAGCATTTCACATTTTCCTGCACTAGAGATTGGGAGTAGTAGCACATCTACCTAATAAATAGACACAAACACACAGACAGCCAAAATGGGGAAACAAAAAAACAAGCCCCAAATGGAAGAAGAAGATAATTCACAGGAAGCAGAGCTAAATGAAATGGAGATAAGAAATGTATCAGATATAGAGTTCAGAATAATGATGGCAAAGATGTTCAGCAGCATGAAAAAAATATATAGTAAGTATGAAAAAAGGCCAGTCAGAAATGAAGAATGACATAGCACTGATAACACTAATAGTGGAAGGACTACACAGCAGATTAGGGGAAGTTGAGGATCATATCAGTGAAATAAAAAACAGGGTAGAAAAAATCACTCAATCAGAGAACCAAAAATAAAAAAATAATTAAAAAAAGGACGATGGCTTAGGGGAGCTGTGGGACAACATGAAAATGTATCAATATTCACATAATTGGTGTTCCAGAAGGTGAAGAAAGTGAGCAAGGGAGAGAGAACCTGATTGAAGAAATATTGGCAGAAATCTTTCATAACCTGGTGAATGAAAAGTCACACAAGTTCAGGAGACACAGAGAGTCCCAAGCAAGAAGAACCCAAAGAGGCCCATGCCCAGACATAGCATAATTAAAATGTCAAAAATTAAAGACAAAGAGATAATCTTAAAGGCGGCAAGAGAAAAGCAATTTTTTACCTTCAAAGGAGATCCTAAAAGGATTTCAGCTGATTTCTCATCAGAAACTCTACAGGCCAGAAGGGAATGGTATGAAGTTTTCAAGGTAAAGAAAAGCAAGGATCTGAAACCAAGATTACTATATCCAGCAAGGCTATCATTCAAAATAGATGGTAAAATAAAAAGCTTCCCAGAAAACAAAAGTCTAAAGGAGTTTATCACCACCAAACTAGCACTGCAAAAATGCTAAAAGTACAGCTATAATGAGAAGAAATATATATAGAGAGAAACATAGGCATAAAGAATTAAAATGCCCACAGATATACAAATGATTGTTAAAAAATACTATGGACAGGAAATGGACAAATTCCTAGGAAAGTACAACATTCCAAAACTCAATCAGGAAGAATCTAAAAACCTCAATAGGCCAATAACTATGGAAGAAATTGAAGCAGTCATCAAAAAGCTCCCAGCAAACAAAAGCCCAGGACCAGATGGCTTCTCAGGGGAGTTTTACCAAACTTTCAAGGAAGAACTAAAACCTATCCTCCTCAGACTACTACAAAAAATTCAGGAGGAAGGAACACTTCCAAGCTCATTCTATGAAGCCAGCATCACCCTAATACCAAAACCAGGTAAAGACAACACAATGAAAGAGAATTACAGGCCAATATCCCTCATGAACATAGATGCCAAAATCCTCAACAAAATCTTAGCAAATCGGATCCAACAGTACATCAGAAAGATCATACACCATGACCAAGTAGGATTTATCCCAGGGATGCAAGGATGGTACAACATCCGTAAATCAATAAACGTAATACATCACATAAACAAATTGAAAGAAAAAAACCACATGGTCATATCAATTGATGCAGAAAAAGCATTCGACAAAATCCAACACCCATTTTTGATAAAAACTCTCAGCAAGGTGGGAATAGAAGGATCATACCTCAACATAATAAAAGCCATATATGACAGGCCCACAGCCAACATCATACTCAATGGACAAAAACTAACACCATTTCCCCTAAGAACAGGAACAAGACAGGGATGCCCACTCTCGCCACTCCTCTTCAACATAGTCCTGGAAGTATTAGCCATTGCAATTAGACAAGAAGAAGAAATAAAAGGCATCCAAATTGGAAAAGAGGAAGTAAAACTGTCCTTATTTGCAGACGACATGATATTATACATACAAAACCCTAGAGACTCCATCAAAAAACTACTAGACTTAATACATGAATTTGGCAATGTAGCAGGATACAAAATTAACCCCAAGAAATCTGAGGCATTTCTATACACCAATAGTGAACTTTCAGAAAGAGAGATTATAAAAACAATCCCATTTACCATCGCACCAAAAAAATTAAGCTACCTAGGAATAAACTTAACTAAAGAGGTAAAAGACCTCTACTCAGAAAACTACAGGACGTTGAAAAAAGAGATAGAGGAAGACATAAAGAGATGGAAGAACATACCATGTTCTTGGATTGGTAGAATCAACATCATTAAAATGTCCATACTACCCAAAGCAATCTATAAATTCAACGCACTTCCCATTAAAATACCAATGGCCTACTTCAAAGATCTAGAACGAACTCTCCAAAAATTCATCTGGAATAAAAAAAGACCCCGAATAGCTGCAGCGATCCTGAGAAAGAACAAAGTAGGTGGGATCTCAATGCCAGATATCAAGCTGTATTACAAAGCCACTGTTCTCAAAACTGCCTGGTACTGGCACAAGAACAGACATATAGATCAGTGGAATAGAATAGAGAGTCCAGAAATTAGCCCGAACCAATATGCTCAATTAATATTTGACAAAGGAGGCAAGAACATACAATGGAGCCAAGATAGTCTCTTCAATAAGTGGTGTTGGGAAAATTGGACAGATATATGCAAGAAAATGAAACTAGACCACCAACTTACACCATACACAAAAATAAACTCAAAATGGATAAAGGACTTAAATGTACGACAGGAAACCATAAAAATTCTAGAAGAATTCAAAGGCAACAAAATCTCAGACATATGCCGAAGCAATTTCTTCACTGATACAGCTCCTAGGGCAGTTGAAACTAAAGAGAAAATGAACAAATGGGACTACATCAAAATAAAAAGCTTCTGCACAGCAAAAGAAACCATCAACAAAACAACAAGAAAACCCACTGCGTGGGAAAACATATTTGCCAATGTCATATCTGATAAGGGCCTAATCTCCAAAATTTATAGGGAACTCATACAACTTAACAAAAGGAAGATAAACAATCCAATCAAAAAATGGGCAAAGGATCTAAATAGACACCTTTCAAAAGAGGACATTCAGAAAGCCAAGAGACATATGAAAACATGCTCAAAGTCACTAATCATCCGAGAGATGCAAATCAAAACAACAATGAGGTACCATCTCACACCTGTCAGACTGGCTATCATCAACAAATCAACAAATGACAAGTGCTGGAGAGGATGTGGAGAAAAAGGAACACTTGTGCACTGCTGGTGGGAATGCAGACTGGTGCAGCCACTATGGAAGACAGTATGGAGTTTCCTCAAAAAACAAAACATGGAACTCCCATTTGACCCTGTGATCCCACTTCTAGGAATATATCCCAAGAAACCAGAAACACCAATCAGAAAGGATCTATGCACCCCTATGTTCATAGCAGCACAATTCACCATAGCTAAGATTTGGAAACAGCCTAAGTGCCCATCAGTAGATGAATGGATTAGAAAACTGTGGTACATCTACACGATGGAATACTATGCTGCTGTAAAAAAGAAGGAACTCTTACCATTTGCAACAGCATGGATGGAACTGGAGAGCATTATGCTAAGTGAAATAAGCCAGTCAATGAAGGAAAAACACCACATGATCTCACTCACTCATGGATAATAAAGACCATTATAAACTTATGAACAAAAATAGATACAGAGGCAGAGCTGCCTCGAACAGACTGTCAAACTACAGCGGGAAGGCCGGGAGGGTTGGGGGGCAGGGGGGTAAGAGATTAACCGAAGGACTTGTATGCATGCATATAAGCATAACCAATGAACATAAGACACTGGTGGTTAGGGGAGGCCAGGGGATTATCAAGGGCGGGGGAAAAAAAAGGACACATATGTAATACCCTTTGTAATACTTTAAGCAATAATAAAAAAGAAAGAATTAAAATGGCAATAAATAAGTACTTATCAATAATAAGCTTATATGTAAATGTAGTAAATACTGCAATCAAAAAACATAGGGTAGCTGAATGAATATAAAAATATGACCCAATTACATACTGTCTACAAAAGAACCACCTTAGTACAAAAGACTCACACAGGATGAGAGTGAAGGGATAAAAAAAAAAATTCACATGCATATAAAAAGGATAAAAAAGCTGTTGTAGCAGTATTCATATCTGAAAAAATAGATTTCAAATGAAGGTTATCACAAGAGACAATAAAGGTAAGTACAAAATACTAAATAAATTGATCCAACAAGAGGATATAACCCTAGTAAACATATAAGCACACAATATAGGAACACCTGATTATGTAAAACAAAAACAAAAACAAAAAGTTCTAGAGGCCTTTAAGGGAGAGATTGACAGCAATACATAGCAAGGGACTTTAACACTCACATGATTTCACTGGATAGATCTTTCAGACAAAACTTAACAAGGAAACAGAGACTCTAAATGACACACTGGATCAGATGGTTTTAATAGAAGTTTACAGAACATTTCACCCAAAGCTACAGAATATACATTCTTCACAAGTGCACATGGGTCATTTTCAAAGATAGACCACATGTTAGGACACAAATCAAGCCTCTACAAGTTCAAGAATATTGAAATTATATCAAGCATCTTCTCATATCACAAGGGAATGAAATTAGAAATCAAGTACAGTAAAAACATTCAAGAACATTCAAATATATGGAGGCTAAGTAGCATGTTATTGAACAATAAATGGGTTACCAATAAGATAAAGAAAGAAATTAAAAACTTTCTGAAACAAATTAAAATGAGTACATAACAATCCAAAATCTCTGGAACACATAAAAAGCAGTCTCGAGAGGGAGTTCATAGCACTACAAGCATACTTCAAAAAACAAGAAAAATTAATAAACTATTTAACCCTACAACTTAAAGAAATAGAAAGAAAAAAAAACAAGAAAAGCTTAGAGTAAGTATAAGAAAGAAAATAATAAAGATTAAAGCCAAAATAAATGACATAGAGACTAAATAAACAATAAAAATATCAGTAAAAGCATGTGCAGGCTCTTTGAAAAAATAAACAAGACTGATGAACCATTAGCCAAATTAATCAAGAAAATGAAGAGAGAGGACCTGAATAAATAAAATCAGAAAGTGGTGAAGTAACAACAGACACCACAGAAATGCAAAGGATTGTAAGAAAAAGCTATGGACAACTATATGCCAACAAGCTGAACAACTTGGATGAAATGGACAAATTCATAGAAAAATACAATCTTCCAAAACTGAATCAGGAAGAATCAGAAAACCTGAATAGGCCAATAACAACTGATGAAATTGAAGCAGTAATTAAAAAACAAAACAAAATAAAACAAAAAATTCCTAGCAAACAAAATCCCTAGTCCAGTTGGCTTCACAGGGGAGTTTGACCAAATTTTTCAAGAACTAACACCTATATTCCTCAAACTATGATAAAAAATCCAAGAGGAAGGAACACTTCCAAATTCTTCTTATGAGCCCAGCATTATCCTAATTCTGAAACCAGAAAAACACACTACAAAGAAAGAGAATTAAAGGCCAATATCTCTGATGAACATAGATGCTAAAAGCCTCAGCAAAATATTAGTAAATTGCACCAAGCAATACATTAAAAAGATTATACACCTTGACAAAGTGGGATTTATTCCAGGGATACAAGGCTGGTACAATTTTCACAAATGAATAAATGTGATACATCACAGAAATAAATTGAAAGACAAAAATCACATGATCATATCAATTGATATAGAAAAAACATTCAACAAAAACCAACACCTGTTTTTTATTTTAAAAAATCTCAGCAAAGTGGGAATAGAGGGATCATATCTCAACATAATAAAGACCATATATGGCAAACGTACAACAAACATCACATTCAATGAACAAAAACTAAAACCATTTATCCTAAGAACAGGAACAAGACAGAGATGTCCAATTTCACCACTCTTATTCTACATAGTATTGGAAGTCCTAGCACAGTATCAGACAAGAAGAAGAAATAAAAAGCATCCAAATTGGCAAAGAGGAGCTAAAACTTGTTATTCATAGATGACATGATATGTACATAGAAAACCCTAAAGACTCCACCAAAAAAAGCTGCTAGAGTTAATAAATGAATTTGGCAAAGTAGCAGGATACAAAATTAACACCCAGAAATCGATGACATTTTTATACACCAATAATGAATTGTCAGAAATAGAAACTAAACAAACAATCCCATTTACCATTGCAAGAAAAAATTATGATACCTAGGAATAAACTTAATTAAGGAGGTAAAAGAGCTGTACTCAGAAATCAACAGGATGTTGATAAAAGTGATAGAAGAAGATATAAACAAGTGAAAAAATATGCAGTGTTCATAGATTGGTAGAATTTACATAATTAAAATGTTCATACTACCCAAAGCAATCTATAGATTCAATGCAATCCCTATTACAATACTAAGAGCACATTTCACTTATCCAGAACCAATACTTCAAAAATTAATATGGAACCAAAAAAGACCCTGAATAGCTGCAGAAATCTTGAGAAAGAAGAACAAAGTTGGAGGAATCACAGTACCAGATTTCAAGTTATACTACAAAGCCACTGTAATCAAAAGAGTCTGGTACTGGCACAATAATAGGCATATAGATCCATGGGACAGAATAAAGAACCCAGAAATTGATCCAAACCATTATGTTCAATTAATATTTGACAAAGGAGGCAAGAGTATACAATGGAGTCAAGAGTCTCTTCAATAAATGGTGCTGGGAACATTGGACAGATACATGTAAAAAAAAATGAAACTAGACCACCAACTTAACACCATACACAAGAATAAATTCAAAATGGATAAAGGACTTAAACATAAGATGGGAAACCATAAAAATCTTAGAAGTCATAGGCAGCAAAAGACATCTCTTGTAGCATTATGCTTGTGATATATCTCCCAGGGCAAGGGAAACTAAGGAGAAAATAAACAAATGGGACTACATCAAAATAAAAGATTTCTGCACAGCAAAAGAAACCATCTAAAAAAATGAAAAGGTAGCCCAGTGTATGGGAGAACATATTTGGCAATGATACATCTGATAAAGGGTTAATATCCAAAATATATAAGGGAATGCATACAACTTAATAAAATGAAGATAAACAATACAATTAAAAAATGGGCCAAGGATTGAAATAGACATTTCTCCAAAGTGGACATGCAGATGACCAAGAGACATGAAAATATGCTTATAGTCACTGGTCATCAGAGAGATGTAAATTAAAACAACAATGAGGTATCACCTTACACCTGTCAGAACAGCTACCATGAACAAATCAACAAATGACAAGTGCTGGCGAAGATGTGTAGTAAAGGGAACCCTAGTACTCTGCTGGTGGGAATGCAGACTGGTGCAATTATTATGGAAAACAGAATGGCATTTCCTCAAAAAAATTAAATATGGAACTGCCATTTGACCCAGTGATCCCACTTCTAGGAATATATCCCAGGAAAACCGAAGCACCAATCAGAAAGAATGTATGTACCCCTATGTTCATATCAGCACAATTTACAATAGCTGAGATCCGGAAAACAGCCCAAATGTCCACCAGTAGATGAGTGGATGAAAAAGCTGTGGTATATTTACACAATGGAATACCATGCAGCAGTAAAAGGAAGTATCTCTTACCATTTGAGACAGCATTGAGGGGCCTGGAGATTATTATGCTAAGCGCAATCAGTCAGAAGAATACCAGTATCACATGGTCTCACTTTTATGTAGAATCTAATGAACAAAATAAACTAATGAACAGAATAGATCCAGAGACATAGAAGTGTGGAACAGACTGTGAAATATCAGAGGGAAGGCGGGGTTGGTTGGGTGGGTGGAAAGAGATCAATGCAAGAACTTGTATGCATATATGCATAACCCATGGACACATATAATAGGGTGGTGAAGGCCTTGGACAGGGGTGGAGGTGGGCTAGAAGGGGTCAGTGGGGGAAAAATGGGGACACATTTCAACAGTAAAGATTTTAAAAAATCTTAGTGCTCTTCCAGGCTCCCATTAACATCATCCTATGTTTCTGAACTTGGTGGTAATAATACAGAAAATATGATTTCACTTTGAGCAAATTCTACAACAAAAACCTTTTTATTGAAATTTAAACACATGCACATATTTAATGTGCACTTAGCTTTCAAGAACAGCTCCCTATGAGTTTATGAATCAAAGGCTCTTGGTAGAGAAGGAAGTGAATGATCTGTGAGAGTTGGCTCCCTACCAGGTGGAACTTGTACTCACACTTTATTTTAAGGTTGAAACTGACACCAGACATTGCTGAATAGTTCAGGAAGGCATTTCCCTCCAATGACTATCTGACTGTGTTCACACACATACACAAATACAACTGACAGGGTCAGCGGTTGGGGAGAAGAACAGGCATGCCATATTTCACTTGGTAAAGCCCTTCCAGCCAGAATGAACCAGGGATAAACCACTGTTCAATTAGACCTTAAAGTGAATTTCCCATGCTGTGTGTGCCAGGCACTGTGCTAGGTGTTGCAGATATGAGTATAAAAAAATGAATACAACTTGTACATGAATGCTCATAGCAACTTTATTCATAATAAACCCAAAGTGAAAAGAGCCTAAATTTCCATCTGTAGGTGAATGGATAAACAAGTTGTGACATATTTGTACAATGGGACACTATTAAGGAATTAAAAAAACAAACTATTGAGGCATGTAACTGTATGAATGAATCGCACAGATGTGTTTTTGAGTGAAACATTCCAGATACATAAGAGTATATTTAGTATTAATCCACTTATATATGTTCTAGAATAGGTAAAGTGAATACATGATGATAGAAATCAGAATAGTGGTTACTCCAGGGGTGGGGGGTGAGGTTCACTGGGGGTATAAGGGGCTTTCTGGGATGATAGACATTTTCACATCTTATTTAGGACAATGTTTATGAGTATATACATTTATCAAAACTTATGAAACTATACAATTATAATCAGTATATTTATTGTTTGTAAACTATAATTCAATTAAAAATAACTATAAGCCATCATGGAGCTTACATTTCCATGTGGATACAGATAAATACAGAAATATTTAAAGAATAGTAATTGTGAAAAGTGTGATGGAGAAAAATAGGATGCTATGAAAGTTTATGATGTTTAAATCATTAAGATGTAAGGATTATTCCTTCATTCATTAAATATTTAATGAGTGCCTACTCTATGCCAGGCACTGGATTACACCCTGCAGATATACTGTTAAGTAAAGTAGACTAGATTCCCTGCTATATATTCTTGTAAAGGAGACAGGCATTAAGCAAATAATTTTTTTATTTATAATTGTGCTATATGATACAAAGGCAACCAATGGAAGAATATGAAAACATAAAACGGGGCACTTGGACTCCTTGTTGGGATCAGAAGAAGTTTATGTAAGAAAGTATGGTTAAACTGAGGTCTTAAGAATGAGAAAGTGTAAGTGAATGCTTCCAGGGCATGCTCCCAGGAACAAACTGGAATTACAACTAAAATACAGAAAAGCTTCCTGAATAATCAATGGAAGACTCATAGGAGAGAACCCTGATACCCAGAGACCAAAAATGGAGACTGCATAGAGACTGGTAGGAGGAATGGAGATGCAAAAGGGTTGGCTGGGCATGTACAGACAGCAACCAAAGTTCCGGAGAGATATCTCAGCTGTAGCAACTTGCCACTGAGAATTTTGGATATAATCCCTAAACTGGGCCCCCCAGCAGAGAGTACCACAACTGAGAAGGGTACCAACATAACATCTGGCTATAGAAAGAGGCAGGGTTGTTGTCTGTCAGGGAGTGATGGCTGAAAATTCAGGCAGCCTCTTTAAGGGCCAATGCACAAAATTCCCTGTGGAGCCACCCACCTTGTGCTCTGGCAGAGGGAGGGCAGAGTGCACTGGAGCTGTGTGAGCAGAAGCCAGAATTGGGGTCTATGGGGTTAGAGTTCAGAAGGCAGATACCCCAAGTTTACTGTGCTGAGCCATTCCCTTACACAGTGGAGGATACCTTTCCCACACATTTGCCTTGCCTGGGGGAAGACAGTTGACCCACCCTATGGGAAAACACCTTGCCCCGAGGCCACTTAAGAGACTAAAAATAACAATTAGCCTCCAAGTAGAAGTACTGCCCCACCCTGTTTAAAAAATTCTCACCACACCTGAGGATGATTGCCTGGGGGCAATTCAAGTCAGAATTCTAGCAGTCTGTAGGCAGAGGTGGTCTCTGAAGGCTTTGTGTCTTTGCCTGATCTAGTTAGTTAGAAACAGTGTTTGACAATGTCCTGTACTAGAGATTGAGAGGAGTAGATCTACCAAATACATAGTCACAGCATATAGATCAATAGAACAGAACAGAGAACCAAGAAATTCACCCAAGCCATTATGCTCAATTAGTATTTGACAAAGGAGGCAACAGTATAGACAGTCTCTTCAATAAATGGTGTTGGGAAAATTGGACAGATACATGCAGAAAAATGAAACTAGACCACCAACTTACACCATACACAGGAACAAACTCAAAATGGATAAAAGACTTAAATGTAAGTGGTGAAATCATAAAAAGCTTAGAAGAAACCATAGGCAGCAAAATTTCAGACATCTCTCATAGCAATATGTTTACCAATACATCTAGGGCCGTGGTCGGCAAACTGTGGCTCGCGAGCCACATGCGGCTCTTTGGCCCCTTGAGTGTGGCTCTTCCTAAGCCTTAGGAGTACCCTAATTAAGTTAATAACAATGTACCTACCTATATAGTTTAAGTTTAAAAAATTTGGCTCTCAAAAGAAATTTCAATCATTGTACTGTTGATATTTGGCTCTGTTGACTAATGAGTTTGCCGACCACTGTCCTAGGGCAAAGGAAACTAAGGAGAAAATAAACAAATGGGACTACATCAAAATAAAAAGCTTCTGAATGAGTGATTTTTTCAATACTGTCTTCTAATTCACTGATCTGATCCTCAGTTTTCCCTAATCTGCTGTGTATTCTGTCCAATGTGTTCTTTATTTGTGTTATGTAATTATTTATTTCCAACTGTTCTTTTTTCATAGTTACTATGTCTTTTCTCATACTGTTGAGCATCTTTACCATCATTACTCTGAATTCTGTTTCAGATAAATTTCTTTGCTTCATTTATCTCTTCTTCTGGAGAATTCTCTTATTCTTTCATTTAGGGGTTATTTCTGTGTCTCCTCATTTTGGCTGTCTGTTTGGGTTTGTGACTATGTATTTGGTAGATCTACTCCTCTCAATCTCTAGTACAGGACATTGTCAAACACTGTTTCTAACTAACTAGAGAAACCAGCAACAAAATGAAAAGGTAGCCCAGTATATGGGAGAACATATCTGACAATGTTACATCTGATAAAGGGTTAATATCCCAAATGTATAAGTAACTCATAAAACTTAACAAAAGGAAGACAAACAATCCAATTAAAAAATGGGCCAAGGACCTAAAGAGACACTTTTCCAAAGAGGACATACAGATGGCCAAGAGATATATGAAGAAATTCCCAAAGTCACTAATCATCTGAGAAAATGCAAATCAAAAAGAAAATGAGTTAGCATTTCACATCTATCAGAATGGCTACCATCAACAAACAACAAATGACAAGTGCTGGTGAGGATGTGGAGAAAAAGGAACCCTCGTACATTGCTGGTGGGAATGCACACTGGTGAAACCATGATGGAAAACAGTATGGAGTTTCCTCAAAAAATTAAATATGGAACTACCATTTGACCCAGTGATCCCACTCTTAGGAATATATCCTAAGAAACCCGAAGCACCAATCAGAGAGAATGTGTGCACCCCCTATGTTCATAGCAGCACAATTTACAATAGCTAAGATCTGGAAACAGCCCAAGTGCCCATCAGTCTATGAGTGAATAAACCATCCATGGTACATTTATACCAAGGAATACTATACAGCAGTAAAAAAGAAGAATCTCTTACCCTTTTTAGACAGCATAGAAGGACCTGGAGAGCATCATGCTAAGTGAAATAAGTCAGTCAGAGAAAGACAAATATCACATGATCGCACTCATATTTGAAATCTAATTAACAAAAGAAACTGATGAAGGAAGTGGATCCAGAGACTTGGTAACATGCAACAAAGTGTGGA
>NW_005357414.1:3396556-3422875 GCF_000412655.1 Myotis brandtii | reverse complement strand
ATATATGCATAAACCATGGACACAGACAATAGGGTGAAGGCCTGTGGTGGGTGCAGGGGAGGATAAGGGGGTGTCTGGAGGGTGTCAATAGGGGAAAAGGGGGATATATGTAATACTTTCAACAATAAAGAATTATTTTTAAAAAAAGAATGAGAAAGCAAGCAGATTAAGAAATGAGAGTGAGGTATAGAATCTTCCTTGCACAGGAAACAATATATACACATACCCTGTGGTGAGAGAGAGTATGGCAAATAGGAGAAACTAAAAGAAAGCTAAAGTGACTGAAAAAAGAAAGTAAAGGGGAAGGTGATAGGAGATGGTACTGTACATAGGCAGGCAAAGACCTACTCATGCAGAACCTAGAATGCCATGTTAGGGAGGTTGGTTTTTATTCTCAGGGCAACACGATTAGAATAATTTTAAGAAAGGATCAGAAAGATCATACACCATGACAAAGTAGGATTTATCCCAGGAATACAAGGATAAAAGTGATACACCTGCAAATCAATAAACTTGATACATCGCATAAATAAACTGAGAGATAAAAATCACATAGTCATATCAATTGACGCAGAAAAAGCATTTCACAAAATCCAACACCCTTTCATGATAAAAACCCTTAGCAAAATGGGAATAGAGGGATCTTACCTCAACATATTAAAAGCCTTATATGACAAAACCATTTCCCCTAAGAACAGGAACGAAAGAGGGATGCCCAGTTTTACCACTCCTGTTCAACATACTTCTGGAAGTGCTAGCAAAAGCAATTAGACAAGAAGAAGAAATAAAGGTATCCAAATTGGAAAACAAGATGTAAAACTGTCATTATTCGCAGATGACATGATACTGTACATAGAAAACCCTAAAGACTCCATCTCAAAATTATTAGACTTAATAAATGAATTTGGCAATGTTGCAGGATACAAAATTAACTCCAAGAAATCTACGGCATTTCTATACACCAATAGTGAACTTACAGAAAGAGAGACTAAAAAAACAATCCCATTAACCATCACACCAAAAAATAATTAAGATACCTAAGAATAAATTTAACTAAGGCAGTAAAAGACCTGCACTTGGAAAACTATAGGACACTGAAAAAAGAGATAGAGGAAGACATAAGCAGATGGAAGAACATACCGTGTTCATGGATTGGTAGAATCAACATTATTAAAATGTCCATACTACCCAAAGCAATCTATAGATTCAATGCACTCCCCATTAAAATACCAACAGCATATTTCACAGATCTAGAACGAACTCTCCAAAAATTTATCTGGAATAAAAAAACACCCCGAATAGCTGCAGTGATCCCGAGAAAGAACAAAGTAGGTGCGATCTCAATACCAGATATCAAAATGTATTACAAAGCCACTGTTCTCAAAACTGCATGGTACTGGCACAAGAACAGACATATAGACCAATGGAATATAATAGAGAGCCCAGAAATTGACTCAAACCACTATGCTCAATTAATATTTGACAAAGGAGGCAAGAACATACAATGGAGCCAAGATAGTCTCTTCAATAAATGGTGTTGGGAAAATTGGACAGATATATGCAAGAAAATGAAACTAGACCACCAACTTACACCATACACAAGAATAAACTCAAAATGGATAAAGGACTTAAATGTACGACAGGAAACCATAAAAATTCTAGAAGAATCCAAAGGCAACAAAATCTCAGACATATGCCAAAGCAATTTCTTCACTGATACAGCTCCTAGGGCACTTGAAACTAAAGAGAAAATGAACAAATGGGACTACATCAAAATAAAAAGCTTCTGCACAGCAAAAGAAACCATCAACAAAACAACAAGAAAACCCACTGCATGGGAAAACATATTTGCCAACGTCATATCTGATAAGGGCCTAATCTCCAAAATTTATAGGGAACTCATACAACTTAACAAAAAGAAGATAAACAATCCAATCAAAAAATGGGCAAAGGATCTAAATAGACACCTTTCAAAAGAGGACATTCAGAAAGCCAAGAGACATATGAAAACATGCTCAAAGTCACTAATCATCCGAGAGATGCAAATCAAAACAACAATGAGGTACCATCTCACACCTGTCAGAATGGCTATCATCAACAAATCAACAAACGACAAGTGCTGGAGAGGATGTGGAGAAAAAGGAACACTTGTGCACTGCTGGTGGGAATGCAGACTGGTGCAGCCACTATGGAAGACAGTATGGAGTTTCCTCAAAAAACAAAACATGGAACTCCCATTTGACCCTGTGATCCCACTTCTAGGAATATATCCCAAGAAACCAGAAACACCAATCAGAAAGGATATATGCACCCATATGTTCATAGCAGCACAATTCACCATAGCTAAGATCTGGAAACAGCCTAAGTGCCCAAGCCTAAGTGCCCATCAGCAGATGAGTGGATTAGAAAACGGTGGTACATCTACAAAATGGAATACTAAACTGTGGTAAAAAGAAGGAATTCTTACCATTTGCAACAGCATGGATGGAACTGGAGAGCATTATGCTCAGTAAAATAAGCCAGTCAGAGAAAGATAAATATCACATGATCTCACTTATTTATAAAATATAATGAACAACATAAACTGATGAATAAAAACAGATTCAGAGACAGAGAAGCATCAATCAGACCTTCAAACTTCAGAGGGAAGGTAGGGGAGGGTGGGGGTAAGGGGAAGAGATCAACCAAAGGACTTGTATGCATGCATATAAGCCTAACCAATGGACACAGACAACAGGGGGGTGAGGGCATGAGTGGGGGTGTTGGGGGGATAATGGGAGGATAAGGACACATATGTAATACCTTAATCAATAAAGAAATTTTTTAAAAAAAGATCCACCTATTGCCTCCAATATTCTACTTACAGAGATCTATCTTTCAGCTGTTCCCTTTTACTAGTTTGTCTTTCATGGCTCATCCATTTCTCTGGAAACCCTAGCCACATACTTTCTTTTTCTTTTTTTCATATATGATACCTTCAACCATCCTTTATTAAATGGTTCCTTTCCTCTTCCAATAATACAACTGTTTATGTTTCATTATAGTATTCATTGTCATTGTCTACTATAACATCCTCCCTTTTAATTACTTCAGAAAAATTGTGATGATCGTTTTATAATAAAAATATATGTTTTTCTGAGTGATTAGGCTGAGTGTCAGTTTCCTCAGCTGTGCAATGCATGGTGGGGCTGTATGTCATTCTATGTGCTGTGTGTCTACTCTTGCTACTACTATATAGTGTCATGGGCTTTAGAGGCTTGACCCAAAGCCTTTTCACTCATTTGCAATGTGATGCCTTCAGGAAAACCATCCCAAGTTGAAAACAAAATTCTTTAGGGTTTATATTTGGGAGCCTAAGTTAGAATGAAAGACTTGATAAGCTTTCAACAAATTGAACCTATAGGAATAGGAAGGATTAGGATTCCAGGATGGCTTCAGCTTGCTGAAAACTTCCTGACAGACTGTTTCATCTATTACTGAGTCCAGATAATCAAGGACACTGCTCTTTCTGTCTTTTGTACTAGGGGGAGGAAACCTAACAAATGCTCAGTTGAGATGGACAGTGAGTCCATGTAGAGTTCACCAATAGTAGCAACTCTAAGAAGAAGACGGAATAAGAGACAAATTCAGGTTGTTTCCATAAAGATAATATTTAGCTAGATATATAGCTCATGATATGGATAGTCTCTAAGGCCTACTGATGTAGATGAGGCTAAAGATGTTTTGCCTTGATCAGAGATGAGGAAAGATAACATGGGATGGAGCCTCTAAACTGGAAAAATAGAATGGCTCATATCAAATCCATCCCTCACGACTAGAAGAAAAATGATAGGAACCCTCCCCCAAGTACAAAACCCAGTAAATAGCAGACTAAGATCCCTTTCTTCATTTGCCAAGAACAGCATGATACTTTTACCTAATTTTATGGCAGCAATTTTAAGCTCTAAATCCCTTCAAAAGTTAATTTTAATTTTGCTCACAGGGTGAGCAAGACAAACCAACTTGTCACATATGCCTGCATTTCTATAATTAGGAGAAACAGCCCTAATCCCTTTTTATATGCAAAAAATAGAACTAGTCAAGTAGTCTACTTGGTTGGTGGGAACACGCTTTTAAAAGTATCATGCTAAAAATAAAACACTAAAGCATTATATATCATAAGCAAATTTCAAGCTTCAGTCTAAACATTTTGTCCTTAGCCAAAGTCCGCAAGCAATAGAGTGGTCCAGTACTTCTGTCTCTGCCATGTTTCCTGGCATTGAAACTCATGTACTTTCTAGGCTAAATGACATTCAAAACTGATTTCAGAAAGCCAATTTGTAGCAAGGCCCAAGCTATATCTTTGGTAATTTATTTGTAATGTACAAACTAGCAAAGTTCACTGAAGAAGAAATAGATAATCTGAATAGTCCTATATTGATTTTAAAAAACAGAATTTATAATTAAGCACTCCCCACAAAAAGCAAAACAAAACAAAACAAAAACCCTAAACCAGATAGTCTCTCTGGTGATTTCTACCAAGCAATTAAGGAATACATAATACCTTGTACACCCTATGCTGTAGTTTACATTACAACTGCGTGATTTTCTTGTGGCTTTGTTTTCCCATTTTGTTAAATCTTTTCCAATGTACTTTGTCATATTTTGCCACATTGTACAAATATCTTTAACAAGAGATCTCTTCTCTATATTTACAGAGCCAGGGTTCTCCAGGAAAACGAACTAAAAGGATGTGTGTGTGTGTGTGTGTGTGTGTGTGTGTGTGTGTGTGTGTGTGATAGAGAGGCAGAGAGAGATTGCTTATTTAACTTCCTATTTATTTACTAAAAATAATTGGCTCACAAAATGTGGGAGCTGGCAAGTCTGAATACTTCATGGATGGTTGGGCAGAATGAAGACCCAGGGAAGAGTTGATGGTGCAGTCTCAAGTCCAAAGACAGGCTGGAGGCAGGCTTTCTTCTTCCTCGGGAAACCTCGATCTTTTTCTCTTAAGGCCTTCAATTGATTGGGTGAGGCCAACCAACATTATGGAGGGTAATCTGCTTTACTCAAACTCTACTGATTTAAAAGTTAATCATATCTAAAAAATATATTCACAGCAACATTTATACTGGTGTTTGACCAAACATCTGGACACCATAGCGTAGCCAAGTTGACTCATTGCATATTTACTTCTGAACAGCAAGTAGAAAATACAGAGGGCAAACAAACATCAGGGAACACCAGGTCACTGCTTCCTTTCTAACTAGACAAAACAGATTTTCAGCAAAGTGAAATATGAAATGGATGTAATGGTGTTACAGAGGCAAAATGGATAAAAGATTTAAATGTAAGTTGTGAAACCATAAAAATTCTAGAAGAAACCATAGGCATTAAAATCTCAGACATCTGTAATATGAGCAATATGTTTATTGATACATCTCCTAGGCCCGCCGTGGTCGGCAAACTGCAGCTCACGAGCCACATGTGGCTCTTTGGCCCCTTGAGTGTGGCTCTTCCTAAACTTCAGGAGTACCCTAATTAAATTAATAACAATGTACCTACCTATATAGTTTAAGTTTAAAAAATTTGGCTCTCAAAAGAAATTTCAATTGTTGTACTGTTGATATTTGGCTCTGTTGACTAATGAGTTTGCCGACCACTGTCCTAGGGCAAGGGAAACTAAGGAGAAAATAAATAAATGGGACTCCATCAAAATAAAAAGCTTCTGCATGGCAAAAGAAACCATCAACAAAATAAAAAGGTAACCCAGTGTATGGGAGAACATATTTGGCAATGATACATCTGATAAAGGGTTATTATCCAAAATATATAATAAACTCATACAACTTAACAAAAGGAAGACAAACAATCCAATTTAAAAATGGGCAAAGGATCTAAATAGATACTTCTCCAAAGCATACATACAGATGGCCAAGAGATATATGAAAAAATGCTCAAAGTCACGATCATCAGAGAGATTCAAATTAAAATGACAATGAGATTTCCCCTCTCACCTGCCAGAATGGCTACCATCAACAAATGACAAGGGCTAATGAGGATGTAGACAAAAGGGAACCCTAGTACACTGCTGGCGGAATGCAGACTGGTGCAGCCATTATGGAAAACAGCATGGAGTTTCCTCAAAAAAGTAACTATTGAACTGACATTTGACACAGTAATTCCATTTCTAGGAATATATCCTAAGAGAACCAAAACACCAGTCAGCAAGAATGCATGCACTCCTATGTTCATAGCAGCACAATTTACAATAGCTAAGATCTAGAAACAGTCCAAGTGCCCATAAGTAGATGAGTAGATAAAAAAACACACTGTGGTACATTTACATCATGGAATACTATGCAACAGTAAAAGGAAGGATCTTTTACCTTTTGAGACAGCATTGAGGGGCCTGGAGAATATTATGCTAAGTGAAATAAACCAGTAAGAGAAAGGCATATATCACATGATCTCACTTATATGTGGAATCTAATGGACAAAATAAACTGATGAATAAAATATATTCAGAGACATAGAAGCACGGAACAGACTCTGAAATCTCAGAGGCAATATGGGGGAGGGTGTATGGGTGGGAAGGGATCAACCAAGGAACTTTTATTCATATATGCATAACCCATGGACACAGACAATAACGTGATGAAGGCCTGGAGGAGAGTTAGAAGAGGTTAATGGGGGGAAAAGGGGGCCATATGTAATACTTTCCACAATAAAGATTTTTTAAAAAAGAAAAATGTCTCTTTTATAAAAAACATACAGGGTTTTGCATTTTAAGGAAATTGTTCACTAGAATAATTAATGAGTATATGTATGTGTGTATGTGTACATATACACATATATACATGCAATTTGAATAATTAAAAAATCAAGGGTTTAAGGAATCAGAGAAGCTCATTTGTTTTTCTGGAAATTCGGGTCAGTTCCTGAGTTCTATAAGGAGGAGAGTCAAGGGTAATTAGTAAAGTCAATGAAAGGGCTGTACTTCTACTATCAGTGATGTTGACTGTACATTACATTTAACATGAGACTTATACAGGTTATTCCTAGTAGCTTCCCTTTATCTAGTGCTGGCTATGTGCCAAGCACTGTGATAAGTGCTTTATGGGGTTTATGTCATGTAATCTCCCAAACAACCCTTTTCCACAGATGAGAAAACTGAAGCTCAGAGGTCATATCACACAATCAGGATTATGCAACTAATAACCAGCAAAGGCAGGATTCAATTCAAACTTCAAAGCCCTTGTTTGTAACCACTATGCTAGATTTTTATGAAAACATGTCATTTTCAATAAATTTAACATATAATTACCATATGACATAGGAATTCCATTGCTAGTTATGTATCCAGAAGAACTGAAACAAAATCTTACACACCAATATTCATAGAAGTTCTAGTCACAATAGCCAAAATGCAAAAACTACCCAGATGTCTATCAACAGATGAATGAATAAACCAAATATGGTATATATCCATACAATGGAATATTATCGAGCCATAAAAAGGAATGAAATTTTGATATAGACTAAAACATGGATAAATCTTAAAAATATTATGCTAAGTGAAATGGGCCAGACACACAAGGCCACACGTTGTATAATTCCATTTCTATGAAATAATAATAGGCAAATTTGTAGATACAAACAGAGATTAGTGGTTCCATGGCCTGAGGAGATAGGGAAATGGGAAATGAATGCTTAATGGGTATGAGGTTCCCATTTGGTGTGGTGAAAAAGTTCTGAAACTAGATAGTTGTGATAGTTGCACAACATTGTGAATGTACTTAGTAAATGCTACAGAATTGTACACTTAAAAATGGTTAAAATGGTAAATTTTATATGAATTTTACCACAGTAAAAAGCAATCAGTCAAATAGTTTAATGGCCACTGATTTCCCCTGTGCCTAAATTTGTGGGTTTTGCTCTTTAAGGCATTTACGAGTGTCTTCCCTCTGCTGACCCATAAATACTCTAGGCTCATCTCCCCCTCTCTACTGTAACTCCTACTGTCCTTTCCCTATTCCTATTGGACCTGGAGTCTCTTCCCTCCTTCCTACCAAAATAAATTTTAGCCATCCTTCACAATCCAGCTCTATCCATGAACTTTCCTGATTATTTATTCTCTTCCTCTTCTAATCAGGAAACCCAGAATGACCCACTTTATTTTTAAATTAACTTTAAATGTTAACATTACACAACTGTTTCTAAAACAACGCCTTTTGGCTCTCAGGCTAATGTCCTATTAGCACCTCACTGTCTCCTATAGCACTTAGAGTTGTCAAAGTTGGCATATATATTCTGTGGAGGGTTCCTGGAAATTAGCCTTATTTCTCTGGTAAGACTGTCACTTCATGATGGGATAATACCCATTTCTTATACATCTTTGAATCACCCAACATGTGTTGGCACATAATAGATGCCCAACACATTATCATGATGAATGATCTACAAATTTTTACAACCTTCCTCAAACCTGTTGTTGACATTAAAATAGGACAGCATAAACCATCACTTCATCAGAAAGGAAACATCTGTTTATCCTACTGTGTTTTACTTTCTAACAAATTAAAATCACATGAGCTCTTGCTAGTAAAGCAAAGAGTAGACAGATACTTTCAAAAAGAGCCAATTCGATGTAGTAATTAAGAGCATATGTTCTGAATTAGAACAGACACTAAAATAAATTTCGTGCTCACTATCTTTGAAATCTTGGACAAATTACCTTACTTCTCTCAGCCTCAGTTTCCTCATCAGTAAACATGGGATATTTATAATAGTATCTGCCCTTTTTTTGTTGTTGTGAATATCAAACGAGATAAGGAAGCATAGGCCCAGACACATATGTTAGTATTTATGATTATCAATTGCTTTCCCCAAACCTCTTCCTAAGGAAACAGTTTATTCATTGACCTAGTGTTCAGGGAAGCATTCAGCATAGTCATCTATAGTATGGTAGGTTCAACCATTGGGCTGTAAACGGTGGCATCAGGGCCAAAATATATACATTAGGAAAGTTCTATAATCAAATCCAGGAAAATGTAGGCTGATGCTTTGATACTCTAATTACAATCTATTAAGTCCAAATAACTGTGCCAGCCAGACTCCTTTTGGAATAACTACAGTGTTCCTAAGCCTGAGAACAAAAGTGGGACTTGAATGAAGGGCTAGTTTGCATCCTGGAAGATGAACAAGTGTTCTGCTTGTGGCTTACCAACTGATAATAGAGAAATCAGTGTATGGGAATGAGATGGTATTCTCAGTGTTTAACAATAAGAATAAGCCTTTTAAATCCCTAAACTCTATGGGTCTCCTGGACACATGGTTGTTCATCAATTTTCTTCAAATATCTGATTGCCCATGCATGCCAAGACAACTGCCCATGTTTCAGTAGACTAGCTCATGCCTAGGCACAGGAATTTGAGGTTGAAGAGTGAAGTTACATGAGGTGGAAAGAAGTAGGGGATTCAGAACAAGAATTGAAAAGCTGTTATCTTTGTGAAGAATTAGCAATGGACACACACCCCTCTTTTAGACTGGTCTTGCTCAGGAATCCAAACCTGTGTCAGCATTGCTAGAGGGTATAGAAAGCCATTGGGAATAATTTGGGATTGTAAACCCACTGTCGGTAGACAGTTGGATGCTCTCATAATGTATTATCTTCACTTGAAGGATTACTTTCCTAAGGTCAGATAGGTTTGTTTGCCCCTTTGGATGAACTCTCTCTAGTCCTTCTGTGATAGGCTGTGATTTTCAAAAGTCATGGTTAGGAATGAGTTTGCCCTATTGTAAGCAAGCAAATAAGAAGAACTTTGTTTGGTCTGGTCCTAGAATTGGTTATACCTTTATTTGGAAAGTATACACTAATCTGATTATTGAGTTTTGAAACTAACAGAAATATCAACTGAATTTGTACTATTAATAGTATGCAAAAGGACAAAGGATGGGCAGGAGAGATAGGATTTTTACTGTCAAGCTAAGATTCACAAGAGTGATACAGAACATCTTGTTTGACTCATGCACAAATAGATGTCTCTGATTTTCCACTCATACTGAACTTCCCCTGTGGCCATGTATCTGTTCCCTCCCTTCCAAAAATGTTGGGAACCAGAATTCTTTAATCACTACCTCTGATGTGTGGAAGGTAGTGTAGTTGATGTGAAGAGCTAGAGAATCTTTCAGGAAAACCAGGAGTGGGTGACAGAGCACCTCAGAGAGTTTGGCAGAAGCCTGAGTCTAGAACTGTACTTTCTGTCTAAATTAGACCCATGACTTTTGAATTCCACACAACATTCCTGCTATGTTGTTTTCATTTATAAAAAGAATTCTACAATTAAGTAAAAACCAAAATTAAGACCTGTATAATGTCACTTCTCATTGTACTGTCTCCACCTGACCCTTGCCCTTTTCATCACCCTTTCTTTTTTAAAAAAATTTTTTTTTATTTATTTCAAAGAGGAAGGGAGAGGGAGATAGAAATATTAATGATGAGAGAGAATCATTGATTGGCTGGCTCCTGCATCAAGCTGCAACCCGGCATGTGACCAGAATTGAACCTTGACCTCCTGGTTCCTAGGTCAATGCTCAACCACTGAGCCACGCTGGCCGGGCTTCATCACCCTTTCCTTTTTGATCTGTTCTGATACCACACTTGCTCCCTTCCTAGTATCTTACTCTTCACAGAGTAATTACTCTCTCCAAAATGCAGTTCTTAGCAGCCTTGTCCAGGTCCCACCCTCCCTCACCCTTCCAAATGTACGCAGCTATTTGCAGTGGGAGCCAAAATCCTAATCTTTATCCACATTCTTACAGATAACCTTCTCCTAACCATAGCTTTCACTAAAAGTAAACAGTCTTCTTGTGGGTGATGGCAATCTGCTTAGGAAATGAACAGATTTTTATCTCAAAGCCGGGAGAACAGGCTCCAGAAACCTTCATATTTTTCATAGCCTCTGTCCTGAACTGCTCTCTTAGACTTACCTTGCACTCCACATCTTGGCCTCCTTTTAATCTTTTTGGCTTCTGACCTCATGACTCATTTTCCCCATTCAGTCTTGCTTGGATCTGATTCTTGCTAAAGCTTCTCTGTTTTTGAGCTATCTGATTTCTTCCATAATAATGATTCCAACTCCTTCTCCTGCTATGTTGCAGTTGACTGCCCTGGATAAACATCTTATTCAATTATCCTCCAAACTTATGCACAGGGTCCTGAAACTCTGTTCAAATCTTACCCCCTCTGAACTTGTTTGGCTACTATTCCTGGACCTCCTTTAACACTTACCATATATAGCTTTGTAATGCAATATTTTGATATTAATTATTTCATAGATATTAAGTGCTTTTCACATTATGGTATACTAGGAATGTACAAATAAAGTTATTCTCCAAGGGAAAATTAGATAATTCAATAGAACTTCCTGCAATGCTGGAAATGCTCTACATCTGTGCTGTTTGATTCAGTAACCACTAGCTGTATGTGGCTATTAAGCACCTGAAAAGTGGCTTGTTCAACTGAGGAACTAATATTTGAATTTTATTTAATTTTAATTCATTAAAATTTATATAGATACATGTGGTTAATGGCTACCATGCTAAACAGTGTCAATATCATGTATATATTAGGAATGGATTCCTTGGGTTGAAGAGTGTGTGCATTTTAGTTGTACTAGATATTGCCAAATGTTTTCCAAAATGGTTGTCCCCCAAAATGGAAAAATAACAAATATTCAACAAGAGACAAAAAGATAAACACATTATGATTATACTAGTGGCCTGGTGCACAGGAGGGGGGGTTCCCTCAGCCCAGCCTGCACCCTCTCCAATTGGGGAGCCCTTGGGGGATGTCCGACTGCCGGTTTAGGCCCGATCGGACCTAAACTGGCAGTCCGACATCCCTCTCGCAATCTGGGACCACTGGCTCCTAACCACTCACCTGTCTGCCTGCCTGATTGCCCCTAACTGCCCTCCCCTGCTGGCCTGATCTCACCCTCAACTGCCTCTGCCTGCCTGATCACCCCTAACTGCCCTCTCCTGCTAGCCTGATCTCGCCCCCAACTGACCTCCCCTGCTGACCTGATCTTGCCCCCAACTGCCTGCCCTCCCCTGCCAGCCTGATCTCGCCCCCAATGGCCCTCCCCTGCCAGCCTGATCTTACCCCTACCATGGCTTTGTCTGGAAGGAAGTTGGACGTCTGGAAGATGGCCGGTTGAGTCGGTCTAATTAGTGTATTACCCTTTTATTAGTATAGATAGATTATATAGGATAGGATTACTTAAATGGGGGTGGGGGGTGGGAAAGCCTTTTTCAGCAGGAGGAGATGCTCTTGGCAGACAAAAATACATAATCCCTATATCTGGACTGATAGCCAGCCATATGCACAATACTGCCAAACCAGTCATTAAAAAATTGAACTGCTTTCTTACACCTTACACCAAACAGTTGCCCTTAAAACCACTTCTCAGCCCCTACCTTAGGTTCTGCCTTCATAGTTCACCCAGATTAGGTTCTGATTAGTCAGTATCTAGGCCAGTCAGCGTCAAAAGCTCCACCTCCTAGGCAGCCATTGGCTCCTTGCACTTCACCTAGATTTGGTTCTGATTGGTCAGTTTCTATGCCAGTCTGTATTAAAAGCTCCTCCTCCTAGGCAGCCATTGGCTCTTCACACTTCACCCAGATTTGGTTCTGATTGGTCGGTTTCTATGCCAGTCGGTTTCTTTCCCAGCATCTCTGGGCCTATCTCTGAGCCTGATCAGAAAGGCAAGGTTGATCAGCAGCCCCCGCAGAGGCCCAGAGAGAAACAGAGGCATGGATGCTGACGAAGCCTGGAGAGAGAGAGGCAAGTGTTGATCAACAGCTGCCACAGAGGCTGTGGCAGACCCTACTTCTATGCCAGTCGGTTTCTTTCCCAGCATCTCTGGGCCTATCTCTGAGCCTGATCAGAAAGGCAAGGTTGATCAGCAGCCCCCGCAGAGGCCCAGAGAGAAACAGAGGCATGGATGCTGACGAAGCCTGGAGAGAGAGAGGCAAGTGTTGATCAACAGCTGCCACAGAGGCTGTGGATCAGACCCTACCTCTCTCTTCGGGCCTCTCTCTGGGCCTGATCCGCAGCCCCCTCAGCAACCAGTGCTGCGTTGCCGTGGCAACCCAACACTGACTGCAGGACTTACTTCCAGTCGGTCGAGCTTTCGGTCATTACAGACCCTGGGTATTTATTTTTATTTTATTTTTTTATTGTTTTATTGCTTCAAGTATTACAAAGGGTATTACATATGTCTCCTTTTTTCCCCCACCCTTGACACATGTGGTATTTTTCCTTCATTGACTGGCTTATTTCACTTAGCATAATGCTCTCCAGCTCCATCCATGCCGTTGCAAATTGTAAGAGTTCCTTCTTTTTTACAGCAGCATAGTATTCCATCGTGTAGATGTACCACAGTTTTCTAATCCATTCATCTACTGATGGGCACTTAGGCTGTTTCCAGATCTTAGCTATGGTGAATTGTGCTGCTATGAACATATGGGTGCACATATCCTTTCTGATTGGTGTTTCTGGTTTCTTGGGATATATTCCTAGAAGTGGGATCACAGGGTCAAATGGGAGTTCCATGTTTTGTTTTTTGAGGAAACTCCATACTGTCTTCCATAGTGGCTGCACCAGTCTGCATTCCCACCAGCAGTGCACAAGTGTTCCTTTTTCTCCACATCCTCTCCAGCACTTGTCGTTTGTTGATTTGTTGATGATAGCCAGTCTGACAGGTGTGAGATGGTACCTCATTGTTGTTTTGATTTGCATCTCTCGGATGATTAGTGACTTTGAGCATGTTTTCATATGTCTCTTGGCTTTCTGAATGTCCTCTTTTGAAAGGTGTCTATTTAGATCCTTTGCCCATTTTTTGATTGGATTGTTTATCTTCTTTTTGTTAAGTTGTATGAGTTCCCTATAAATTTTGGAGATTAGGCCCTTATCAGATATGACGTTGGCAAATATGTTTTCCCACGCAGTGGGTTTTCTTGTTGTTTTGTTGATGGTTTCTTTTGCTGTGCAGAAGCTTTTTATTTTGATGTAGTCCCATTTGTTCATTTTCTCTTTAGTTTCAACTGCCCTAGGAGCTGTATCAGTGAAGAAATTGCTTTGGCATATGTCTGAGATTTTGTTGCCTTTGGATTCTTCTAGAATTTTTATGGTTTCCTGTCGTACATTTAAGTCCTTTATCCATTTTGAGTTTATTCTTGTGTATGGTGTAAGTTGGTGGTCTAGTTTCATTTTCTTGCATATATCTGTCCAATTTTCCCAACACCATTTATTGAAGAGACTATCTTGGCTCCATTGTATGTTCTTGCCTCCTTTGTCAAATATTAATTGAGCATATTGGTTCGGGCCGATTTCTGGGGTCTCTATTCTATTCCATTGATCTATATGTCTGTTCTTGTGCCAGTACCAGGCAGTTTTGAGAACAGTGGCTTTGTAATACAGCTTGATATCTGGCATTGAGATCCCACCTACTTTGTTCTTTCTCAGGATCGCTGCAGCTATTCGGGGTCTTTTTTTATTCCAGATGAATTTTTGGAGAGTTCGTTCTAGATCTTTGAAGTAGGCCATTGGTATTTTAATGGGAAGTGCGTTGAATTTATAGATTGCTTTGGGTAGTATGGACATTTTAATGATGTTGATTCTACCAATCCATGAACACGGTATGTTCTTCCATCTGTTTATGTCTTCCTCTATCTCTTTTTTCAATGTCCTGTAGTTTTCTGAGTAGAGGTCTTTTACCTCTTTAGTTAAGTTTATTCCTAGGTATCTTAATTTTTTTGGTGCGATGGTAAATGGGATTGTTTTTCTAATCTCTCTTTCTGAAAGTTCACTATTGGTGTATAGAAATGCCTCAGATTTCTTGGGGTTAATTTTGTATCCTGCTACATTGCCAAATTCATGTATTAAGTCTAGTAGTTTTTTGATGGAGTCTCTAGGGTTTTGTATGTATAATATCATGTCGTCTGCAAATAAGGACAGTTTTACTTCCTCTTTTCCAATTTGGATGCCTTTTATTTCTTCTTCTTGTCTAATTGCAAATGGCTAATACTTCCAGGACTATGTTGAACAGGAGTGGTGAGAGTGAGCATCCCTGTCTTGTTCCTGTTCTTAGGGGAAATTGTGTTAGTTTTTGTCCATTGAGTATGATGTTGGCTGTGGGCGACCCTGGGTTTTTATATATTAGGATGCATACAATGGAATACTACATAACAGTTAAAATGAAAGAAACAGAACTATAACATAGATGAATCTTCAGACAATGTTGAATGAAAACAGAAGGCTGTAGAATGTTGTGTCTAATATGTTACATTAAATTTATGAACATGTAAAACAATACTCTATGCTTTTGAGGAATGTAGTGAAAGTATAACAACAATCATCAGAATGACAAATATCTGAAATAGTTCATTAAAAATAAAGTTTCTTCTCTTCCAGGAGATTACAACTTACTAGTAGGGAGGAAGGACAGGAAGGTGATATTTGTAAATTTGCACAACTGACCATACTTTATAAAGGTCATGAGAGGAGAAACTATTCAGAAGCTTATCGGGAAAGGATTTCCATATTTGTCTTTGCATACTTAGAACAGATTTTGACAGTTCAAGGGTCAAGGCTTTCAGACAGAAATGTCAATAGTTGCTAAGTCACAGGATTTGTGAGGCTGATTGAGAGCCATGGATAGGAGATATACCAGAGTTCTCTACTCTTAGATCCATTCAAACTCTCAGTGGGTTGTGTTTTATGTTCCCTAATACACAACAGTGTCGTAAAGGTATGCAATAACATTTATACAAGTTGTTCTCTCTTCTTGGAACTTATAATATACTTCCCACCACCCTTAAAATATCTAATTGGAGATTTAGCTCTAATGTCACTCCTGAAAAGCCTTTCTACATGACCCAGACAAAATTAATCACTCTTACCACCAAACAACCCTTCTGAAAAAAATGGCACTGACTTGGGTTAAGAAATGCATTTTGCTCTTCCATTTGGGAGTTGTACTAGGTTATACAAAAAAATCCAAAGAAGACCCAGGAATGCACCCCCACAGACTTTAAAAATATGATAAAAAAATTGAAGCACATTAGATAAGACCAATGAGATTCAAAGTCACCTTAAAAGAGACAGCAGAGTCTCTAGGCTGAGAGCCAGTTCAGATGGTAACCCAATCAATGTTATTATCATATCTTTAAAAAGACAGTCTATTGGGAAGAAAAAGGTCAGTTGAAAATATTGAGAATCAGAATTTCTCTAAAGAATTATTTAAAAAGGGAGGGAAAAAATAAAGTGTACCTTGAACATTTTCTTATGACAAAAAAAGAAAATCATGATTTTCAAACGGAAATCCTTAACAATGCAGCACTGCCAAGACCAGCAAGAATTCTACTTTCCATTCACTGATGTCAGCAAAACCTCATCCTGAAGATGAGTGGATCAGCCCATTAGATATGGTAGTCAGAAAATATTAGTAATATACAACCTACTCCCCTTGCTGCAGTTCCATACACACCAAGCAATCTTCCTGTTATCTTTTGTCTTCCCACATAGATTTTCCCACAGGCAGAAGACTCATTCATGTGACCATCTGGTTCTTCCCAGTAGTTATTTTTTCTTATGCTAAATGAATAAATTAATTTTCTAGTTTAGGTGTGCACCTCTTATGAACTTGGCTAGTCTGGGTGTATCCAAAGAAAATTATGTAGTCCCCATGGACTGACAACATTAAGTTCTCAAGAGGGAAAATCTTAGGGCCAGGTTTAGAAATGTGGGGAAGTAAAGTGCCACCCAATGGGCCTTGCAACCTTTCCCTAAGAAAACTACTAAGCTGAAATGTTAGAGTTAAAATCATAAAAATCTTAGAGGAAAACATAAACAATAAAACCTTGGACATTTCTCATAACAATATTTTTTTCTGCTATATCTCCCCTGTCAAGGGAAACAAAAGAAGAAATAAACATATGGTACTACATCAAACTAAAAAGTTTTTGCACAGCAAAGGAAACAAACCATCAATAAAACTCAAAAGACAACCCACTGAATGGAAGAACATATTTGCCAATACATCTAATAAGAGGTTAATATCCAAAATTTATTTTAAAATTTATAGAACTCAACACCAAAAAATCAAAACAATCCAATTAAAAATGTGAAAAGGATCTGAATAGACACTTCTCCAAAGAGGACACACAGATGGCCAATGGACACATGAAAAGATGCTCAACATCACTAATCATCAGAGAAATGCAAATTAAAACCACAATGAGATATCACCTCACATTTGGCAGAATGGCTATCATTAATAAATCAACAAACAAGTGTTAGCCAGGATGTGGAGAAAAGGGAACCCTCATGCACTGCTGGTGGAAATGCAGATTGGTGTAGCCACTGTGGAAAGCAGTATGGAGTTACCTCAAAAAATAAAAAAAATACTGTCCAGCTGGAATGGCTCAGTTGGTTGAGTGTCAACACAAGCACCAAAAGGTTGCTAGTTCGATTCCTGGTCAGGACACATGCCTGGGTTTCCAGTTTGTTCCCCAGTCGGGGAGCTTAAGGAAGGCAACTGATGGATGTTTCTCACATCGATGTTCTCTCTCTCTCTCTCTCTCTCTCTCTCTCTCTCTCTCTCCTTCTCTCTATGCATGTCCTTGGATGAGGATTTTTTTAAAAAAGAAATGGCACTGCCTTATGACCCAGCATTTCCACCTCTGGGAATTTATCTGAAGAAACCTGAAACACTAACTTGAAAGAATCTATGCACCCCTATGTTCATTGCAGCACTATTAACAATAGCCAAGATTTTGAAGCAACCCAACTGTCCATCAGTAGATAAATGAATAAAAAATCTGTGATATACACAATGGAATACTACTCAGCCATAGAGAAGAAGGAACTCTTACCTTTGCAACAGCATGGATAAGCCTGGAGAGCATTATACTAAATGAAATAAGCCAGTCAGAGAAAGACAAGTACCATATGATTTCACTTATATGTGGAATCTAATGAACAAATGAAATAGCAAGCAAAATAGGGACAGACTCATAGCTAGAAAGCAGGCTGACAGCTGTCATGGGGGTGGTGGGGTGGCTGGGTGCCAGGAGTGGAGGGATTGTTCAAAAAGAAAAAGAAAAAAGAAAAAAATGCATGGACGTGGACAACAGTGTGGTGATTACCAGGGGGAAGGGCATGGTGGAGAGACAGAAGAGGGCATATAGGAGGAATAAATGGTGATTGATGGAGACTTGACTTGGGGTGATGAACACACAGTAGTGTGCAGATGATATGTTATAGAATTGTTCACATGAAACCTATATAATATTGTTAATCAGTGTCACCCCAATAAATTCAATAAAAAGGAAAAAAGAACACTGCTAAGCTATCACCCCCTTTGAACCTAAAGTACACTACATTCTGTGAGTGGGAACAGCAATGGTACATTCTATGGATGATTTAATCCAGAGATTTTGGAGAAGGCATCTTCTGCTAAATTCTTTGGGCCTATAGCAGTGCAAAGCATAGCACTTGGCCAGGTAAGTACCCAATGGATACTTATTGAATGAAACTGACTCTATGTTCCCTCTAAATGGTGGAATTAGAGAGTTGTATGAAGTTGGTTTAAGAGGATGAAAAATGGATCTTTTCATTTATTCAAACAAATATTTAAGAGTGCCTAATGTATGCTAAATGCCATATTATGTGTTGAGGATACTGTGGGAAACAAGATGGACGTGGCTCTTGTCTTTGTGGAATTTACATGACTCACAGAGCTATTTCATGTGACCAGCTTATAGAAAAATATTACACAGTAGTTTTGTATGTATGTAGATATGCACTAGGTGTTTATCAATCTACAAATTTCAAAATTGTAAAACACTATGAAGAAAAGAAGGATTAATGTAAAAGCTAAATTAGATGAGTATTCAGAATGGTCAGTCTCCCTGCTTAATGTTATTTAAACTAGGCCTGAATTAGTAGTTAGCCATAGAAAAAATGGGAGAAAGAGCATTCCAGGAAAGGGGAATAAGCAATATTTAGGTTCTAAATATTGGGAAATAGTTTAGTGTAGTTGAGGACATGAAACTGTAGCTAGAATGTAATAAGCAAGAAAAAGATGGGCTGAGTTGAGCTTAGATATAGAAGTCGAGAAAGTCTATACAGAACTTTGTGGACCATCCTGATATTTGTGGGAAGCAAGAAAATTTTAATCAGTGGCACTGACTTAAGCAGATCTGTATTTTGAAAAAAAATATTCTAACTGTTCTGTAGAGGATATACTAGAAAAGGACAGTGGGTAGGGGAGACCATTAAGAGGTTGCTGTAGAAATTAAAGCTAATGATGATGGTTACATAAAATAATGAGCAGAGGTAGAGAGACAAAGACAGATTAGATAAATGTAATATGAGATACAAGTCAATAAGACAAGTCAATAAGATTTGGTAAGGATGTGATATGGGGAATGGAGAGGAAGAAATCAAGGATGATATTCAGGTTTCTCCTTGAGCAAATAGGTGGATGATAATACCATTCACTGTGATAAATGAATAATGGAAGAGGCCCAGGTTGGGTTTATGGGGGAGGGGAAAGGAGAATGTCTTTTGTTGATTTGAGATATCTTTTAAATATCCAAAACGAGCTATTAAGTAGGTAATCTCTCTATATAAAAGGCTAATATGCTAAGTGTCCGTACAACCATTAGCTATGATATGCACTGACCACCAGGGGGCAGCCGTTCAAAGCAGGAGCTGCCGAGCTGCAGTGACTTGGCAGCAGTGGTTCTGGAGTGATGCACCCCAAAACCAGAGAGGAGGGAGCCCAATTCCTCATGGGGCTGCACAATTTCACCTTCGGCTGTGGGTTATATTGTTGCTGGGGCAATGTTGGCCCCGAATCTGGTTTATTGCACACTTGCATTTGCATTCCACACCCTGTATGGCAGCAACTTTGCAGAGTGCCCTCTCACACTCCGGGATCCCTAGGGGGATGTTGGAGAGTTGGTTTCGGCCGATTCCCACAGGCCAGGCCAAGGGACCCCACCTGCCAGAGGGAACCCACTCACTTGGCAGATGCTGGGGAGGGACCGTGGGAGGTTGGCTCCAGGGCGTGTCTAGCCCAACTTGCCCAGTCCTGCCCCGCTGGCCACCTTCTAATTAATTTCCTTTCAATGTGCACAAATCCATGCACTGGGTCACTAGTTCAATATATAATCTTCTAACTGCTCTTCCTCCTTTGTTTTGCCCCCTCCCGGCAGCGAGTCATCCTGTGTAAAACATAAGTAAATAATGTTTGTCCTCTGCTTAAAATTCTCCAAAGCTTCCTCATTTTATTCAGAGTAAAGGCCAAAGTCCTTACAACGGCCTACAAGATCCTACATGATCTGCTCACTCCCTTTTAAAACTTTAACCTTATCTACAACTCTATCTTCCATTAATTTTATTCTAGCCACATTGGCCGCCTTGCCAAACTCTCACTGTTGGACCTTTGCATTGGTTGCTCTAGGGACACTTTTGTTCTATACATCCACAAGGCTAGTTTTCTCATTTTCTTCAAGTGTTGGCTCAAATCTCACCTGTTCAACGAAGCTTATACTGCCCACACTATTTAATATTGCTACTTCCTTCCCAGCACTTTCAACCCCTCTTACCTTGTTTTAACTTTCCTTTTTACTATATATATCACTTACAACCTTCTGGAATACTATATAATTTACTAATTATATGTATTGTGTGTTTCTTCAACCAATGTAAGTGAAATAAATGCTATTGTCTGTTTTGTTTAATGATAAAACCAAATTGCCTAGAACAGTGCCTGGCACACAGCAGGCACTTGATAAATGTGTTTAAGGAATGAATGCAAAAGTGGATCTGGAATGCAGAGCAAAGTTCTGGATTAGAGATATAACTTTGGAAGCCATTAGCATACATGAGATTACTAAACCCATGGGGATGATTAAGATGGACTATGATATAAAGAAAAGAGAAGGCAGTTTAGGACCAAGCCCTGAGAGACTACACCATTTAAATATCAGAGGAAGCGAGGTTACTAAAGTAGAATAGGAAGGAACTTCAAGAGGGGAAGGAAGAAGATAGACAACTTTGTGGAGTGCTGATGAAGGGTCCAATAATAAGAGGGACAGAAGTTGCCATTGTACTTAGGAACAGTTTATTCAGTGTTAGTGCAGGCTCCTAATTTCTTGTCTAGATTTTTGCAGTTGCTTTGCAATAACACCCTGCCCTTTTATTCTCCCTTTTCCTTTATATCCAATATATCAAAATCAGAGTAGTATTCCTACAAACAAATTGATCAATATTTACTGAAAGTGTGGAAAGAACAAAAGAATTATAATCAGAATAATTATCGACTAAATAGAGGTATGTTCCGCTGCAAGCCATATTAATTTCATTGTTACTCTGTTTATCCAACTAGAAAGTAGGGATAAGAATAACTGCTGTTTCATGGGATTAGCATGAAGAGCCAAAGAAATGAATACATAACATCGGTATTGCATCCATGCAATTTGACAATATTTTCATGGAATGTGGACAGATTGGTCTAGGCCTGCCATCCTTTACCAGCATTCCTAGGGATATCTGAAATACAAACACTGTTTATCCCACAAAATTGTATTTAGAGGCATAATTAAAATGTTACACAGTGCACACAAATGATAGGTGAGGGAACTGCATCAAGACCATGAAAATTCCCATGTAGTATTATCCTTTACAGCATACTCCACCCACCATCCTTTTACTATCTACCAATTACCATGTTTCTCCCTTGTGCTGACCTGCAAGACTGTGAGGTGGTGGGAACATCTGTGCTGGAAGCTCTTGGTTGGAACTGACCTGAAGGAGCTGACTTTCGTTTCTTCTAAGACCTTCAAACAAGGTTGAAGTTTTTTCTTTCCCCAGCTCCCCCTGCAGCACCAAATCTTGAAGGCAGACAGGAAATATTTATATTCTTTCCAAAGCCATAGGCTCAGTTGCCCAGGGATGAGAGTGGTCTGAGTGGAGTGAGATTATGGGAATTCAGGCTGAGATCAGATTCTCTCTGCTTTCATAGGCCATACAGTGATTTGCAGATCCCCTTAGCCTTGCACAAGCCTCCTGGTTTAGTCTACAGCTAAGGCTTAGAAGTTGCTAACCCTCACTAATTTCTCCAGAGGGAAGGAAGATCATTCTCTTTCCTTGAAAGTTGTTCCTTTTCTTTTTTCCCTCATTCAGAGTGTCACAGCTTCTTCTGGGGACTACCTCTCTCCATCTCCTATAAATCTTGGCCTTGGGTTTTAAATTTATGTTAATACTAGAGTTAACATTCAGAGTATTGCTTTGGTAAATATAAAGCTCCATTTAAAGGCATTATTATTGGCCACTTATTAGGAGCATGACACTATGCTAGATGGTGTCTTTGATGACCAAGATTCACTTACCCACAAGAAGTGTATGTGTCAAGGGAGCAAAAATTACACATATTTATTCAGCAGTTATTTATTTAACACCTACTGCATGTCAGGCATTGTCTAGGCATTGGGGATATATCAATGAACAAAGCAGACACAGATTCCTACCCTCGTAGAGTTTACATTAAGTTGAAAACAGAATTAACTTTAATACACATATCAGAATACAGAATAAGTAAGGTACAAAGAGTTTTGTATTCAGATGTAGCAATAACTGAAGAAATAGCAACACCATGTGAGGGGATAAGCATAAGTTTTAGGGTCAACCTGGATCTAAGTTCCCCTTAAGCTACTTTATTACCTGTGTGCCTTGGGGAAGTGACTTAACTTTGCTAAGCCTATGTTCACAGCAGTGCTACCAGTATTTATAGGAGCTAAGATCTGGAAACAGCCCAAATGCCCATCAGTAGATGAGTAGATAAAAAAAGCTGTGGTACATTTATACCATGGAATACTATGCAGCTGTTAAAAAGAAGGATCTCTTACCCTTTGAGACAGCATGGAAGGCCCTGGAGAGTACTATGCTAAGCAAAATAAACCGGTCAGAAAAAGATGAGTTTCACATGATCTCATATGTGGAATAAATACTTTAACAGCAAATACTTAATATATCTGAATCTCAGTTTATAATGAACAAAATAAAGCGATGAACAAAATAGATTCAGAGACATGGAAACATGCAGCAGATTGACGAATCTCAGATGGAACTTATATGCATATATGCATAACCCATGGACACAGACAATAGTGAGGTGAAGGCCTGGAGAGGGAGCAGGAGTAAGGTGGAGGGGGTCAAGAGGGGGAAAAAAGGAGACATCTGTAATGCTTTCAACAATAAAGATAATTTTTTAAAAAAGAATCTAGATCAACCAAAGGACTTGTATGCATGCATATAAGCCTAACCAATGGACACAGACACCAGGGGGGTGAGGGCATGAGTGGGGGGTGAAGGGGCAATGGGGGGATAAGGACACATATGTAATACCTTAATCAGTAAAGAAAAAAATAAATAATAAAAAGAATCTAGTCTTTAAATTGAAGAAAAATATACAATTCTTACAGGGTTTTAGTGAGAATATATGATAAATTATGCAGAACAGGCTTAGAACATTTAGTTCCTTTCTTATTCTAGATCAAGGTTGGGGAACCTTTATTCTGCCAAGGGCCATTGGGGTATTTATAAGATCATTCTCGGGCCATAAAAAATTATCAACTTAAAAATTACCCTGCTATATTTGGTCAAACATTTAATTAACTCACCTCTAATGCCTTGGCAGGGCCAGACCAAATAATTTCACGAGCCTTATACAGCCTGTGGGCCGTACTTCCCCCACCCCCGTTCTAGAAACTAACTCTACCCATATTTCATGCCTATGGATCTTTAGATGTTTGAACTGAAAAATAAACAAAATACTTAATATATCTGAATCTCAGTTTCTTTATCTGTAAACTGTGGATTAGAATAATTATTTCCTAGGGTTATTTGAAAGTTAAATGAAATATAAAAAGCCTCTAGTATAGTACCTTGCTCATAACAAGTCATCAATAAATGGTCACTAGTTACATAGACTCATATCTAGTGTCTAAAAGTGACTTAAAAAACTCAACTATCAAGTATTTATTGATAAAATCTACTTGGCAGAATATTGTGAGTATTAAAGAAGGCAACTCATGTGACTGGCCCAATAGTCACACACACAAAAAGTTCATATTACCTATTTCCAAGAAGTCTAACTGAAAAAAGTATCCAAGCTCAAGACCCCACAATGGGTGATTCAAAAGGGTTGGTCATACTCTACCAAAAACCACATGCTCTCTTTTTTTGTGAAAGCAAAAGAGCAGAGTAGAAGAAGCTAAATAAAGGTGAACTAGGAAAGTGGCAAGAATTATTCAGTATATAGAAGTTGGAAACTTTGGGTAATAGTCAAGAACATATAACTTTTAAAATATATGGCTGTTAAATTTTGTAGTTGTGATAATTGTATTGTAGTTATTCTAAAAGACTCCTTATCTGTTAGAGCTAATACTGAAATATTTATGGATTAAATTTTTAAATGTTATCAGATTTTTATTTAAATTGCATTAAACTTTTAAATTTAGGATTATAAATACTTTAACAGTAACCTGGTTTTCTAGCAAAGATATATGGCACAATTGATACATCATAAACACATACATTTATTTACAAGTTATATTTTAACCAAGGTTATTTTTCTATTCCTACCCTATTACAATTCAAACAAACACTATCAACTCAATTAACTAAGATTTATTTAGTACCTACTATATATGTGTAAAACTGGGGGTTGACAATCTATACATATAAAAATCTAATATGAAAATGGATTGAACAGGGGACAATGGAACAACTGAACAACTGAACAACCGAACAACCAGCCGCTATGACATGCGCTGACCACCAGGGTGTGCACGCAAAACATGGGGGGCATTGGCAGCAGGCAGCAGAGCATGGAATGTGGCAGGATGGTGGAGCAGTTGAGTGGGGGCGCCAGACCAAGGCAGGGCGCCAGTCGCTGTCACCGGGGCGAGCCTCTGGTGGTTACTGAAAATTCTTTGCTCCTGCACACAGAGGTCCCACCCGGCACTCACACCGTTGCTGGTGCTAGAGTCGCCATTTGCACCCGCTACTGGCACCCAGCACTGGCCCAGATCGCTTGGTGCTGTCAGAGGGTGTGAGCGGCAGCTGCTGGCCCCGATCGTCCCTCAGGGCTTCTCCACCTCCCCCTGCTCCTGAGGGGTGATCAGGGCTGCAGCCACTGCTCACACCTGCTGCCAGCACCGGCCCCAATCGCTTTGCACCATCAGTGGGTGTCAGCGGGGCCAGTGCCATCAGTGCATGGGAGTGGCGGCAGCGGAAGTGGGGCTGCTGGCAGACAGGGGACCAGGGGCCATGGCAGAAGGGGCTGGGCAGGGGCACAGAGGATGGGCTGAAACCCGTCTCTGTGCCCACTGCAGCCTCATGGCCCACAGTTCCTTTCAAGGTTCATGAATTCGTGCACTGGGCCCCTAGTATATGCATGAAAAAGTAGACTCAATTCAATTTAACAAACATCTGTTATGTGTAAGTCACTAAAATTTGGCTCCTGCCTTCATGCCATATAAACCAAGGGGACAGTAGCATGGTGAGATTGGAAATGTGTAGATAAAAATTTAGGGCAGTAAAAAATTGGTTGAGTTTCTCAAAGTTCATTTTTGTTCCTATGGGATGTCTAATTACAGAATGAAAATTACTGCTGTTAATACAGCTGCTTTCTCTCAAGAAAACAAACAAGCAAACATTACCTAAGAATAATAAATACTCTTAGCCATGGTGGCATATAGGTTTGGGATCAGAGATGAATAGAATTTGGGGATTGGAAGGGACCTTAAATTTGAGATTTGGTTCCATGGATTAATTAACTCTTAATTGAAATAGAAAACAGTACATTCATTATCCAGACACTCAATAAATGTTCAGAGTGACTGAATGAAATGTCTGAGGCACCAAACAGATATAGTAAACTTTGGTTTTATTCTTCTATCCCAAATTAGGATGAAAATGAACATAACTTACCAGTTATTTTTGGCTGCAAAGGCAAAAAACTAAAAAAGGCAGAGTTGGGTGAGGTAGGGAGGACAGGGCAGAGTTAAGTTGCCTACCATCCTATCTAATAATAGACAAACATGGTAATTGACCATACCTTCGCTACAAAGATGGCGGCTAATTTGCATACTGCAGGCAAGGCGGGACAGTGCCATCCCGCCTTTCCTGCTGCCATCCGGGCCTGCTATCTGTGACCCAGGGCGGCGGGCGTCCGTGTGCGACCCGACCTGGGGGGGCCA
>NW_005357414.1:3391988-3396514 GCF_000412655.1 Myotis brandtii | reverse complement strand
TGCAACCTGACCCGGGGCGGCCGGCCGGGTCAGCAGTGATCATCCCTGCCGTGTGCATGACCCAGGGTGGCGCCCCAACCCCCGGATTGGCCCTGCTGTGTGCGCGACCCAGGGAGGCAGGGCAGGCACCGAGGGATCAGGCCTGCCACCTGCCATCCTGGGAGCGGGCCTAAGCCAGCAGGTGGTTATCTCCCGAGGG
Source organism: Myotis brandtii (assembly GCF_000412655.1). Classification (NCBI taxonomy): domain Eukaryota; kingdom Metazoa; phylum Chordata; class Mammalia; order Chiroptera; family Vespertilionidae; genus Myotis; species Myotis brandtii. Next base: position 3,396,315 of record NW_005357414.1, on the reverse strand, counting down.
GTCCCAGACTGTGAGAGGGCACAAGTGGGGCTGAGGGACACCTCCCCCACCCCCCTCCCCTGCCAGTGCACAAATTTTTGTGCACTGGGCCTCTAGTTTAAACATATCTAGCCATTAACCAAAGATGGCCCAATCAACCAGTATGAAAGAGCAACAAACAAAACAAAACCAAGTATCCTCCCATCTGCTGTCTTGATTCTACGTGGCAGAATCTCAGCATTAGAGAAGATTTTGGAACATAAAGGATTTGTGAGGCTAAGCACTAAGGATACTTTAAACCTTTCTTCAGCAATTTAAGTCACACATTTAAAACTATATTATTGATAATTCATTTCCAGTTAATCTTTATGAGAAAAGAATGCTTTAAATTAAAACAGTATTGTATGATCAACCATGATTTCTTTCTGATTCAATATCTTTTGATTTCAAATTGACAAATTTATTTGCAAATGGGCTTTTTGGGGTTTAGAGAGTTACTTCATAAATCATGTCCCTGTGTAAAGACCATATCCATTTTCTTCCATCAAGAGCACTGAAACTTTTACAGGAAAGAATCCAGGCATAAACGCACATGTGGGTGGGCATGATTTATATTTCCATTTTACATATAAATTAACTGCAAACTGGGGGTTACTTAGTTGAATACTAACCATGGGGAATAAGTGAGGGGATTATTGTGTCCCATTTATTAATATTAATATTCGTAATAGGCCCCACCCTGGATTAAGTGTCTACACTAAGCTAGAATATATCATATAGATAGGGTGGAGATCTGTTCCTAACTGTTGCCCACTCAAGGTAGGATTTTATTGCTTGGCTTTGAGCCCCCCAAGCAATTAAAAATTGTCCTACTTGTTTTTAATCCACACTTAACCAAAACTTCAAGTATTATGATCCTTCCCCTATCTCTCCCATCCCACAAGACTTCATTAACCAAACAAATCTGTGTTCAGATAATTTTTAAGGTGTAATAATGAAGAGTGGATTTTACCACTTATTATCCACAAATGGGTTAAAATTACCAAAACAGTTGAAAGTCAGCATAATTACTATTTATCTTGATAAAACACATGTAGTCATCTTCTGGAGCTGACAGAAGGGCATGAGTTATAGCACAATCTGGAATTGTGGACAAGGCAGTTATATGTTGAAGCCTAAATTAATAAAAGCTGAGCAATAGCTAACAGCTCAAACAGAAGATCAGCATTAATAAGATTACCTCTTAGACTGCTGATGTACATTTACTCAACTTGATTACAAGTTGACGTGTGTGCTTTTTATCCCCCTTTATGCATATGGAACACATTAAATGGAGAGGGGTAACATCTGGTAAATACAGGTGGGGCCAATACAAATTGTATGGATTAGCGATTATTGCCCTGAGTCAAGAGATTTGGGAGGAATCCATGATCAAGACAGTGATGGCAGTCGTGGTACTCTGCTTGCTATCTTCAATGGCAGGAGGTTAATTTTCATCATCTTTATCACAGATGTGCAGCATCTGTCTAAAATAAAATGGTTCTCAACTCTTGGTGAACATTAGAATCTCTTGGGAAGCTTTGAAAAATCCCACTGCCTAGGTGCCATCTCAGAGGAATTAAATCAGAATCTCTGGAGTTGGGGCTCAGGTATCCATATTTTTTAAAGCTCCCCAGGTAATGCCAACGTGCATCCAAAGTTGACAGCCACAAAGTCTAAATGTGATTCAAAGGACTAAAGCAACACAATAAGGGAAACCAGGGTCACCCTTGCCTTGGCATTGACATTTAACTGGAAGGTTTGCTGTCTCCCTGCCTTGGAATCACTACCTTACAACTGGAACCATAAGGACACTGCATTCCCCTTGATGAAAATAGCCAACATTTAATGGGCATTGACTTTGTGTCAGGCACTGTGTGTGAAGCACTTCATGTGCTCTTTCTTATTTAAACCTTAGGACATCCCTATGAGGGATATATTATTGTTATTGCCTTTTTACTGAGAAAGAAACCAAGGCACAGACAGTGGAAGTGATTTTCCTAAGGTCACACAGCTAGTACTCTCAAATCCTCTGAAACTAAAAAAATTAATCTGTTGTCTGTCACAAACTGTCCAGAGGCCTGGGTTCTCCTTTGTCACATTGTTTTACCAACTAAAAAGATAACTTCTCTCTGGAGGGAGCCTGTCTACCCTTACCAATAACGATGTGCCATAAAAAATGTCAGCATAAATCAAGTATTCCCTATTTATATATATGAAATTTATTGCAACTTTAAGCAACTCCTAATTAAGAGGTACATTTCCCAAAACATTTTGTGTTTATTAATCTTTCAATTTTGGCCTTCAAGTAGGGCATCAAACTCAGAAAAAATGACAGAAGATCTGTCAAGAAAATCTATAGTTGAGACTAAGAGTCAAAAGCAAATATTCTAGAAAGGTCAGCTACTTTACCTCACCTCTTGGCAACTTCTACTGGCTACTCTTACCAAACTTAATAATGAGCATCTATTTCAAAAAGAATCATGAATTTCCCAGTGATCTAGCATTTTTATTGACTGTTAAATTTTTCTAGGGCATTGTTTCACTAAAATCAAGACTGAATAGAGGGAATGAACAAATTCCATTTCTAACAGTGCCCCACTGGGCTGGACATGTGTGAAGGATGGATAGCCCCAGGATACCAGAGCAGACTGTTGTATGGTGAGCTGCAGTGAGGCAACCCCAAGCAGGGAGGGCAGAAGAAAACCCATTAAAACTGCTCTGAAGCCCCACTTCAAACAATGGGTCCGAGCTTCAGGCAGCAGGAAACAAGCAGCAGGCAGGCCAGGCTGGCTAGAGCAATAAGGGAGTATAGGAGGGGGTTGTTTTCTGAGCTCCAGGTTGACCTCAGGTCTCAGAGGCAGAGTCCCAGTCAACCACCATATCAGCACAGCTGCAACTGTATCTCAAAAACAGTCTTTGTGTATACAGTGGTCTATGAACTGGAAAGGGCTGAGACTATCACTCTGGTCTTTTTAGCCCCATATGTACTCACAGATGAAAATCCCTATGTGTAGTATTATCTTCAAATATGTGTATAACATCAGCATAAATATAGCTAACATACCATTTCTCTGAATATAAATAGAATAGCAGGACCTGTATGTAGAAGATAATAATTTGTGATATCTTTTTATTTTGTAAATAAATTTTCTTTACAGTAGAGCCATTTTTGTTAAAAATCTATCTGCATAAAAGAAGAGAAAATCTTAGAATTATATATACTAAAATGTTAGCCATGTTTATTATCTCTTGATCTTGGAATAACGGATGAATTTTTAAAAACCTATTTTGTTTTATTTGCTTGTATTTTTAAATTTTCCTAAAATAGACATGTTTTAAAATAAATTTTATAAGGGTTTTGTTGTACAATTTAAAAAATGAAAACAAACAACTTCTAGTTAATGCTTTAATTTATCCTCAGTTTCAAAGATATTATTTGAGAAAAAGAATTTTCATTTCTAAATATAGAATATAACAATATGTTTATGTACCCTTTTGGGGAAAAGAGTCTATAAATAAGTCACAAGAGACCTTTGGCAAGGGCTCTCTCTGTAATAGAGCCAATGCTAAACTCTAAAAGAAAAGTTGGCCAGAATATCAATTATACTAAATTTCAGAATCCTGGCATATAAGAAAGGCTCATTTTTCCCTTGACCATTGGCATCTTACCTTGGAACAATACTCTGACTTTGGTTCCTCATTCTCTTCAAAGATGGAGGCAGTGCTAGAGCCAGCTAACATCAGTTCAAAACTATGGATTGTGCACATTTCTTCCCAACTTTGCATTCAGTGACATCACATTGATGCCTTGAAATCAGCCTTAGTGGGAGTATTTATACTGTGGAAATTGGCAAATGCTACAAATTATGAATTTTTCCTCCTCCCACACAGAGTTAGTTGTTAAGCATGGGAATATTTAATTTCCTCCTAATTTAGCAGAGCCATTCTTTGTCCAGTGCTTGAAATGGAGAGTTAAAACTTTTATTTGTATCAAAGGAAATCTTTATTACTGTGAAAAATGCAGAGGTTGGATTCAATCACTTGGCTCTGTCATTAGTAAGCTGGGGTATTTCACTCTCCCTCCTGGGCCTCAGTTATTTCATCTCTACAATGGGAGGGCTAGACTATGATATCTAAGGTCCCTTCTAGACATGGAGAGCTTATGATTCAGAGCTGGAAAGGCAGTGGTTAGAGGTTCAGACTTGCAAAAAAAAGGCAGCTCTTAGTTTAAATCTTGGCTCTGCATTTACTAGCATCTCTGTGACCTCAGGTGAGTTACCTAACCTCTCCAATCATCTAGGTCCTC
>NW_005357414.1:3391285-3391869 GCF_000412655.1 Myotis brandtii | reverse complement strand
AGGGCTGTCCTTAGGATTAGATGAGATTATTCTCAGCATTCATAGTAGTAGACATCAGTATATGCTAACTATTAATATTAAGCCGGTTTTTACTTGTCTTGGACAAAAAATGCTTTAGAGCTGTAGAGAAAACCTGATTTACTAAGACATCTGTGAGATGTTGCCTAAACTCCATTAGATATTTATAAACCAGTACAGATTAATCGGCACTGAAAATAGTGGTAGAGCATCACCTGCAACATAAATATTGATAATAAAAGAGGGATGAGGGCCTAACATTTATTGTTCTCTCTGTTAGGCATTTAATATACTCTTTATCTTATTTAATGTTCATACTCCCTGGGTTAGACAGGTATTTTATGTTTGTCGTTGTTGTTGTTTTTGACCTTTTTACAGAAATGGACACTGATGGTCAGAGATGTTAGATCACTTGCTCAAGGATCTACAACTAATAATTATTGCAAAGCCAGAAAGCCTCTCCAAATGAGACCAGCCCAGATACCACCTGAAAGTATTAGAAGACTACATTTTTTTTCCAGAAACATGAGCGTCAGAGCAATTCTGTTTATTAGATAGTACAAGGG
>NW_005357414.1:3366041-3391249 GCF_000412655.1 Myotis brandtii | reverse complement strand
AGCCTAAATCAAGAATAATATTTTAGAAAATATACAATTTTATCTTCTTCCTAACTATTTCTGGATAGGACCAATCCTATACATTCTTGTAGAGCAGCGGCTCTCAAAATCTGGTTCCCAAACCAGCAGCGTCAACATCACCAAGGAACTTGTAAAAATACAAATTTTAGGCCGCTATTCCAAACCTACGGAGTCAGAAAATTGGCAGCAACCCCTTCTCCCAAGCCCTATACGTGCTTGAGAACCAGTTTGAGAACGAGTTGTAGAGATAGGTGGAAACAATGAAAAAAATGATTTCATTTCAGGTGTCTAAATATATAAATATATTGCCCTGACATGTTAATGGGTGGAGACAATATAAGTGAATATTTTAAATGCTACAGTTTAAAAAAAGATTTAAATCATTCATCTTTCTATAAGCAACAACTACATCTTAAAAACACTAAGCTTCATTACTTTCTGCCACACATCCAACCCTCTCCCCAAACACTGAAAAATAAATGATGTTCAAAGGACCTTAGTACTTAGTATTGACTTTGTTTCTGTTTTGGAAACAGTGAGGGTTTGGATAGTTGACTGGTTTGGATAGCTGACTCCCAGAATCTAGCCCATTCCTGTCAAGAGCCAGGACTCATGGTTTTAGCCAACAATGAACAGGGAAAGCTTATATTACAGAGCCTCAGCAAGGATAGTCAGTTCTGCAGAATGAAGTCTGTTCTAGTGTATAATTGTATGTTTTCTCCACAATTAATTCTTGTGCAGCCAAGAGGAGCCTCAGAGCGTCCCAATCAACTCTCAGGGGCACATCCTAGTTCTCTGACTTTGCTTCATTTCAAGACACATTACTGTCATTCCCAAAAGAATTGTGTCTTATTGACAAGTTACTTTTAATTACTAAGGTAAAATTAAGTGAATTTGTGCTCTAGAAAGATTTAATAGCCACTGTTATAAATGTTAACACTAGTTCTTTTGGGGGTTGGGATGGGATGTTTTCTTTATATCTGCACTTTTATTTAAAAAATAAATTATTTTGCAAGGAGTATGATTAACATTTTTAAGTACCATATGATTTTACTTATATGTGGCACCTAATGAACAAAATAAACTAACAAAATAGGAACAAACTCATAGATACAGAAACCGACAGCTCTCAGTTTGGGGGTTGGGTGAAAAAGGTGAAGGGATTAAGTGAAGAGAAAGAACTTCACAGACACAGACAACAATATGGTGATTACCAGGGGAATGGGAGATAAGGGGGCATAGAATAGGGTATAGGGGGGATAAATGGTGATGGAAGGAGACTGACTTGGGGTGGTGAACACGCAATACAATATACAGTTGATGTATTATAGAATTGTTCCCCTTAAATCTACATAATTTTATCAACCAATGTTACAATAAATTTAATAAAAAATTTTAAAAATGAAAAAAAATGTTTTAAACTGTGTGTGTGTGTGTGTGTGTGTGTGTGTGTGTGTGTATCTGTGAATGTGCTAGAAGCATGAATAGGGATAACCTCACATCCACACCTTGAACAAATAAAACCTGTGGTTGTAATCTACTGCTAAAGCACATGGCTGTATTGCCTCTGTGACAGATCCCAGATAGTAAAACCCTTACAAGCTGTACCTTGATTTCAAGCCAGATATTTTAAGATACTAAAGGAAGCTTTGCTTATTGTGGGACAGAAAGAAGGGGGGGAACAAGAACAACAAAATAAAGTTATTTCCAACTGGGACAAATAGAGAGGTTATATGCTAAGGCAAACATTTTAAGCTGTAGTCCTTCAGGCAGCAAGAAACAAATTAAACACACACACACACACACACACACACACACACACACACTCACACACATACACACTGGCAAGATAGTGAAACAAGCTGTCTATATATTCACTACATGAGGCTTGTAATCAAAGATCATTTCTGACTGAGAGCATACTGGCAGGTAAAATATCCTTTGCAAATTGCCTGGGTAATTACCATCATATTACAAAACCTCTTCTTCCCCGGTCAACGTGGCAAGGTCTTTGGTACATAGGAATCTTAGAACACTTTCAGTCTGCAGTCCTAGCTTTCGAGTTAGGTGAAAACAGGCAATAGGAGGAGTATTTGTGAAGCTGTCATGAAGTGTGTGTGTGTGTGTGTGTGTGTGTGTGTGTGTGTGTGTATGAGCGTGCATGCTAGGGAAGTTGTACACATGTTCTTACCTGGTTGTTCCCTCCAGTTTCTTTCCTCTATCTCCAGATAGAAATGGAGAGATACAACTAACCCATAAGATGCAAATTCTAAAAATAGGTTTAATGTGAATACAACTCGACATTTTACTCTCAAAGGTGTAAATAGCAAAGGGCTCCTCTCAAAAGTGGGCTTTTAATTTGCCAGAAGCAAGGAGTCAACATGCTTTGTATACATGCTTCACAGAATCCTCTTGACAAACATTTAAGATATGAATCTCTTAATGAACAAAAACTGTACTCTGAGAGTTATTAATCATAAATAAGCCCTATATATTGAACACTTATTATGTGTCTAGCACTGGGTTACATTCTTTCTGTGTATTATCTCATTTAACCCTCACTACATGCAAATAGGGTTGAGAATACTTCTGAAATATTTAGTGGTGTGGTAGGTCGTACTTGAAAGCTACAGCATATACCTGACACTCATTTTGGGAGCATCAACTTTAACTTAAAACAGTATTTTTGAAAAAAATATATTTTTATTGATTTCAGAGAGGAAGGGAGAGGGAGAGAGATAGAAACATCAATGATGAGATAGAATCATTGATAGGCTGCTTCCTGCATGCCCCACACTGGGGACTGAGCCCCATACCCGGGCATGTTCCATGACCTGGAATTGAACCACGACTTTCTGGTTCATAGGTTGATGCTCAATCACTGAGCCACACCAGCAAGACTAAACGAGATCAACCAAAGGACTTGTATGCATGCATATAAGCATAACCAATAGACACAGACAGTAGGGGGTTGAGGGCATGTGTTGGGGGGTGGGAGTGGCCAGGGAGAAGTCAATGGGGAGAAAAGGAGACATATGTAATATTTTAAACAATAAATAATTTAAATTAATACAAAATAAAATAAAAATAAAACAGTATTTTAAATATTCAAACACAATTACATTATGTGTTGCAATGACGTAATTATTTCTTAAGAGTAAGCATGAGAATGGAACTTATGGTAAGTCCTTTGGGCCACCATGCTAAGATCACTAAGGAGTAGGTGCTTACTGCTCTCTCACTGGCATCATGCTATGTTATACTGCCTCTAAACAAGGTAGCAGGCAATTCTTATCTATCATCTTGTGATATTTATTAGAACTTGAGACTCCTTGTGAGAATATCTTAATTAAGGGAACATGCATTTGTTTTTTTTCCTCTTATCAATTCCCCATTTGTGTAATTTCATTATATAGTTTCCTTGGCTTTAGGGTAATAGGCCACTGGTTCAAAGAGGGGATGGTGAGGGCACTGAGTTTTCTGACAGGGTGGCTGACCTACACAGAGTAGTGGTGCCAAGAAATAAGAAAGGACAGACAAGTCCACAGTCTTCAGTGTTTTGTATCTTCTTTTTATCATGACAGAACACACGAGAAAACAGGCTTCATTATACGGAATACCCCTTGACAAGCCTTGCCAGACACATCTGTCCTTTCTGCCTCTATGGCCTTGTGATATATGTGAATCAACCTATAGTTCATTTGTGATTCTACAACTATTTGAATACTTACATGGAAGCTTTGTGTGAAGCCCCAAGAAGATGAAAAGAAGATTAGGAGAAAAGGCTAAAGGAATTCACAACCCCACAAGATCACTTCCCACTGAGGTGGCATTTAAATTGGCTTTTAAAGATGCGAAGAATTTCATTAGTTTAAGATTATAGAGTAAGGCAAACGCATTCCGGAGGGAAGCAATGGCATAAGCAAACATTCAGCGGGGAATGGGTGGTGGAAAAGATTGAATCAAAAAGGCACAGGGATTATCTAGGAAATACAAGATTAAGCACTGCAGGATATCTGAGATTAGAGTACATTATGGAAGTGGTGGGAATGTAAACTAGAAAGAGATCTTGAAAGGGTTTTGATGTCAGACTAAAGGGCGTGACTTTATTGAACTGACAGGAAAGTACCATTAAATGTTTTGATAGAAAGTGATGCTATAAGACAAGTGATTTAGGAAGATTAAAACAAGGGAGCTGGAAAATGAAACCTTACAGATAAGATAGATTAAGGTGTTATACAGGATGCAAAAGTAATGTTAAGTTAAGGTCATGTCTCAGCCATATCCTATATAATAAAAGGGTAATATGCGAATCAACCAACTGGCAGAACCACCGGTTGCTATGACATGCACTGAGCAGGCAGGCAGGCAAGCAGTTAGGGGCGAGCAGGCAGGAAGACAGGAAGGTGAGCAGTTAGGAGAAAGCATGCAGGAAGGCAGGCAAGTGGTTAGGGGTGAATCAGCAGTTGGACATCCCCCGAGGTGTCCCAGATTTCGAGAGGGCGCAGGCTGGGCTGAGGGAGCCCCCCCCCCCGTGCACAAATTTCATGCACTGGACCTCTAGTATATTTATAAAACTACCACCAACAAATACATGAAACAATTCTGGGCTGCTCAGGGCAGTTCTATAAGTATTTTATACTAGAGGCCCAGTGCACGGATTCATGCACCAGTGGGGTCCCTCAGCCTGGCCTGTGCCCTCTCGCAATCCAGGACCCCTCAGGGGATGTTGGGGAGATGATTTTGGCCCGATCCCCACAGGCCAGGCCAAGGGACCCCACTGGTGCACGATTCCATGCACCAGGCCTCGAATATCCATATAAGATCTTTGGTTAATCCCTTCCTGCTCTCCCCCCTCTTCCCTTCCCCCTTCCATCTGAGATTCATCAGTCTGTTCCATGTCTCCATGCCTGTGCATTGAGCATCTGCCTCCTGGTGGTTATTGGTCATTATAGCTACTGGTCGAATGGTCAAAATGGTTGCTTAGGTTTTTATATATATAGATAACAATGACAACTGACTAATAAGTTTTGAAAATTTGTATTTTTTTCACAAATGATACTTTTTATGGCAACTACTCTTACAGACATATTACAGCCCTGAATTTTCAACCCAGTGACCTGGACTTTCCTTCTTTCCTCATATTAACACATCCTCATTCACCAGAGGGTAAAAGAAAAGGCTTTCCAATGATAGCCTTTTTCTTAGGATAGTCTTTATATTCTCTTTCCTCACTTCATTTAACAAACTGATCTTTATAGGGTATCAAGGCCTTGAAGCTGCCATAGCCACCCCTCCCTGCTCCCAAATCACCTGTGCTAATTTGCTGAACAGACTACTGAGATTACAAGCAAATATCATTTAGGAAGAAAAACACACAATCTCTATGGAAACCTTAAGGTCTGAGAGGGAGCCCACCTTGAAATCACCAAACAATGGTCTCTTTGAGAAGTTTTTGGAGCCTAGCATAGACAATCTTATTAAGAGGTTGGCTGTTGTTAGCATATCCACTTCTCAAATCCACAAATATAAAACTTAAATCTTAAAATTCCTATGCAAGTGGTCTCTTTTCTTTCTACACCTCATTGACATATAAAGTTGTGAGACTGAAGAAAAATAAGTTTATTCATATAGGGGACAAATATTGGATACCTGTTGTGTGAAAATTACTTCAAAATGCTCTAGGGATCCTATAGAATAAAAGGCTAATATGCAAATTGTCCCCATGGGAGTTTGACTGACCGGGGATTTGACTGACTGGGAGTTTGACCACTTGCTATGATGTGTGCTGACCACCAGGGAGCTGCATGGAAGGAAGGAAGGCCCTGGCCAGCAGCCAGCAGCCAGGGGAAGGAAGGCCCCAATTGGCTCTGATCACCAGCCAGGCCTAGGGACCCTACCCGTGCACGAATTTTGTGCACTGGGCCTCTAGTTCTATAATAAACATGGCAACATGTTTTGAGATATCAACATCTATCCAGGGACAACCTTGGGAACAGAGAAGAGAGTGACCAGCATTATAAGGTACCCATTTTGCAATGACCACTCTAGAAGTCACTAGCATTGGATTTTTCAAGCAAGTGCTAGTGACATTATCTGTCCTATTATACCTAAGCCATTAAAAATGTGCAAATTTATTTTTCACATTCATAAAATGTTGGCAATGTATTTTTAGGTCCAAAGATCAACACATTAATTGAACACTGCCACTGGTTATGCACAACTGTATGGATCCATTGGTGAACAGGGCAGAGAAAGTCCGTTGTCTCATGGAACTTATGTTCTAGTGAGAATACTCAGACAATACATTAATAAGCCAAATAATTTTAGAGAGTGGAAATAAACAATGGATGAAATTACAGGTGATATGATAGACCATGGCAGGAAAGAACTTACTTTATATTGGGTGACCATAAAAAGATTCACTGAAGGAATGACATTTGAGTGAACATCTTCATGATAGTAAATATCTAGCAAGGAAAATCTCTTAGGGAAGAAAGTTATGAATAGAGGAAATAGCAAATATGGAGTTTCAGAGGCAAATAATAATATTAACTATGTGACCAGCACTGTTCAAATGCTTTACAGATTAAGATAATTTAATTCTCACCACAACCTCAGAAAATATATATTAATAATTCCAATTTTCAGAGGATGAAACTGAGAGAAAGAGAGGTTGCAAGATTAGTCTAAAGTCAATAGATAGTAAATGGCAGGTGTAGGATTGAAACCTAGGTAGTCTTACTGGAAAGTTCCTATGTTAACCATAATGTAGGGAGGAGTTAATGAAATGCAATAATCTTTCCTTAAGGACTGGAATTGTCACAAAACATACTGAAAAGTCTTATAAAACAACCTAGGAAATTTTGGGGCTAATTCATTAGATGGGCTGCTAGGAAGCAAGTAATTATGAGCAGTGAATGAACTCACTTCATATTGACTTAGATTTAAAGCATGGGATTTTGATCTTGGGGTTGTCCCTGAGTGCCCAGACTTTAACTTTTCTAAAACATTCAAAAGTATCAGAAAATACCAGAGTGTAATAATATTAATCTTCTTCATAAATAACCACCATAAATCCAAGTTTCCATCACCTACCTAAAGAGCTCTCCAAGTAAAACAGTTTGATTAAAATGAGATAAGTGTGAAGAAGCTAGCAGCATGTCATCAATACAGACAGTCAGTCCAGGGGTGTAATCATCATTCTTCATTTCTCTGGAATTTTTCATCTGTAATACTTATCTATCCTATATAATAAAAGAGAAACATGCAAATTAACCGTCCCTCCGCTATGCTCAGGCCACATCCACAAGCCACGCACACTAACCAATCAGGAGCGGGTATGAAAATTAATCCAACTAAGATGGCAGCGGCCACAGAGCTGGAGCGAGCAGGAGATTTGGGTTGTCCCCGGCTATGGAGGAAGCCAAGCTTCCCGCCTGCCCTGGCCAGCTCGGCTCCACTCAAGGCTACAAAGTTTCAATTATAGAAGATAAATAAATCCCAGATACCTACTTCCAGCCAGACCTGGGCTTTGCTAAAGGCTACAAAGTTTCAATTATAGACGATAAATAAATCCCAGAAAAAAAATGAAAAAAGGAGAGGCAGGGAGCTTGGGTTGCCGGGGGGCATGGCCAGCCTGAAAACGGAACCTCAGCCCCTCAACCAGGCTGGCCATACCCCCATGGGGTGAGGGTCCCCGCTGGGGGGCTTGACCAGCCTGCAAACAGCCATCAGCCTCTAACCCAGGCTTGCTAGGCACCCCAGTGGGGACCCCACCCTGAAGGGGGTGTGGCAAGCCTGAAAACGGCCCTCAGCCCCTCATCCAGGCTGGCCAGGCACCCCAGTGGGGACCCCCACCCTGATCTGGGACACCCTTCAGGGCAAACCAGTTGGCCCCCACCCATGCACCAGGCCTCTATCCTATATAATAAAAGGGTAATATGCAAATTGACCCTAACAGCAGAGCGTCTGGGAATGACTGGTCACTATGACACACACTGACCACCAGGGGGCAGACGCTCAATGCAGGGCCAGCAGGGGCCCCCTGATTGCCCTGCCTGTTGCCCCACAGATCAGCCCTAAGCACTGGCCAGGCCTAGAGATCCTACCCATGCACAAATTTTGTGCATTGGGCCTCTAGTACTTAATAATGTCACAAAGCAAGAGTAGTGTTGCTGGCAATTAGGATATCAAAGAGTAGCTTCCTTTAAGTGGAAAAGTAAATTTTTGACAATAATGAAATATTAAATCCATATGTTGAGGTGGCTAAGATCTATGGTAAGAATGAATCTTTTATCCGTTAAATTGTGGAGAAGGAGGAAAAAACACATTTGTGTGTTTTGTAGTTGTATCTCAAACTGCAAAAGTTATTAACACAGTGTGTGATAAGTGTTTAGTTCAAATGGAAAAGGCATTAAATTTTTGGGTGTAAGACATGAACAGAAATTGTGTTCCAACTGATGGCAGCATGTTGTACCAGAAAGCATTGAACTTATACAAAGACATAAGCAAAGGATCCCCTGAAATTAGTGAAACCAAGCCATTTACTGCAAGTAAAGGATGGTTACATAGATTGAGGAATAGGTTTGGCCTGAAAAATATAACACTTACTGGAGAGACTGTCTGCTGATGATTCAGCTGCTGCCACATTTCTGACAGTTGAAGAAGTTGAATAAGGCGAAAGGCATGCATATATAAGGGAAAAAATAAGCATATATATAGGGCTTGGTACTCTCTGCAGTTTCAGGCATCCACTGGGTATCTTGAAATTTGTCCCCCACATTTAAGTGGGGACTACTGTACTACAACATGCGGTCTTAATCTAAATGAGAATACACTAGTAAATAGGCATATAGGATTTCAGAAGAGGGAACAGAGATAAGTGTTTTGGGGTAAGCATAGTGAGGGCAGTTTAATGAAGGTGTTGTCACCTGAACTCTTTTAAAAATATATATTTTTATTGCTTTCAGAAAGGAAGGAGGAGAGAGAGAGAGAGAGAGAGAGAGAGAGAGAGAGAGAGAGAGAGAGAAACATCAATAATGAGAGAGAATCATTTATCCCTGCGCGCCATTAATCGGCTGCTTCCTGCATGCCCCCGCCACTAGGGATCGAGCTGCAACCCAGGCATGTGCCCTGACCGGGAATTGAACTGTGACCTTCTGGTTCATTGGTTGATGCTTAACCACTGGTCCATGCCTTGCTGGGCTCACCCAAATTCTTGAAGGACCAATGGGTTATGATTTAAGAAAGTGGGGGTGGGAGTTTATAAGCAATAGCAGATGAAAATGATTCATTGGAAAGAGGAATTAATTAGTTTGGAAAACTAGTCTTGGGCCAAATCAGGGAGGTTGTGTTCTCAGTGCATAGTCTAACTGTCATCCTATACAAACCTAAAAGCCAGATCTATCATGATGATAGTCTACATGATATCAAAAGCATTGATTTACCTTTCAAATGAATGTTTTTTTTTATTGATTTTGGAGAGAGAGAGGAAGGGAGAAAGGGATAGAAACATCAATTGGCTGCCTCCTGTGCCTTGACTGTGAATTGAACCAGTGACCTCTTGGTGCTTGGGACAACACTCAATCCACTGAGCTACAGCAGCTTTGCTGAATTACCATTTTTAATTTTGTGGAAACCATTCCCCATGACCTCTCCATGTAATATTTAATTATTTTCTGCTATCACTTTTAATTCTGTTTTCAATTATATTTTCCCCTCTGGTTGATTAAAAATATATTTATGTTAAGAACCCTCAGTTTCAATGCCTTTATCCCTTAGCAGTCACAACCTGAAAAGATACTAGTGCCAATCACATTGCACTCAGCTTAAGTGCACAAATAGATTATTTCTCTAACACAAAAATTATCTGGAGAGATAATGAAAAGGGTAGGGAAGGAAGTTACGAGAAATAGATGCCAGAAGACAAATTTATATCACTAAGGAAGCTATACTGGTTATCATAATAATAACAGATATTTATAGAGAGCTTTCATCCTGAAGATTCCCAGAGCCCCAAAACAATGAACACTTAGGGTAGATAGATTAAAGTAACTACACAGACATCCAAGAGAGGAAGCTCTCTCTCCAAAGCCCAGTGCATTAAGTCATTCCTGAGATAGCATTCAATTTTAGCAAAGCGATTTTAAAGGAAGCTGGATGGAACTTCCAAGTCATAAATCTGGACAGCATGCATAAAGAACATCCCCAACTCTTTTCACAGGAGAGAGCCTGGGAACAACAGGTTGCCCATAGTCATCTTAAATCTCATGCATTAAGATCACAGCAACTTTGGAAGGCAGTGCAACCTCACTGATTTGAGATAAAAGAAGTTCAAAATACCATCAGATATTGTTTTATATCTTGAAACCATAGATTTACCTTACTAACACATACTTCTAAATAAATTTATTCAATAAATATTTAGTCAGAGTACATAAGAAGAGAAGGGTTTACAATCTCTTCAGAATTTCAAGCCAATCCATTAATAATGAAGAGTATGTTTTTCCAGTTCTATTCCTGGATCTAACATTAAGCAGCTCTATGATTTTGGACAAGTAATTTGGCATCTCTGGATTCAATCTCATCAAACTTGTGTGTGTGTGTGTGTGTGTGTGTGTGAGAGAGAGAGAGAGAGAGAGAGAGAGAGAAAGTGGTATGTAATAACTCTTTAGTAACCCTTTGCCTGTGTGGAATAGCCACAGGTAATCCATTTGGTTATGAAACCTGAGAAATACAATCTACTAGACAGAATGAAGCTTCCCACTTACAACAAATTTAAGGAAAAAATTAAAAATGGAGCAGATTCCAAGAGTTCAGAACTTGTACAAATGGGTAAACTTCTAAAGAAATATTGATGTATATTCATAGAGGTGAACTAGACCTTACAGATCATCTAGTCTAGTTTTCAAATGATTCCTTGGACCATCAAAATTTCTTGAGCACATATCAAGAAAAAACATTCAACCTATGCTGGTATAATTATAGTTACTGAGAACTCTCTCTCTAGGTGGCCTATTGTACCTTTGGAGAGCTCAGACTATTAGACGGCTTTCCTTCATATTCAGATGAAATTTATTTTCTATAGATTCAACCTATTTATCTTAGCTCAAGTCCTTGTGGCAATATAGATTAAGGTTACTCACTTTTCCAAATGACAGTACTGCAAATATTTAAAGATAGCTAACCTGTCCCAGAAGTCTCCTCTTCTCCAGTCTCAACAGCCACAGTTCTTTCATCTGTGCTTTCACTCCCCAAGCCAGTCTCTTATGAAGACAAGTCATTACCTTACATATGTGTTAAATCTCATGGCCCAGTACTACTTGTAAGCTTTGAGGTACCATCTAACCAATGCAGAATAATGCAGAACAATCATATCTCGTGGTCTGGAGACTAGACTGTATTTACTTCTATTGATGCAATGTGATAGTACCATAGTTCAGAACAAAGATGAACCTCCTCAAACTCAGAGTGGCTCAAGAGACTTGCAGTAGCACACAAGAGAGTAAACTATAGCTAGAGGCAACATGGACCTATTGGGAGAATGTGAACACAAAGTGGACTTGGTATTGTAGGCATATTGTAGAGGAGTTTTGGTGGGGCAGCAATATTTTCCCATTTCTTCTGAGTTTTGAAAGTCTATAACTCCATGAACCAACTAAAATCCTACAATATTTCATAAATATTTGCATCTGGGATTATCAAAACCTCTTTAGAGGTTCCTCAAAAGTTGAGTCAACAAAGCAAGTTCCTGCAAGGAATCTAATGCCCTAGTGCTTTCATACAGGAAGATTTTTCCCAAGTAGGGAAGCAGGTGAGAAAAATAAAATGTAGCAGGGCCTATTTTCAGCTCTCAGACATTGGCATAACTTGTAGAAGAACAAAGTTTGGGATCTGGGTATCCAGATACCAAACCACAAGTCTTATCTTCACAGGTGCAAACTTATCGCAATACCAAGCACACATACTTGAACCTTTACTTTCCAGACACCTGTATGACTGCTACCTGTGAAAGGGGCCTCCAAGGGTTCTTCACCCATATGAAACATTCTGTCTGGGTATAGATAACACAGATCAATTGGTTCAGAGCCTTTAAAGTTGTGTTTTGATTTTGCCATTCTGAGAGGGAGGTTTTTCAGTTAGGCACATTTCTTTCCCTCACCATAGTAGCTCCTTGACAATTCTAATCAAGACGGCAGAATCCAGAGCAAATTAAAAGACACTTTGCATACACCTTGAAGAAACACTTTTGTCTCTTTCCACAGTCAATTTAAGGAAGTTTTATTGAGTGCTTGTTATAAGGTAATAATATCTGAAAATCACTAGGAACTCCTATTTTCTAATGAAAAGAAAAAAAAACTTAAGTTCTTTAGTGTTATAGGAGTTATATAGAACCTTTTGTATTGTGATTTTTAGCCTAATTTTGATCCTTATCTCCAGCCATCGAGATTCCTCTGCCTCCCACCCCAGCACACACATATATCCCACATAATGTAGCCACACCTGGCTACTTTCTATTCCCTAAATATATCCTGCAGTGTGTGTGTGTGTGTGTGTGTGTGTGTGTGTGTGTGTATGTGTGTGTGTGTATGTGTGCACTCATGCTGTTCCCTCTGTGTGAGAGACCGCTGTCTACCTGGGAGTTCAAACTCTACTTCCAAATTTAACTCTAATTTCTTTCTGTAACCATTCCTATCTCTTCACTTACCAAATTAGTCAATCACTCAACTGCAATTTCAAGGCAACACTGTTATAACATTAACTAAAGTTTATTAAGGTTACTTGCTTATGGTCATATTTATTTCCACTAGTCTCTAAGGCATAAGATCTATCTGTTTTAGCTATCCTCATATTTCGAATAACTAGTGAAGTATCTGGAACAGAGTAATGTTTGGGAAATTTTGAAGAATGGAAGGAAGGAAGGAAGGAAGGAAGGAAGGAAGGAAGGAAGGA
The DNA here is from genome assembly GCF_000412655.1 of Myotis brandtii. NCBI lineage: Eukaryota > Metazoa > Chordata > Mammalia > Chiroptera > Vespertilionidae > Myotis > Myotis brandtii. The sequence continues at coordinate 3,378,274 of NW_005357414.1, read as the reverse complement.
AGGAAGGAAATGTAACCTTCCCTTTACTAGACCCTGAGCTTCTTTAGGATACTATATCTTACTCATTTTTATACCCACAGTGGCTTGTACCCACAGCAGACCCACAATACAACTCTGTGGAATTGAAAGCAGGTTAAAAAATATTCCTAAATACAAAATCATTAAATATATGGCTGCCCCCAAGTGCTTACTGTTTCAAAATTTAAAAGAATAGTTTAACTGGGAAGTAATTCAGTAATAAGACAAACAACCCCATGTGCTCTAGAGGTTCAGAAAGGAAGAAGTGAGTGTGGGCTGGAGTTGTGTAGGATAGCACTTATCAAACTGTATTGTGCAGTGGGTAATTTGTTAAAATGCAGAAGCTGATTCAGTAGGTCTGGGAGGTCCAAAATATTAGCTGCATTAAAACTCTTTTGAGATCATGTGATACTTGTCTTTCTCTGATTGACTTATTTCGCTTAGCATAATACTCTCCAGGTCCCTCCATGCTGCCACAAAGGTTAAGAGATCCTTTTTTTTTCTTTTTTTTTAAACAGCTGCATGGGGTGTGGGGTGGAAGGAGTCAATGGGGAAAAAGAGGACCTCTGTAATACTTTCAACAATAAAGATAAAATTTTAAAAACCTCTTCCAAGAAGTTTGGACTTTCTGTTGTAAATTCTTTCTTTTTTTAAAAAAAAATTCTTTATTGTACAAAGTATTACCTAACCATTGTTAATTCTTAAGCAAGAACTTCATGTATCATCTTCACACTTTATATTGTTATAAATATGTTCTGTTTATAAAACTCATTTTTAATGCCTAATTATTGTCTGATCTTCAAAACAATCTGAGAGTTGGTCAAGTGTTTTGTTTTCATTCCCATTTTACAGGATGAGGAAACTGAGGCTCACAGAAATGAAGTTACTTTCCCAAGGTTATCCAAACTTGAATTAAAGACAGAATCCAAACCAAGGTTTTATGACTCACACTCCAAAGTAATTGTTCATCACATCATGCTGCAGATTGCCACTTTAAACCAGAGGGTCTTATAAAGGGGCACTTGTGAAATTATCTTCACATTATTCCAATCTCTTTAACTTCAGCTCATTATCTGGCTCAGGAAAATATGCCTTTAGAATTATAATTATCTGACCCAAAGGGCTATTAATTTTCTTCTAGTCATTGAAGGATTTCTCCCTGCCCTCTCCATTTCCAGGTTAAAGAAGAATAAAATTATTTGAGTAGGAATATGGGGAGGCACATACTAATCTATTTTGTTTGAGAAACTGAAATGGAACCAGTTTGAGTCTCTTAAAGACAGCTTCAGCCTCCTCCCAGAGGCCTTGCTACTGTAGTTTCACTTGTGATGCATCTTTATTTATATCTCTTAGTCTGGAGAATTGATCACTCTGTTATTGCCTATTGTGATCTTACAGGAGTCTATTGTTCCCCAAATTTCCATTCTTTAGAGATTTTTTTTTGGAGGGAATTTGCAGGGTTAGGAGACTGATAGTGTGACACTGTGTCATACTTTCTGATGCCTTCTCTGTAGTTGCAAAGAACAAATTATGCCATCTTGGAATTAAGTGGGTTCAAATTCTATCTAAGCAGGTCAGGAATTAGGAAATACTTTTTTCTAGAAAGGAGAAGAGAGAGGTGGACTCAACTGTAAGGTCTACAGAACTTGTATTATCAAACAGGTCAGAGAAACCTAGCAGATTCTCACCAGCATTTCACATCTGATTCATTTCTAGCATATCTTTTGAATGATTGGACAGTACCAAATTGAGTTTGTGTTTATCTTGTTACAAATTATTTAGGAAATTAAAGTTTACTGGATATGTGACCTTGGGTTAGTCCCTTAACCTCTCTTAGCCTCAAATATCATTATTTGAAAAGGGGATAATGAATTATATCTATCTTGTAGAACTGTTGTCAGGAATAAATGGGTTAATTTACATAAGGCACATTGAACATTGTCTGGCACCAGAGTCGGCAGTCAGTAAATGGTGTTTAGTACTCTCCCACTCATTCTCATGCTTTCTCTGAAAAGAACATGAAAGGAAACTTAGGAAGATCTGAAAAACTCATTCCTCTGCCTTTATAGAGAGGAAACTAGAGAACACAGGTGTTATCTGATAAATTGCAATTACAAAGAACCAAAGTAGATCATTTGTATCAGTGATTCTCACTTTCTGGACTGAGACTCACAGTAAAAAGTACATTATAAATAACGTCACAAAACATGTATTTCCAATAATGCAATTGGAAATTTTCATTTTACTCAGTTTGTGTCTTATTCATTCCATTATATTGTATTAGGAGGAAAATGCTGGTCAGGATCCATATAATTAATTTTTAAAAAGTAGAAATGGGTTTCGTTCAATCTACATTTTGAAAAATACTGATTTAGATGCCCCCAAACTCCATTTTCATCAACCAAGAAAATAGTTCTTGCTCATACTATTTAGATTATTGGTCTTAATTGTCTTTCAAAATTTAGCCTAAATGCTTCCTCAGAAATCATTCTCTGATCATTCTGGTCAATATCATGTTCCTTTCTTGTATGCTGCCCTGTGAACACTTTCTTTTTTTCAAAAGACTTATTACAATTGCTAATTATATATTTATATGTGATTTTTTCAATTAATATGTCTCCCTCAATAGAATGTAGGTCCATGAGGATAGTAACCTTGTCCATATTTTTCATTAGTATATTTTATCATCTCTCCCAGCCCAGTACTTTGTTCATAGTAAGAACTCTATGACTATACGATGAATGAATGAATGACCAAACTAATAAATGAATGAATAAGGTACTCACAAACTTATATGTAAACCTGGTAAGTCATCAACCTACTATGAAATAATTAGTTGCCTTTGTTTTTCAAATTGGAAGATGTGGTGAAGTTTTGTTAAAAACCGTTTCTTCCAGTCTCGCCAGTGTGGCTCAGTTGGTTGAGTGTTGTCTCATGCACTAAGAAGTCACTGGTTCGATTCCTGATCAGGGCACATACCAGGGTTGCCAGCTTGATCCCATGCAGAAGGCAGCAGATCTATATTTCTCTCTCATCAATGTTTCTCTCCTTCTTCCCTTCTTCCTTCCTCTCTCTCTAAATAATCAATACAAACATATTTTAAAAAACTGTTTCTTCCAGTAGACTAAGCTGCATGAGTGCTAGGATCACATCTGGTTTTACTTCTCATTGCACTCCAGAACCAGTATGTGTGTGTGTGTGTGTGTGTATATTATAGATAGATATAGATATAGATATAGATATAGATATATTGGACTTCTGAAACTCTTCCAAATTTCATCAAATGTTTCCAAAGTGAACCTAATGATTGTAAATGGCATCAAGCCTTTAGCAGCACAGATATTACAGAATATCAGAGGTGGATGAAACCTTATGCATCAGTCATTGGTCAGAAAACTTCCTCTGCAAAGGGACAAATAATAAATTTTTTCAGCTTTGTATACCATATGGTCTCTGTCACAACTACTCAACTCTGCTGTTGTAGTTCAAAACCAATCATAGACAATACTTACACCACCAGTAAGCATAGCTGTATTCAAACGAATCTTTATTTACAACAGCAGATGGCAGACTGAATTTGGCTGCAATTTTTCTGACCCTCTCTAGCTCTAATCCAACCCTGACTCAACTCGAATATTTTATAGCTGAGAACAGAAAATGACTATTAAAGGAAATGGCCTGTTCAAGGTCACACTACTAATAAATGACAAAGCAGGGCCTTTCAACTTCTAACTTCAATTCTCATGACACCAAATAGCAGCTGTGTTTTAGGGTCTGCCTGCTTCAGTCCTGGTGTTGGTACTATGCTGCCTTGTTTTTGAAACTAAGGAGTTTTACCTTAAATGAGATTTTCATTGGTGGTTTTTTATTTTTACTTTTTATTCTATCATCCATGTAATGTAAACGCTTTGAGAGGAGCAGTTTCACAGAGAGATTATTCAAGTCCTATTTTGTTCAGGTTCCTGGAATTCTGCCTCCTCGTATATACAGAAAGGGTATGTGCTAGGTTCTCTTAGGCAAAATGTTCTGGCTTCTGGGATATAAGGGCTGGATGGAAAAATAGCAAGTGAAAGCTCCATTATAACATCTTCTCCCATACATCTTACCCAACTCTCTTATAATTAATTTAGTAGCAGGGAGTCACTGAGTTCCTACTGTATAAGCAACAAAAACCTAGGTTTGGGAGGGGAGGAATGGTATAGATGAGAATATTAATAACAGGTAACTTTTATGGGTTCTGATTATATGCCAAGCACATCATATATAGCTTTTTTAAAACCTCATCAACACTTTAAGGAAGGATCAGATAGACTAAATTGCTTGTATTGGAAACCAATTTTGTCCATGTTGAAACCCTGGGCTGTCTTTGCAACTATTACTGTTCTTAAGTCCATAGATTCCTGAAAACGCTTCTAAGAATTGAAGGTAAAATATTGAAAGTACCTAGCCCAGTGTCAAGCACATAGTATGCACTCATCTATTCTTATTACCCACCACTCTCTCACTTGCTCACCCACAGACCCATACAAATATGTCTCTGATCAGCACTCCCAGAACAAGTGAAGCCTTTTCACACCTCTGTGCCTTTGCATGCACTGTCTATTTTTCCTGGAATGCCTCCCACCACATGTACTCTGCTCTACCAAGCCTCAGCTCAAGTGTCACCTCTTCCACAATAGTTTTCTGATGCCTTTGGAGACACTGAATCAGTTTTCCCTCATAATTTCCTCACCCATCACTTTGTTCAACTATCTATTATTGGACCTAGTAAAGCACCTGTTCTCTGGTTTATCACACTATGAAGTACACTCAGACAGGACCTGTGTTATTGATTTCATTTAAAAAATAACATCTATTGTGTGTTTTTAATACAGAAAAGTATAAAAAGGGGAAAAGGACTGTAATTCATCTCACAGAAACCTCTGTTGGTCTTTAAGAAAATAAAGCAATACATGAACATGATAGGAAAATTCAAACTGCACAAAAAAGGTACAAAATAAAAAGTAAAAGTCTCTCACAAGCCACCCTTGTCCCAGAAGAAATGTTTGTTAACAGTTGCTTGCATAGCCTACCAGAAAAACATCTGTGTGTATATACATATACTATTTTGCATAAAAGTGATTTTTCTGAACACAGTATTTTGTACTTTATTTTTTCCATTAATTATATCTCTCAGACATTTTACTCAGATGATCACATATAGATCAACTTCATTCTTTTAAGTAACTGCATAGAATATTATTTGGGATGAATGTAAATTAGTTAATCAATATCCTATCTGTGGACATTTATGCTTTTCTATATCTTACTGTTATAAGTGACAGTGCAATAAAAATGTATATAGTAACTTGTGAAGTGGGAAAGTACTATATTTCATTGAATTAATGATGCATCCCAATTTCAGAGATATTAAAACTTCTATAAAATGTACATTTATAAAATAAATGTTCATCTTAGAATTGATGAAATATGGTATATTTGTGGGATAATCTCCAAGAAGTGGAATTGATGGGTCAAAGAGTATGTGAATTAAAATTTTTGACATGTTGCAAAATTGCCCAACAAAAAGGCTACATCAATTTCTACTCTCACAAGCAAGGTATGAGAGCAACCATTTCCCAAACTCTTGCCAATGGCAATAGCCAATGTTTCATTTTTTCTTTTTTCTTTTTTATTGAATTTATTGGGGTGATACTCGTTAACAAAATTATAATGATTTCAGGTGCACAATTGTACAACATATCATCTGTACACCAATGTTTTAATTTTCAAAAGAAAATGATTGTCCCTATTTTACATTCATAAAGTACAGTTTGAAATACTGCACTAAATATCCTCTCAAACTTGCAACCTTGAGATACTCTGATTCCCTGTGAAATTTCAACATCTAATTGGTTCTAGCAAATTAGAAGTTTTCAAATAATGTCAATTCAGAGAGAAAGTTTTCCATTCAAAGCAGCATCTCTGAGCCAAAGCACAGCAAGACAGACAATAAGGCCAGATGCATCGTTGGGGGTTTTATACAAGAAAAACACTCCCTTCTTCCGCAGGAGCAGCTGAAATCACTCAGAGATGAAGCAAGAGTTCAGCTCTCTTTGCCTTCTCTCCTAACCTTCCTTAGATGATTGCCTTCTTAGATTTTTGAACTATTGTTTCAGGTCGCCCCCAAATATGACCCAAATGATGCATCTTCTGAGAAAAGATCTATCTTCTCTAGGAAAATGTTGCCTCATTTTATCCATCGATCTGGACATCTGGACAACAAAAACCTGTGCATCAAAGCAATGCACATTTAGCTGACTTAATAGCTTTGAGTTGTTGTTGTTGTTGTTGTCTCCTTGGTCTTGAGATGGGTAATTCCTCACCTTCATATAGATCTAATTGTTGCCAAGAGTGAGAAGGCTGATGCAGTTCCTCACTTGTGAGAAGTGAGTTTACTGGCATCTTTAGCAGAGTGTTCACTTAATCAAATGTCCCAAGAAGAGCAGATAGACAAAAGCTCATTAATTTATATAACAAATATTTATTGAGCAACTACCACCTGTCAGGCACTATCCTGTGTCAGTGATACAGCAGTGAGCATCCCAAACCCCTATATCTGTAGAGCCCACATTATTTGTGTGTGTGTGTGTGGGGGTGAGTGGGAGTGGAAAGACACAAACAATAAATTAACTACATAAAATTTATAGCAGGACAGGCATTGACTAGCATTGTGAAGAAAAATAAAGCAGGGGCAGAGGATAAGGGGTTGATTTAGCTATCATTTATTGAGCATCTATTATATGTTAGATTCAATGCCAAATATGTTCTATACAGGATGAAAAGAAAGAGAAGGGGTAGGAGAATGGGACTGGGGAGGAAGATGGCAGCTTCACTTAGCTTAAACTTGTCTTTGGAATCAGATGGAAGGCTGACACTGCCCAGCCTCATTACAGAGTAGTGGACAGCCAATAATGGAGAAGATAAAGTGAGCCACTTTTCAGATTTTCATGTTTTTAGGTCTTTTTCCTAGCAGGTATTCCAAATTTATTTGTGTGGCTGTTTCAAGATCAGACATACTCCTGCTCTGATATTAAGTACAATACAGAACCTGAAGGTTAACCTATATCAGTGGTTCTCAACTTGGCTGCACATTAGAATCACCTGAGAATCTTTTTAAAATCCTGATTTCTGGGCCTCATCCTCCGGAAATTCTGTTTCATTGTTACTAATGTTGTGGCCTCACCCTATACTGACCTATACTCTTTGGAATGACCTATAGAATCCCTCTTTTTCCAATTACACAAGTAACTAAGTGTACAGAGAAGAATAGTTTTATTGCAAGGAGTGTGTATACAGCGATAGAAGTTGCATGTGCTAAAAAAAAAAGGTGAATGCTGTGGGGATATATGAGTTAGATCAATGTAGACCATGACAGAAGCACTAGGTGGAAAAAAATCTAGCATGGGAGGCAGAGAAGAAGAGTGTGTGACTAAGTGTAAAACATGGAAAAAAGAGGAAGAACAAAAGCAGGGAGAAAAACTCAGTTGAACTGCCTCTGAGATCATGGGAAACAAGTAAAAAATGAAAATCTGCACTTAGCTTTCACTGCATAGATTTTAAGTAAGCATTATTCAAGCTAACTAGTTGGTTAAAGTGCTTTTTTTAAAAAAAACACTAATCATTATTGTTGAGATTATTACAGATGTCCCTCTTTTTTCCCCCCATAGCTCCCCTCCACCTGGTTCCCACCCCACTGCAGGCCCTTGACACCCTATTGTCTGTGTCCATAGGTAATTCATACATGCATATAAGATCTTTGTCTAATCTCTTCCCGCACCCCCCACCCTTTCCCTCTGAGAATAGTCTGTTACATTTCCATGCTTCTGATTCTATTCCATTCAACAGTCTATTCTGTTCATAAGATTTTTTATTCATTTTATTTTTTGATTCACTTGTTGATAGAAATGTATTTGTTGTCACTTTGTTGTTCATAATTTTTTTTATCTTCACCTTTTTCTTCTTCCTCTTCTTAAAGAATACCCATCAGCATTTCATATAATATCAGTTTGGTGGTGATGAACTCCTTTAGCTTTTTCTTGTCTGTGAAGCTCTTTATCTGACCTTCAATTCTAAATGATACTTTGCTGGGTAGAGTAATCTTGGTTGTAGGTTTTTGCTATTCATCACTTTGAATATTTCTTGCCACTCCCTTCTGGCCTGCATAGTTGCTGTTGAGAAATCAGCTGACAGTCTTATGGGCACTCCCTTGTAGGTAACTGTTTTTCTCTTGATGCTTTTAAGATTCTCTCTTTGTCTTTTGCCCTTGGCATTTTAATTATGATGTGTCTTGGTATGGTCCTCTTTGGATTCCTCTTGTTTGGGGTTCTCTGCGCTTCCTGGACTTGTAAGTCTATTTCTTTCACCAGGTAGGGAAAGTTTTCTGTCATTATTTCTTATTATTCTTTATTTCAGTCAGTGTATGCTTAATTTCTGACTGGTCCTTTTCCATTTTTTTGGCATTATCACTAAAATCCTTGAAAGTCTCAGTAAGTTTCTTAGAGGTTTCTAGATTCTTGAGTAACCTTATAACTATGGTTTTGAACTCTATATCCAGTAGTTTTCTTTCTTCCATTTCTTTCATTTGTGACATGTTTCTTTGTCTCCGCATTTTGGCTGCTTCCCTATGTTTCTTTCTATGTATTGTGTAGATGCCAAGTGTCCTTAAGTTGATAGAGTGGCCTTGTATAGTAGGTGTCCTATAGGGCCCAGTGTCTCAGCCTCCCCAATCAATTGAGATGGACACTCTTGGTGCACCCCTTTGTGGGCTGTGTATACAGTTTTGTTGTAGTTGAGCCTTGATTGCTGTTGGTGACACTGGGAGGAATTGACCTCCAGGCCAATTGGCTGTGGGGACCAGCTGTGGATACAGTGGGAGAGTTGCTGTGCAGGAGACACCCTTATGGAGCAGGACTTGCTTCAGTGGGGCTTTGGTGCTCACTGAGTCTGCCCCTTGAGTGTGTCACTTATGGATGTGAAGAGTTGTAATCTGGTATGGTCTCACACTGACCACTGGGTACACTGGCTCTTGGGTCTCCAAGGAGGTTCAAAGTCAGCCACTGCCTGGGGTCACCCAGCAGGAGCTACAGAGAGATCTGCAGATTTCTCCTCTTTGTATCAGATTTGGAAGTGCCCAGATGAGGCCCAGCTGTGAAGCAAGGCAGGCTGGTGCTGGTGCTGGTGCCAGTTCTTGGGCCTTTTATTGATAGCTTTGGGGCTCCCTGACCCAGCTGCAGCTTGTTTGACAGGTTTTAAGCTGAGAAAGGACAGTCCATTCATATGCAAAAGCTGCTGCCCACAGCTTGAGTGGCGTTGTAAATTTGGTGGGGTGGGGTCTCAGGGAATCACCAGGGCAGAGCAAACAGAAATGGCTGCCAGTCAACCCTGCACCAGGGAGGTCCCAGCATGGGAACAATGACTGCTGGGAGCACCTCCATCTGGAAGAAAGGTGCCCCTGAGTTCCTGCCCTGATGCCATTCAGTCCAGTTTCTCCCCATGTGTGTCTCCCAGAGCCTCACCTGGCACTGGAGCTCAGAGGAAGTGGGTATTGGCCTTTTAAGAGGAGCAGCTAAGTCTCCAGCAGCCTGTGTGTCACTCAGCCCCAATCCGCACTGCCTTTTATAGTCCGTAGTTCTTACTGCCCATAGGGCCTTCTTTTCCGAGGCCTGGGACCCTGGACTAGGGGTCTGGTATGGGGCTGGGACCCCTTGCTGTTCCAGGCAGCCTCCACAGAGGCGATCTCCCTCCCGATTAAAAACACGACACACCTGGGTGCTGGACCAGCCCGTTCCATGCTTCTAAACCTCCTATCAGTCTCAATGTGCTTTCTTCTTTACCTCTCTAGTTGAAGTACTTCTATTCAGCCAGCTTTCCACGGTTCTGGATGATAGTTGTTCTGTATTTCAGTTGTAATTTTGATGTGGTTGTGGGAGGCATTGAGTACAGGCATTTACCTATGCCACCATCTTGGTTTTCTAATGTGCTTTTTAAGTGCTTTGCAAAATCAAGAAAACTAATAGTCATTTTTCACATTGAGAAAGGAAAGGCCTCTCAACATCAAAGAATGGCCTCTCTTTTGAATGAAGCAGCTTCCCACAGCAGTATCTGGCTCCCTAAATCTCAGTAACTACAATATATGCACAAGCCCTCTTTTGTGTGGAACTCCTATCTAATCAAAACGAATCACCAAAGAGATCTTTGCCTAACATATCTGAGTAACAGAGCTGAAGTCTTTACTCTAGCAGAGGCCCCCAGTAAGCCCATGTGAATGAGAAGTAGGGTGGTCAGTGTTGCCTGGCTATGAGAAATGACTTCCTCAGTATTCTGTTAAAACTCTTTACATTGACAGGAATTAAATCAGATACACCCACAGGCATTTGGAGAGCAAGGATAGAATCCAATCTCTACATCTAGATTGATTGGGACCAGGCAGATCCAAATACTGACAAATTGAAAAGAGCTGAGATGCCTCAGAATTTATTTTCTGTGAGGGGAGCTGAGGTCTGCAATGGGAGCTGAAGAAGTCTAATAGTATGGGGAAGGGGCTGTTGTGTAAGTTGACATGGAAGCCCCCAATTAAAAGATGATGAAAGCTCATTCTCTAAGGAGGAACTAAAGAGGCTCCTTGTGTAATCTAACTTGTCTAGCAAAATAGTCAAGACAAGCCAGGGTTCCAGTAATTGGGACCTATAAATGGCTACCATTTATTGAGTGTTTATGGCAAGCCAGGTGGGTGCAACATGTTTTGCTCAGATTCACTCATTTAGTTTTCAAAACAAGCCTATTAAATACATTATTCCAATTTAAATTGTTTAAAAATTCTGGCTCAGAGAGGTTATGGAACTTGCCTGAAATCACAAGTAATTGGATAAATTGGGATTCATACCTTGGCCAGGTCTATTCAACTCCAAAGTTTGTGTTCTTTCTACTAAATGATATCACCTCCCAAAGAATTTATCTAATGCATTTGATACAATATTTTCTCTCTCATGTAATTTTTTCTCCACCCACAGGTTTTCTTTATTCTGTTCTTGGGCTTTAATGTTGAGGCTTAATAAGGTTTATTCTTCTCCCCTATAATCTTCTCTCTTTCTTTAGCCAAGAGACCTATTGACTACTTGAGAACCTGACTGAATATAAAATTTAAAACTCACTTCTGAGGAAGCTTTCAAATCCTAGAATGCCTTGGTTGGAAATCCCTTATGTAGTCCCAGCTTCGGCATTGTGGAGAGGGTAACCTAAATTTCTAAGATGGGAAGTGACAAGCCAAAGATCAAAAAGCTAAAGAATGGTGAAGTTTGCATCAGGACTAAACCCAGGTCTCCTGAATCTCAGTACAGCACTCTCTTTCCTACAATTTCCCTCTCCCTGTGATCCCACCCTCCTCTTTGATTAAGCTCTCCTTCCCTGATTAAGCCTATTATATCTCCTCCCGAGCCCGCAAGTCCATCCAATACACTTTATCTTGTTCATTATTACCCAAAGAAGACCCTCTACATCAGTTAAGGCTGTCACCTTAAAGCCACTTCAATTCTCATTTAATTGAGAGTCCCTTCACACATATGCATAATGTTTGCAGCTCACAGTTTTTTATAACTAGCTTAACATCCTCAGATCTATCAGCTCCTTTAAAAGTGTTTCTTTTATATTCTTTTGTATCCCCCATAGACTTTAAAGGTGCTTATTAGACATTGGTTAAATTAAAAAATAGTATCTACTTAAAAAACAACAAATGCTATTAAAATAATATATTCTCCCCCAAGAGAAAATAAATCCAGGTAAAAAGACTCCTTATCAGTTACCTGTAGAATTTGAAAAAGTATAAACTAGTTAATTAACCATTGGAAAAGTCTTAGATAAGAATTTGTGGATGTTAATTAACACCAAGCCTCACACAGACCAAAGGCAAAGTGGTAGGAAAATATTTTAAGCAAATTTTGTTTTCAAGAGAGTATGATTAAGTGAAAACCAAATATGCCAAATTTATAACATTACATTTATCTGCTGAAACTAGTCAGACTAGAAGCAAAGAGATCATGAAAATATGGCAGCTAATTTTCAAAGCAGCTCTCTGACTGCTTAATTCTCAAAACAGTTCTTTGAGGTAAGAAAATGTAATTATCCCACTTGTACAATGGGGAAACTGAGACAGTCAGGCTAAGTGACTTGTGGGGGGC
>NW_005357414.1:3362821-3365825 GCF_000412655.1 Myotis brandtii | reverse complement strand
CATTTGTTTGCTGTATATAATTCACTAACTGGACTGTTCCTAAAATACAGGTATGCCTGTCATTTTAGTCTTTGAAGTTAATTTAAAAAGGCGTATAAATCAAATCCTGTTTTCAGTACAAAGATAAAGTTCCCACCGGTGAGTGAATTCTACAGTAAAGTAAAAAACAACCTCCTCATTTATTCATTTAGAAAATAACTTTCTGTCTTTTTAATCACAAAGTCCCTGGACAAGCAGTCTGACCAGAAAAAAGAAGAAAAAAGAAAGAAAGAAAGAAAAGTGCTACACTCTCCCAGTATAATTAAAAAAGAAGTAGCAATTTTAGGTTATTTTTTTTTAAGTTAATAATACTTCATTCATTATACTGATTAGAACTTCACACTTTCTATAAGGGTGACAGTAAGGGCTGACCATCCATGACACAGAAGGACTGTTATTATCAGCACTTGGCAGAATTTCATCCAGCTATTTTAAATCAGGAGAGAATTATGTGATCCATTTTAAAAATGCCTGTAGCCTCTTTTAATAAAATTTACAAAAGCATTTTCAAAGCGTTAAGTAAGTATACTGGAAAGAAAGTGCAATGAAGGTGTCTTTTCTGAGATGTCTGTCCCCTGGAAACCATTCCCATCCAAGTTGGATCAAGGACTTAGTATCATTTTAAGTAATCAAAGGGAAATCTCTAGGCTTTCTCATCTAATTGCCATCTCCAGGGAAGTGCCTTCTTCACTCAGCTAGGTCGAAGGGGAAGAGAATCTCTGGGAATTTAAGAAGTGGGTGATTTGCACTATACTAGTAGATTTTTCAATCATTTTGATGGTGCTTGTCTCAGGAATTAGGTGTCTTTTTTTCTTTTCAAATTTGGTATTTAGTGAAAGAAGCCTGTCTGTGTGGGTATGTATAACAATCTACCTCTTTGGTGAATACCACTAATCTGTGATGCCTGGTAGGCTTCTCCTTAACAGTTCAAGGGTTACAAATCACTGATCTCAGAATCTGGACAAATTTCACTGGAAGATGAAAGAAAACAGAATTATTCTAAAATATTTTTTTTTCTGCTTGAGGAAGAGACATTTTATAATCAGAATTGGTGTGAGTTTAGAAATTTAATATGATATCAGAGATTCTTAGAAAAGGGTACCAACATCTTGCTTTTAACACCCTTCTTTGTATTCTGGAATAGAATAGGTGTCCTATTCTAGCACTATTTTTTCTTCAAGTATCTTAATATATCAGTCAGGCTCCTACACGGTTTGCAGCTTTTGTAGTTCTCAAATTTGAGGCCATTTGCTTCCTACCTGCAGCCTCAATCATGCTCTAACCTACAGGAAAAATCTAAACAATTGTTTAGAGGTGAGAAGCAATTAAAGAATTATGAGTGTCCGGAAGAGACCTAATCACCAACTTACATGCTTGTTAATAATGGAAACTTGATCCCTCTATCCTTTCCTGAATTGTTCACTTTGCCTGAGTTTCATAGTACCCTTAGCCCAGTACCCTAGTATTTTTTAGGATTAGAGTCATGCCCGCCCTGTGGGATGGATGGAGATTATATATATATATAATTTCCTTAGAAATTTCTGTGTTATGCATGCAATTTTTCATCTGATGTCATGACTTATAGAGGAAAAAAGGTTGAACTGTTTATAAACCTAAGCAATAAACATTTATTTTCTTTTACAGTTTCTGTGAGTCAGGTCTTTGGAAGCAGCCTATCTTGGAGGTTTAGGTCCTAGGTCTCAAATTAGACTATAATCAAGATGTCAGCTGGGGCTTCAGGCATTTGAAGGCTTGCCTAGGGATGGAGAAACCACTATTCTGGGCTGTCTGTGAGGTTGTTTCTGGATGAGAGTAATGTCTGAGTCACAGACTGAGTACAGTAGGTTGTCCTCCCTGATGTGGCTGAGCCTTAGCACATCTATGGAGGCAGAGGAGGAAGAATTCATTCTCTTGGCCTGACTGTTAAGCTGAGACACTGGTCTTCTGCCTGGACTGGACCTCAGACTCAGACTGGAGCTAACACCATCATTTCTCCTGGGTCTCCAGCTTGCCAACTGCAGACTGTGGGCTTCTCAGTCTCCATAACCATGTGAGCCAATTCCTTACAATAAATCCTTCTATCTACACTAATAAAAGAGAAACATGGTAATTAGCGTACGACCGCTACCCTTTTCATTGGCTAATCAGTGAGTATATGCAAATTAACTGTCAGCCAAGATGGCGGCCGGCAGCCAGGCACTGAAGCGAGCAGGGAGGCTTGCTTGCTGCAGACTCCAACGTTCCCCGCCACACTTGCCGGCCTCTCATCTGCAACTCTAAGCAACTATATACTATGTTGCAAATAAGAAGCTAAACAAAACCCCAGAAAAGGGCTTCCATTCAGCCGGGCTCGGACCGCAACATTGTATCGATGTTTTCAGCAGCGAGGCCTCAGAGCTAAAGCTGGCCCAGAAAAAAAAAAAAAAAGAGAGAGAAGAAAACAAGGAGCGGTTGGAAGCTTTAGTCACTCGCCAGCCGGAAAACAGCCCTCAGCCCCTCACCCAGACTGGCCAGGCACCCCAGTGGGGACCCCCACCCTGATCCAGGACACCCTTCAGGGCAAACCAGCCAGCCCCTACCCATGCACCAGGCCTCTATCCTATATAGTAAAAGGGTAATATGCCTCCCAGCACCGGGATCAGCGGAGCAGCGAGGCTCCCGGCACCGGGATCAGCATGACAGGGGGCAGCGCCCAAACCCCCTGATCGCCCTGTGGCTCTGTGAGTGACAGGGGGCAGGGCCACAACCTCCCTATCCGCCCTACTCTGTTCGTGACAGGGGAAGGCACCCCAACCCCCTGATCAGCCCTCCTCTGTGCCTGATAGGGGGGAGCTCCCCAATCTCCTAACTGCCCTGGGGCTCTGTGTGTGACAGGGTGCGGCGCCCCAACCACCCCCCCCCACGGGCCCTGCCCTGTGCCTGATAGGGGGGAGCTCCCCAATCCCCTGACTGCCCTGCGGCTCTG
>NW_005357414.1:3360534-3362196 GCF_000412655.1 Myotis brandtii | reverse complement strand
GGCCCAACCCCCCAATCGGCCCTACCCTGAGCGTGACTGAGGGTGGCATTGCAACCTCCCGATCCGCCCTGCTCTGTGCATGACGGGGCGGCGCCCCAACTCCCCAATCGGCCCTGCTCTGAGCCTGACCAGGGGCTGCACTTAGGGATTGGGCCTGCCCTCTGCCACCCGGGAGCAGGCCTAAGCCAGCAGGTCGTTATCTCCCGAGGGGTCCCAGACTGCGAGAGGGCACAGGCCGGGCTGGGGGACCCCCCTCCCCTGCCCCCCGAGTGCACAAATTTTTGTGCACTGGGCCTCTAGTATATATATAAAAAAAGTGCCTCACTTGTTCTGGCTGGTGTGGGTCAGTTGGTTGATCATTGTTCTGTGCACTGAAGGGTCGACTGGTTTGATTTCCAGTCAGGGCACATGCCCAGGTTATGGGGTAGATTCCCCAGTCAACTGTTGGGATATTTGTGGGAGATAGCCAATTGATGTTTCTCTATCACATTGATGTTTCCCTCTCTTTCTCTCCCCTTCTACCTTCCTCTTTCTCTAAAATCAATAAAAGCATATCTTATATAATAAAGAGGTAATATGCAAATTGACCATCACATCCTCACACAAGATGGCCACCCCCGTGCGGTCACAAGATGAGAAGGCCGGTCCTGGCATCTCTGCCACCTTGTACCGAGGACTCGGGTCTCGGAGGATGAGGCGAGTCGCAGCAGGGGAGGGCAATTGTGGGTGACCACGCCAGAGAGGAGGGCAGTTGGGGGTGATCAGGCTGGCGGGGGAGCAGTTAGGCATCAATGAGGCTGGCAGGGGAGTGGTTAGGGGCAATCAGGCAGGCAGGCAGGTGAGCAGTTGGGAGCCAGCAGTCCCGAATTGTGAGAGGGATCGGGCCTAAACTGGCAGTTGGACATCCCCCTAGGGGTCCCAGATTGGAGAGGGTGCAAGCTGGGATGAGGGACAATCCCCCCCAGTGCACGAATTTCATGCACTGGGCCTCTAGTTAAAAAATAAAAGTGGCTTACTCACATGATTGACCAGTGATCTAAGAGGCCAAAATGGAAGCTGCAATGTCTTTTATAACCTAGACAGTGTCACTTCTACCATATTCTGTTGGTAACACAGACAGAATTTGAGTCAATGTGATAGATGACCACACAAGGATTTGAATAACAGGAGTTGATAATTATTGAGTGTCATTTGGAGACTGGCTACCACGGGTACAGAACAAAGCAAAGAAGGATGGAAAATGAATTGGGTGTAGTTGGGAGATAGCGGAAATCAGATAAAAACCAGCACCCTTCATTGACCACCTTATTTAAAATATTTGTATGCATTCCTGCCATTCTGTATCCTATTACTCCGTTTTATTTTTCTTTACAGGTCTTAATGCTACCTGAGAAATTATATATTTATTTTTTAACTATTTTACTTTCTGATTACTCCATTAGAATACAAATTCCATGAAATAAGGGACTTCGTCTATTTTGTTCCCTGTTGGTACATAACAACCTTCAATTAAGTATTTGTGTATTTGAAGGTATAACATTTGAGTCTTTCTTTTTTTAATTTATCTTGTTGAAAGTCTTACAGATGTCTTTTTTTCACATTGATGCCTTCCACCCCACACCCACTCCTCCCAGGCCTTCACTACACTATTGTCTGTGTTCA
>NW_005357414.1:3343133-3360398 GCF_000412655.1 Myotis brandtii | reverse complement strand
ATATATTGACTTTTGCTCATGGGCCATGAAGTTTCAATTGCACTGTACGTGCGCGCCCACACCTGGTATTTTGTGGAAGAGCCACGCTCAAGGGGCCAAAGAGCCGCATGTGGCTTGCGAGCCATGGTTTGCCGACCACGGGTATAGGTAGTAGTAAAGGATTAGAAGCAATGGTACTTTTAGTTTTTAGTTATATTAATGCACTAGTTTTACAATTAAATTTTTTAAAATATATTTTATTGATTCTTTTACAGAGAGGAAGGGAGAGAGATAGAGAGTTAGAAACATTGATGAGAGAGAAACATCGATCAGCTGCCTCCTGGACACCTCCCACTGGGGATGTGCCCGCAACCAAGGTACATGCCCTTGACCGGAATCGAACCCGGGACCCTTCAGTCCACTGAGCCAAACTGGTTACGGCTACAATTAATTTTTTAAAAAAGCTTTCATGCACAAGGAATTACCACGAGCATATCCGGGTTTGCAAATAATACCTCCAACATTACCTGTAGCCTTACTCCCTTCAGTGCACACTCAGAACACAAATAAGCACCAATGAATTTATTATGAAACAGCATTTACTAATGTTTAAAAAATATATATACCCTGAGGACATTACAGAATCTTGGTTATGTTAATATGCATTGTAAATATCAATGCATATGGAGAATCTACTGAACTTATTTCCCAGTCTTATATGATCTCAGACCCATTTTTTTTCTAAGAAAGTCTTCAGTATATGTATTGCATATATGGAACACTCTTTGGGAAATCATGGTTTAGAGCAAAGTTGGAAGTAATAAGTAATAAGATTGGCTAAATGTTTACCAAGTTTGTTTCCTTTTTTTTTACTGAGAACATAGATCAACTACAGCCTCTAAGGAAGACTGTGATGTCTTGGACCAGGTGTAGCAAACTAAGGTCCCAGGGTCAAATCCAGCTGCCACTTATTTTTGTAAGTAAAAATTTTTTGGAACCCAGACATACTCTTCTTATTTTTATTTTTTAATATTATATATAGCTGCCTTCATGCTACAAGAGCACAGATGGGTAGTTGTGACAGAGACTGTATAGCCTACAAAGCCTAAAGTATTTACTACCTGGCCCTTTACAGGAAAATTTGCTGACCTCTGCCTTAGGCAAGGCACAAACTTGATGGAAGGAACTTGGTCTCTGAGTGACTGCATGGAATAAAGTTCCTCCATGAACTCACACTGGACCTTTATTTTGTTAATCCCCTGAAATTTGTGGTTTGTTTGTTACTGCAATTGACCTAACACATTGTAAAGGGATGTGCTGTACATTCTGCTTGCTCCTCCAGATTGACTCTCCACTATTTTCTACTGTGTTATGTGCCCAAGGAGAATGCCCACACTTTTGTGAATTGTCACTTCATTAAATTCTCTTTAGTCTTTTGAGTGCGTCAACTGCATTTTACTGAAATTCTGACTAAAGATTACCTTGAGTCTGCTTTATTTATATTTGAAAATCCACAAATTTTAATATGTTATTATTATGTTATTTGCAGTATACCCCATAGCTGATAAGGACATACTAGTAGTAAGTATTATTGCATATCCAGGTGAAAAATGCCATATTTGTCCTCATACCGCATCTAAAATAATGTTTTTAAAAGGCTGTCAAGGCTGAATGGTACAGAAAGAAAAACATCCCCCAAGGAGTTGAAGATTCAGAGTTTTATATTTGCTGTGCCCTCTGACTCCCTTTCCAAAGACCAGAGCTCTTCAGAAAACTTAACCTTGTGGTCCTTCTTATAAATCCCTCTGCTACTAATATTTGGTAACGATACCAAGAATCCACTAACTAACCCAACCCATTAAGGATTCAGCATGGAATCTCCTGGATTTATTATCAAGTTTTCTTTAGCAGGGGAGTTTCTGCTGTCAGTCCACTATTTTAAGAAGACAATCTAATGGAAATCTTAATATATTTAATCAACATAGATTAAATTTAAGAAGATGATTTCTTCTGTGAATTAAAAATGTTGCTGATATTCTTTCTTATATAAAGTGCTCTCTACAACTTAAGGGGGTTATCTCAGTAAACTAGTTCATAAATAGCAGAATTGCCAGTGAAGAAAAAAAGTTTAACTGACTCTCTTTTTGAAAACTAGATTTCTTCAGGGCTGAAGACATAGATCATGCACTGGCCAGAGTGAATAGTGAGGTCTCCACTGGCCCACAGGTTATTTACTGAGCTTTATAATGGACAGAGGATTGGATACACATTGGAACTAGGAGTTTTTCCACAAGGCAACAACATCAATTTCAATCCAGAACAATCTGTAGTATTGATTAACTTTTAGAATCTTTTTTACTGCTACCAATCTGTCTCATCTTTTATTCAACAGCTCCCTGAAAGAAATTTAGAGGCAACTCTGGAACACCTAGGGCAAATCCAGCTTGAAAATTATCTGCCACACTGTTACCTCTTCAGTTTACAAACTGTCCTTAGAAAATGGGAAAATTGTTCATATTTTAAACTGTTTTTGAAGTTACATTATAAAGAACACTAAACCAGAAATCAGGAGCTCAGGATTCTTGAGTCACTAAGTAGCTCTGTGTCCTTGAACAAACTACCAAATTGGTAGGGACATCAATTTCCTCATCTGTAAAAAGAGGATAATAGCTCTTGCTGGTGTGGCTCAGTTGGTTGGCACCAAAATGTTGCCAGTTAGATTCCAGGTCAGGGCACATGTTCAGGTTGTGGGCTCATCCCTGGTAAGAGATGTACAAGAGGGAGTTGATCAATGTCTCACTCTAATATCAATGCTTCTATCTCCCCCTTCCTTCCTCTCTTTCTAAAAATCAATTTTTAAAAAAGAGGACAATAATAACCTATTTCATAAGTTTGTTGAAAGTATTAAAAGAGATATATGCATGTAAAGCATTACAATGCCATGTACATAGTGAGTACAATATTTTTAAGTGGCAATACTCCCAAAATTGACATAGAATCAATGAAGTTCCATCAGAATCCCAGATGTTTTCTTTGTAGAAACAGAGAAGCTGATTCTTAAATCCAAAGCAAATAGAGATAGACTCAGATAGAGAACAGGCTGACAGTTGTGTGTGTTGGGGGAGAGCAGGGGCTGGGGTTGGAGGATGTTGGAAAGAAAAAAAGAGAAAAAACCCTAGACATAGACAACAGTGTGGTGATTTCCAGGAGAATGTGGGGTGGGGGGAGGTGAAGAAGAGTATAGCGTGGATAAATGGTGATTGACAGAGACTTGACTTGGGGTGGTGTACATACAATATAATGTAAAGATGATGTGTTGTGGAATTGTGCACATGAAACCTGTATACTTTTGTTAACCAGTGTCACCCCAGTAAATTCAATAAAAAATTAAAAATTAAAAAATTTATATGGAATTGCAAGTATCCCCAAATAGGCAAAACACTTTTTAAAAATAAGATCAAAGTTGGAGTATTCATGCTTCCTGATTTCAAAACTTACTACAAAGCAATAGTAATCAAGAAGTATAGTAGTGGTGTAAGACATGCAAATAAATGAAATATAATTGAGACTCCAGAAATAAACCTATACATCTTGATCAATTATTTTGACAAGGGTGTTAATATCATTTAAGGGGGAAGGAAGTCTTTTCAACAAATGATGCTGGGACAACTGGATATCCACATGCAAAAGAATGAAGTCAGATCCTTACCTCATACCATATAATACAAAAATTAATTCAAAATGATCAAAGTTCTAGATATAAGATACAAAACTCTTAGAAGAAAAAGGGATAAATCTTCCTTTTCTTATATATGACTCCAACAATGAGCAAAAAAGAAGAAATATATATATAGACTTTATCAAAATTAAAAATGTTTGTGCCAAGGACATTGTGAATAAATTAAAAATACAATTCAGGGAATGAGAGAAAATCATATATCTGATAAAGAGCTTGTATCTAGAGTATGTAATGAATTTTACAACTCAGCAATAAAAAGACAACTCAATTAAAAAGAACAAATGACCTGAATAGACATTTCTCCAATGAAAATTTATAAATGTCCAATAAGCACATGAGAAGATGCTCAATATCATAGCTATTAGGGAAATGCAAATCAAAACCACAATGAGATTCTACCTCACACCTACTAAGATTGCTATAATAAAAAAAAGTCATATAATAACAAGTGCTGACAATGATAAGAAAAATTGGAACCTTCATAAACTGCTGGTGTAAATGTAAAATGGTACAATCACTTTGGAAAATAGTCTGGTAGTTCCTTAAAAATTGTATAGAGTTATCATTTGACCCATTAATTCTACTCCTGGGTATATACTCAAGAGAAATGAAAACATGTCTATATAAAAACTTGTACACAAATGTTCATAGCAATATTATTTATAATATTTAAAAAGTGGAAAATTCCAAATGCCCTTAAACTGATGACTAGATAAACAAAATGTGATATATCCATATAAAGAAATATTACTCCACCATAAAAAATTGATTAAGTACTGATACATTCTACAAATTTATGAACCTTGAAAATATTATGCTAGTTAAGCGAAAGAAGTCAGTTGTAAAACACCACATATAGTTATATGAAATGTCCAGAATAGGCAATTTTTTAGAGACAGAATATAGATTAGTTGTTGCTTTAGATTTGGGTAGGTGTTATAGAGGGATAACTATTAATGGGTATGGGGTTCTTTATGATATGGTAAAAATGCTCTAAAATTAACTGTGGTGATTGTTGCATATATCTGTGAATGTACTAAATATCATTGAATTGTACTCTTGAGGTGAATTGAATTATATATTATGCAAAAATTATATCTCAATAAAGCTGTTACCAAATAATTATAAAGAAATAGCTAGGTTGAATGTAAAAGAATGGGAAAAGTACTCCTTGAAAACACGGATCACAAGAAAGAGGTGTACCTATATTATTACTTTTAACCAATAGCTATATTATTATTTTAAAGCTGTTTAGTTCCTTGAAGGCAGGGACCACATATAACTGGACTATGGACTCCTACTCTTGCATAACACCTGGCATATAGGAGCATTTATTATCTACTTGTAGAATCTCTGAATTGTTCACTGATCAATTTGCATTAAAATTAATTGTAAATGCTACTTGCAACAACATGAATATCACAAACCTGATGAGATAAAAAGCTAGAAATAAACGAATACATCCTGTATAATTCCATTTTTTTGAAGTCCAAGGACAGTCAAAACTAATCAATGGTGATAGAAGTTATATAGAAATGAGTGTGGTGCAATTCTGGAAATTTTCTATATCTTTATTTAGATGACTGTTTTATATATTGAACTGAATAGTTATGGTTTGTATACTTTATTTAATGTGTATTATTACTCAGTAAAATTGATACTAAAATTATCCATATATAAATATAGACTCTGGGGTTCTATGTTGCCATACATTACTTTCTTTAGAAAGTTATATTTATGTAGATTATTGAGGAAAGCTTATTTTTATGTTAATAGCATCACCATCCCACCCCAGCCTTGGTCAATTTACACTGCTTGCCTTCATCTCTTAAAGCACTGCAGAAAAAAAGAAGAATATCCCTTCCTAGCAAAGACTAACATGTTACTGTATGACTTTCCACGTGCTACTCTGAATATCAGATTCTCACAGTTTAAAGTGGGAAGAACTTATCAGTTTGGGGATTGAGGAAGAATATTCTCCACAACAGCAGATCCTGTGTGCACTATGAAATGTGCTCCATCATCTGAAAGAATCATTCTTTAGGTAAGGAGCAAAATCCCTCAACAGCATTCATCAATCTCAACTAAAAAGTACTATAGAGGGGGAAAAAATCACAATGAGTGAATACTATAACAGTAGGTACCTTATATTTGTTTTAACCCAGTAACTAGAGTACGTTACATCTGCTAAAATAGAAATGACTTCGGTTTACCCTGTCACTCTGTTTAAGTACTTTTCACATTTCCTTCACCTTTTTATGTGGCCTGAATTATATTTTATATTTGCCTTTACAGTTTGCATGACAACTGGAACAAGTGTACTATGCTTGTGAGAGCAGATGTTTTACATTTTCTGAACTTAACTTCTGTCCCAAAACTCCCTCACCAAAGCAGTCCAAGATACATTGAACTAGCTTTTCCAAAGGATTCCATAATAAGAGGGACTGACCTCATTTCCTCTCCAGGATAACCAGCTTGTAGTTTGTTTGTTTTTTAATATGTTTTTATTGATTTTTTACAGAGAGGAAGGGAGAGGGATAGAGAGTTAGAAACATCGATGAGAGAGAGACATTGATTAGCTGCCTCCTGCACACCCCCCACTGGGGATGTGCCCGCAACTGCAACCAAAGCACATGCCCTTGACCAGAATCAAACCCGGGACCCCTCAGTCTGCAGGCCGACGCTCTCTCCACTGAGCCAAACCAGTTAGGGCACCAGCTTGTAGTTTTATGCTGAATCAGAACAAACACGATTCGTGTGCCTCATATTTCTCATTGAAACATGGTTGACCCAAGAAAGTTTTAACCAGCATTAAACCATTCACGTTATCTTTCTGGACATTCTTATAAACATTTTAAAATGTTATTTTCCTCTACTCCTTTTACATGATACCCCTTTATCATTTCCAAAAGTCTGGGGAAGTGGCAGAAAAATATTAATTATTCAGAGAAAACTGTCAATTGTTTATGGAGTAATGGAAATTGGAGAAAAACTGCTTTCTCCAGGTATGTGAGAGCACTAGCCTGTACCTGTGCCTCTAGCTGTTCACACATTCCTCTGTTGTGGAATTCCAGTCAGAAACTCTGTCCCCCACTTCCACTCCTCCTACTCTTTCCACCCTCACTTCTCAATGCTTCCCAAGAATGAATTCACAACCTTGGAATGGAGAAGGTGAATGGGGCTCTTTCGTTACTCATTTTAACTTCTGTGCACTGGCTTGAGTTTTCTGAAATTGATTGAATTCATCAAATGTGTCTGGACAGAGGTGCTCTCACTCATTAAGTGCACCCCAGCACAAAGGCATTTCTCTTATCTAAAGTCTGTAAAATCTGTGGCCCAGTGGCTGAACTCCTGGCAGTGAGATACCTATAGAAATTCTGTTAACTCTTTCCAGACAGAAAGGTCTGATCTAGCACTATGACTCCATGCAAAATAACCCTTCAACAGGCTGGTTGGGGAAATAAAGCTTACAATTCAAAAACAATTTAAGGCACAATTCACTTAAGAATCATTAAATGATGTCATTCAGAAGGTGGGTCACAGGAAGACAGTTCAATTATTACTGGGAAGTCAGTGTAGCCAATCAGTGCAATTCTACCAGGCACTCTCTTTTTTCATGTCTCTTTCAAGGCCTAGCTCAAGGTTCACCTGATCCAGGAAGCCTTCCCTGACCATTAAGGTAAATTCCGAGTTCTCTCTTTCTTCTAATCAGTTATTGCTTGAACTTGACACTTACTTTTAAATTATTTCTATGTGTAATGACTTTCTATGCATGTATATCATGCTTCTCTATATAGGTTGCAACTTTCTTGAGAATAGAAAATGTGTCTTACACATCATATCTTCCACAAAGGCATTTATACACACAGTAGATTCTGAATCTTCAACCAAGAAGACAGTCTCTCCTTCACTAAGCCAGACTCCATCTATTTTTCAAGATCCACCATAAATAAACATGCAATACACATAAGAATAATGAATTTTCTAATGTAAATGCAGTTTCAAGACAAGTCCTTTAGCCCTCTCTTCTAATCAGATTGCCAGACCCTAAGGCTCTCATGTATGGAAATTCTAATCAGCTAAAATGGTGATGATTTGTTCTCTTTTTAAAAAAATATATTTTTACCAATTTCGGAGAGGTAGGGAGAAGGAGAGAGAGATAGAAACATCAATTATGATGGAGAATCATCAATGCTGCCTCCTGCAAGTCCCACACTGGGGATCATGAACAACTCAGGCATGTGCCCCAACTAGGAATTGAACCATGACCTCCTAGTTCATAAGTCGATGCTCTACCACTGAGCCATGCTGGTGGCTGGGCCTGATCTGTTTTTGAAGGCCTTGTCCAACCTCAACAAAGGCAGGTTACTCACTTAATGTTCAATAATTTTTATTGTCTTTACCATTTATTGTGGTTGCTTAAATATAGTCATCATTGCACCTTTCTTTAGTTCTTTTTGTTACATATTGTTTCTCATATTATTAAATTACTAGAAGCCCGTCGCACGAAGATTTGCTCAATTGGCCTTCCTTCCCCTGGCTGCTGGCACCGGTTTTCCTCTAGCACCCGGGACCCAGGCCTTTGGTCCAGCTGCAGTGGAGAAGCCAAGCCTCTTCAGTCTTCAGTCTTCACTCTGGCTGGAGCCTTCAGTCTTCGCTCCATGCCTACGTATGCAAATTAACCACCATCTTTGCTGGGTTAATTTACATACTCATCCTGATTGGCTGGTGGGCGTAGTGGAGTGACACCAATTTGCATGTTTCTCTTTTATTACTGTAGATTGGATGATTGGGATCAACATATTCTATTTCTGTTTAATCTGCCACACCCTTGAATGTAGTGTTGGGTGCATAGTAAACACTCAAAATGACATTAAATTAATAGAAGATATTCAGAACAACAAAAATACTAGGCAAAAGGAACACAATTAGGTAGATCAGTCTCTGCCTATACTTGGAGGTCCATTTAATGTTGTTCAACTTTAAGTGCAAACATATCTCCTTAAAAATGACACCAAACAAATAAATTCCATTGGAGTTTGTTTAAACACAGCCAATTAGAGATGATGTACCTTTCTGAAAGAATTAATTAGCTGACATTTCATTTCAGGATGATCAATTGAAGCACAAAATGAACAATCATATATTTAGTGAGCCTTTTCCATGCAAGACCCTGTATTAGGGATGTGAAAGTTTAATCCACAAAACGGGTGACTTATCCTTAAAATTATTTTGAAAGAGAAAAGCACAAAGCCCTGAGGAATATATAATAAAATAGCCCTAATTAGTTTGGCTCAGTGGATAGAGCATCAGCCTGTGGACTGAAAGGTCCCAGGTTCGATTCTGGTCAAGGGCATGTACCTTGGTCAGGCACATTTCCAGTAGGAGGTGTGCAGGAGGCAGCTGATCGATGTTTCTCTCTCATCGATGTTTCTAACTCTTTATCCCTCTCCCGTCCTCTCTGTTAAAAAATCAATAAAATATATATATATTTTAAAATAGTTAAATAAAGCTTATTTTGCTCAGTCAAAAAGTACTCTCCCCACCCTGCCCTTGCAGCAAGAACAGACTAATGATGAATCAATCTTTGCAAACCTTTGGCACTGCACATCTATTTCAAGCATTATCAGATTCTGAGTCATACTTTTGCAATTAGTTCTGCAATTTCCCCCTCATTTTATGTGAAGAATCAGACTCTTAGAAATCCTACAGTTGGTAATGCATCAGAGGTTGTCCAGGGATTCTGCTCCTTTGTGTATGTGTGTGTGTGTGTGTGTGTGTGTGTGTGTGTGTGTGTGTGTGTATGTGCATGCACATGTGCGTGCACACCATGAACTCTTTGGCAGTCTGATGAAGGCTTTGGACACCTTCTCAGAATAATCTTTTTAAAAGCATAAATTAAAATGCATAACAGTGATTCTTATTTTTTAAAGTTCAAAAACATGCAACACTAATCTATGTTGTCCCAAGTCAGGACAAGTATTACCCTTGGGGGTTCTCATTGGAAGAGAGCAGAAGGGGCCATTCTGGAGTGGTGATAATACTCTTGTTTCTTGTTCTGATGCTAATTATATATTTACTAGAGGCCTGGTGCATGGATTTGTGCACTGGCGGGGTCGCTCAGCCTGGCCTGTGCCCTCTAGCAATTCGGAACCCCTCGGGGGATGTCAGACTGTTGGTTTTGTCCCGATCCCCTGGCTTGCGGGGATTGGGCTGAAACTGGCAGTCTGACATCCCCTGAGGGATGTAGTAGTGCGAGAAGTGGCAGGCAGCTGGGGAGGAGCCCCAAGCCCAAGCCTGGTGCCAGACCACTCCCGCTCATGTCAGCCCCGCTCTGCCTGCTGCCGCCACTGTTTAGTAGCACTGCCACGGAGGCGGGAGAGGCTCCTGCTGCCGCAGCTGCTCTTGTCAGCCATGAGCCTTGTGTCTGGTGCCCATCAGTCAGCTGAGTGGTGCTGTTGTTGTGGGAGCGCACTGACCACCAGGGGGCAGCTCCTGCATTGAGCATCTGCCCCCTGCTGGTCAGTGCGCATCATAGTGACCAGTCAACCGGTTGTTCGGTCGTTCAGTCATTCGATCCCTTAGGTTTTTATATATAGAGATGGTCACATTGTAAAATTTCATTGAGCTATACACTTATGATTTGGTACTTTTCTGGGTTCATTTTCAACTTCAATGAAAAATTTAAAAATAAATGACATATAGGATTAAAAAGAAATCTGTTGTATTGAAATACAGTTCTATCCACAGACTCTTAATGGGTCCTCTCCCTAGGTTAAGAACCCAGAAAAAAGAGATAGAGAAAACACAAAGATATGAAACAGGAGCCCCTTACTTCTAGGAGTTTATAATCTGATTGAGGAAAAAAACACTGACAAACCTGCAATTTGAAGAAACCAATAAGTTTACTTGATAAGAGCCAATGAGAAGGAAAGCCAAAAGAGAAAAGTGAGAATAAATACTTTGATGCTATAGTGTCAGAGCAGAAAAAGTAGAGAATGTGGAATCCATGCTGTCAATGGAAGGGTGTGAAGAGCTTGAGTAAGTTGAAGGGTTGAAAGGGGAGCATTATTCTTGCAGTGTGGGGAGTCAAGGTCTTGGGAGGTTTTGTATCTATTTGGCCATAGTGAAGTAGGCATGTTAGTAGGTAGTATGAAATAAAGCTGATGACTACTGCTGGGTACAGAATGGGAAGATAATTTTGAACCTGGAGTTACTAAGAGGAAACCATTGAGGAATTTGTAGCAAGGCAGTAACAGAGAATGCTGTTTTATGACATCACTCAGTTCAATTTAACAAACATTTCCAGCCCTGGCTGGGTAGCTCAGCTGTTTGGAGCTTCATCCAGATATGCCAAGGTTGTGGGTTTGATCCCCAATCAGGTTACATACAAGAATCAACCAATAAATGCATAAATAAGCAGAACAACAAATTGATCTCTCTCTCTCTCTCTCTCTCTCTCTCTCTCTCTCTCATCAATCAATAAAAATTGTTTTAAAAATTTTCCTCAATGCTTGCTAGGTTTGATGTTCACTAGACTCTTCCCTGGTTAATGGTTTTAAATATACCCTAAGAGTGTCTGTTTTTTTCCTTTCATAAGTACTAGAATTGTCTAACATTGCCAATTTACATTTACATTCCAAGTTGGTATAAATTAGACTGCTATTTATTCAAACTGACTTTTTAGATATAACAAATCAAGCAAATCTGTGGCAAAAAGACAATAGGATATGTTCCTATTTGGGTCAGGAATATGCCTCAAAGTTTTTAGTTGGATTATTTCAAAGCATACTGTTTGTCCAAGTGTTTCTCCTTCAGGCAATGTTCTTTTCAACACACAAAATGCTAGGGCTATATAGAAGATGAGGCACTCAAGAAAGGCAGCAGATTTTAATAACTACTGAATTAACCTAATGATTCACCCTAATGTCATTTATTATTAACAACTTGAAAACTTGATAATGAAAAAGGACCATGGAAAAGTCCTTCCAAGTATATGAACCCAAATAATGGAGGAGTTTCCAAACTTCCCAGCCTACTCTGTTTTCCTATTGTTTAACATGAAGGTCACCCTGAGTTTTAAGTTAGGAATAGTCTATTTCACTGTGGAAGATAGTGGAGATGGCTAAATTCAGGGAGTTTACTGTGTTTCTTTCAGTGCCTGAAAGCTATTCTATCTTTGTCATCATGACTACCAGTCAAGGCATGCTTTATAATTTCTATAAGACTACCCAGACTACATGGCTGCCAATAAAACATTTTTTTTCTGAACACCAACACTAAGTCCCCTTTATTATGAGGTGAAGGTTAGTAAGGAATAGTATTTGGTAGGAAAGTATGTCTAAGTCAACTCTAAAGAAATGGTTTCTTTGTGGCATTTACTGCTGGGCTAATATTTTTCTGTTACTACATTTAGGAAATAGAAGTCTCTAGATTCATAATTTAACTCTGCTCTTTCTCTCTCCTCTCCCACCTCTCCTCTCTTCCTCCCTGCTCTGCTCCCCTCTCCTCTCCTTTCTTCCCCTCTCCTTCTTTACTCTCTCCTCTCCTCAGAGTGTTTTAAAGTGTAAGACTTCTTTATTGTAATGTATAAAGACTGTCCATACATATCACTTACAGGTGGTACTGTTTCATTACTAATTTTATCTTGGGATAGTGTAATTTATCAACATTTTAATAGTCACTCTCAGATTTTCATAGCCCATTTATTTTTGCCCTTAGCTCAAGACTAGAGCTACATCTCAGAGCACTGATGAAAGGAATATGCTTTCCATCACTGCTCCAAGTATAGCAGAGTGAAACTGCTAGGCCTCATGTCACATGAACCACAGTGTAAAAAACTTTTTATAATTTCCATGTGTCTCAGAAAATCTGTTTTAGAACTCTCAGAAGGCCAAAAGAGAAAGCTTTGACTCCTTTCTTGAAAAAGATCTAAGTAATTACGTGAATGTGTTTGTTTATATTTATACACACACACACAGACACATACACAAACACAAACCATAGATAGCCTTTAGCTCTTTATATATTAACTAGAGGCCTGGTGCACAAAATTTGTGGACAGGTAGGGTCCCTAGGCCTGGTCAGTGATCAGGGCTGATCTGTGGAGCGACTGGCAGGGTGATCAGGGGAATTGCTTGCATCCACCTTGGCCTGGCGCAGCCCACTCGCAGCCCCCCCCCCCAACTGCCACCACCAGTCTCCATCTGTGGGGTGATTAGAGGGTGATCGGGGCTCCCATTTGCACCCACGTTGGCCTGGTGTTGCCTGCTCTCCTGCTCCACCATCCTGCCATGGTCTTGCACTCCTTGGGGCCCATCAGGTCCGGCAGTGCCTCCACTGCTGCCAACGCCAGCCATATTACATCTGCCCCCTAGTGGTCAGCGCATGTCTAACTCCTGGGCGATCGAACTCCCACCCGTGGGAACAATTTGCATATTAGCCTTTTATTATGTAAGATGAATTAAGCTTTTGCACATATTGTAAATGTGTTCCCACATGTTGCATTTGCCTAATAATATTTTTAAAATATATTTTAAAAGTTTAGAAAATAGTCCAATGTATCAATATATTCTTTTTAGCTTTCATACTTTCATAACAGTAGTCACTCCCTACTTCACACTTATAGGAATATTTCTCTGGATACTCTTCTGGGATTTTGCAGGTTTTATCTCTTAAATTTAAAACTTTACTGTACCTGGCATATATTCTAGTGCATTGAATGCAATACAAATTGGATTTTTCAAAATTATTATTCAAATATCTCCAAAAACTGATTTGAGGTGCTACCTCTACTATATCTTAAATTAAAAATATGTACTTTTAGCCTGACCTGCATGGCTCAGCATCTACCTATGATTGAGCACCTATCAATGAACCAGGAGGTCACGGTATATGTGGGCTCAATCCCCAGTGTAAGGTGGGCAGGAGGCAGCCAATCACTGATTCTCTCTCATCATTGATGTTTCTATCTCTCTCTCCCTCTCCCTTCCACTCTAAAATCAATTAAAAAATATTTTTTTAAAATATGTACTTTTATATGTTTGAAATTGGAAATTTCGTATCTTTAGAAATGCACATGTCCTTTGACTTAGCAATTTCACTTCTAGTTATTATACTAAGGAAAATCATAGATAAGTATAAAGCCTCAGCTATAAGAATGTTAATCATAGCATCCTATATAATAAAAGCCTAAAGTGCTAAGTATCCAGTCATCTGGTTGGCCATTTAACCAATCAAAGTGTAATATGCTAATGATATGTTAAGGCTGCTCAACTGCTCACTATGACATGAACTTACCACTAGGGGGAAACCAGTTGACCAGTAGACCAGTCACTATGATGTGCACTGACCACCAGGGGGAAGACACTCCAACCAGTAGGTGAGCTTGCTGCTAGGGTCCGGCCAATTGGGACTGAGTGAGATGGGCCAGACACACCCTGGAGCCCTCCCATGGTCCTTCCCTGGCTGGCCAACTTCCTGCATTCCTCTTTGGCCCCAATCAGGCACCAGTGGGGTCCCTTGGCCTGGCCTGCACCCTCTCACAATCTGGGACCCCTCAGGGGATGTTGGAGAGCCAGTTTTGGCCCGATCCCGCAGGTCAGGCCAAGGGACCCCACTGGTGCACGAATTCTTGCACTGAGCCTCTAGTTATTTATAAAAACTTACATTTCGAACAACCTAAACTGTCTAACAATAGGGGAGTAACTGAGTAAATTATGATAGAGCCATTTGATATGATTCAGTATAGTCATTACATGATGATGTATAAAGCTGTTAGAGATATGAAAAGTACTTATGATATTGATAAATGAAAATAAGAAGTTACAACAAAGTAGTATGCACAGTATGATCATACGTAAATTATAAATATACAATCATACATAAAAACTATTGGGAGGATATGCCTCCCAAAATGTTAGGGATTGTGGAATTATGGATAATTTTACTATACTTTGTGCTTTTCTGTATTTTCCTACTTTTTACAATAAAGATATATTATGCTTTAATCAGGAAATTACATTTTATTTTTAAATTAAATAAAATTCACAATATTTCCATTTTAATAGGGAGTAACCAAACTGAAATCTGAGATATAAAATTTATTGCTTATCGCTTTAAACATGTTTTAACCATTATAAAGTGAAAATCTCTTTACAGAAAGGAGCATATATATTTTTCTCCTCCTTGACTCTATCACTATGGTCATTTACATATATATATCCTATTATTAAAATTAATGTTTTATTCCTGGGATAAATGCAATATGCCATGATGAATATTTCTTTTTTTATATATCGGGAGTAGGGTGGAGGGAGATATTCCCAGTTTTTCTATTTTCTGGAAGAATTTGTGTAAAGGTTGGGATAACTTCTTTCATGAAGTTTTGGCAAAACTTTACCTACATAATTCATTTCTTTAATAATTATTCTTCTAATAACTTATTCACTTTATTTGGATCAAAACATAATGGCATAGAAAAACGATGGCAGCTGGCAGGACGGAGGTGAGGGATAGGAAGTGAGTGAGTGAGGGGATGAAAGGAGAGTGTGTGGATGTGTGTGTTGTGTGTGTGTGAGTGAGTGAGGGACAGTTAAATCCGTCAGGAGCAGCAGAGGCTGGAAGACCAGGCTGTCTGGGACAGGGAGAGACTACCACCACTGCGGGCACTACCCGGAATGCGGGACTCGGGCACGGAGCTCACACCATCTTGAAGGGGAGAGAGGCCTCTTCTAGGAACTCATCAGCACCACCACCCAGACAGGCCTGGAATACTGCCCACGACCCAGCAGCCACTCCGGCCAAAATCCTGCTGCCCCACCCACAGACTTGCAGACCTGGGATCTCCACCTCCAAAGGAGCACTGCACCTCCAGCAGTAAGTGCAGCCTCACCCTACCCAGCAGCACAGACCTCTGACATCGCATTCGCGCATCTCCAGGGCGCAGGTCTCCCAGGCACACCACTCCATACACTTCTCTTAGGAGTCACTGTGAGCCCCAACTGGGTGTGATTTTGTACAGACACAGGCGCACTGCCCCCCAGTAGAAATTCTGAATTCCCTCTGCCTGAATAACTGCCCACACACACCCAGCTGGGCAACTTAAGCTCCAGGGCCCTTCAGCGCCAGGGTTCCTCAGAGTGCATCAGAGCTCAGTGCCCAGCCAAGGCACTGCCACAGTTGCTCATTCCCCCTGAGCCCATCTATCCACAGGGCACTTTGGGAAGCTGCAGTAAGCCTCCACTGAGTCGGATCTTGGAAAATAGGGACGCGCACTGCCCCCCAGTAGAAATTCTGAATTCCCTCTGCCTGAATAACTGCCCACACACACCCAGCTGGGCAACTTAAGCTCCAGGGCCCTTCAGCGCCAGGGTTCCTCAGAGTGCATCAGAGCTCAGTGCCCAGCCAAGGCACTGCCACAGTTGCTCATTCCCCCTGAGCCCATCTATCCACAGGGCACTTTGGGAAGCTGCAGTAAGCCTCCACTGAGTCGGATCTTGGACAAATAGGGACACACTCCCCTGGGCAGTAGAAATTCTGAATTCACCCATACTAGATACCTGCCCAAAGACGCCTTGATTAAGAGTGCCAGGACCCTTCAGAGTGCTTCAGTGCGCCTGCGCTAGCAAACTCCCTGTGGGTGCTCCTGTGTGCCACCACTGGGAATGCGTGTCTATCCACCACAGGTGCATCAGCAAAATCTGAGTTTCCCACCCCACAGCTGCAGAACTCTGGACACTACAGTTGCATGCTTTTCCAGCGTGCAGGTCTCCCAAGACCACTGTTCCACAGGCAGCCTGGGGCCCCACTGTGAGCCCCGCTGGACACGCACTTAAACAAACAGGGGTGCACTGCTGGGCTGTAGAAACATTGAATTCCCTCTTCTGGGATACCTGCCCACAGACACTGCAATCCTGTGGCTGCAGTGCCAGGGCCCTTCAGAGTCTGTCAGTACACCCTGCTGGCAAACACACCACAGGTGCCCCTGTGAACTGCTGCTGGGATCGCATGTATCCAACCACTGAGGCAGCAGCAAAAGCTGAGTCTGCCCACCCCACAACTACATAACTCTGGACACCACAGTCACACCTTTCCAGAACGCAGGCTTCCTGAGCCCCACCAGCCCAACAGATGGTCCCTGGGTGCCACTGTGAGTCCCCGCTGGGCACGTGTGATTTCAACCAAGGGCACAAGACAGCAAAAACTGGGACACGCCATCCACGGCTGCTGACTTCTAGACACCTTAGTTGCGCCTTTCCAGCTTGCAGGCCTACATCAAGAGAACCCAAATAACTCAAGTAGGGAGCTATACTAGACTACCAAGCCCAGGAGACCTGAGAGGTCACACAGTAGCACCATACCCAAAAGAAGCTAGGTAGCAAAGCAATGGGAGCTACAATTAAAACATTAGAGCAAAACATGGGAAGACAAAAAAGCAATCCACAAAGGAAAGAAAAAGAGGATCACCAGAAAGGCAGTTAAATGAAATTGAGGCTACTAACGTATCAGAGAAAGAATTCAGAGTAATGGTTATAAGGATGCTCAAA
>NW_005357414.1:3335275-3336794 GCF_000412655.1 Myotis brandtii | reverse complement strand
AGCAGGATCTGCCTGCAGTATGCAAATTAGCCGCCATCTTTGTTGGTGGTTAATTTGCATATCTCGCTGATTAGCCAATGGGAGGCGTATCGGAGGTACGGTTAATTTCAATCTTTGTCTATTATTAGATAGGATATCTAGTGTACCTTGTACTTATGTACTGTTTTTAAATTACTCATATTGATTATTTGTGACCTTTTTTCTTGGCAGAGGTTTTTCAGTTTTATTATTCCTTTCAAAGAAACAACTTTTTATTTTAATGATGTTCTCCACTGCACGTTTATCTATTTCATTAAGTTCATGTACTTTTATTTTCTTCAGTCTTCTACATTTATTCATTTTTTTCTAACTTCTTAAGCTAAATGCCTTAAGCTAAATGATTAATTTTTAGTCTTTTTTATTATTAGCACCAAATACTATATATATTTTTTCTATATAGATCTTTTACGGCATCTCACAGTTTTTATTTGTTGGAATTTTATGGTCATTCAGTTCGAATTTTTAATGTGCATTATGATTTCTTTTTTAAATGTGTGTTTTCAATATCTAAATGTCTGAGGACTTAGAAAATTTTATTTTTCTTATTTACTTCTAACTTAATTTCAGTATTGTTACAGAATATGTTGTGTAGATATAGATATCCTTGAATTTTGTTGTAATTTTCTTTAGAGCACAATACATAGTCAATTTTTATGTATGTTCCATGTGTGCTTGATAAGAATGATTATTCTCTAATTGTTGGGTATGGTGTTCTATAAATATTAATTTTATCAAACTTGTCAATTAGGTTATTTAAATGTTCTATAACTTTGCTAGTTTTTTTATCTGCTTTAAGTATCAATGATTGAAAGACACATTTTCAAATATGCTTCTGAGATGGTAGATCCCCCCCTCACTGGGCTGAATGTGTAGTATTTAATTTTATTTTTTAAATCTTTATTTTTGTGAGTATTATAGATGCTCCTCTTTTTCCCTCTCATTGCCCCCCTCCACCTGGTTCCCACCCTGCCCCAGGCTTTCATCACCCTATTATCTGGTCCATAGGTAATGCATATCCTATCTAATAATAGACAAACATGGTAATTGCCCGTAACTTCGCTATGCTTCCCATTGGCTAATCAGCACGATATGCAAATTAACCGCCAACAAAGATGGCGGCTAATTTGCATACTGCAGGCAGGGCAAGAGCTGCCATCCAGGTCCCGATGTGCGACCCCAGAAGCCGCCTGCCTGCCGCTGTGATCGGACCTAATCCCGGGCCGAAGGCTGGCCCCAGAAGCTCTAGAAGCCACCTAGAAGCTGGTGATCAGGGGGAGATGGGGGTTCCCTGCCCAGGCCTGACACCTCTGGTGGAGGGGTCAGGCCTGGGCAAGGGGCCAATCCGGAGATCAGGGGGAGATGGGGTTCGATGCCTCTGGCTGAGGCATCAGGCCTGGGCGAGGGCAGAGCCGTTGAATGGGGGGAAATGAGGGTCCCCTGCCCAGGCCTGAAGCCTGGGCCAGAGGCATCAGGCCTGGGC
>NW_005357414.1:3313621-3334327 GCF_000412655.1 Myotis brandtii | reverse complement strand
CTGAGGGCTCCCAGGATGGGGGAGAGGGCAGGCTGGGCTTAGGGACAACCCCCCCCCCCAGTACACAAATTTTATGCACCGGGCCCCTAGTCTATTTGATAAAAGCTTAAGCAACCATTACAGCAGAATGATCAGAACAACTGGTCGCTATGATGCGCACTGACCACCAGGGGGCAGATGCTCAATGTGGGAGCTGCCCCCAGTGGTCAGTGCATTCCTTCATGGGGAGTTCCACTCAGCCAGAAGCCAGACTCATGGCTGGCGAGCACAGCGTCAGTGGCGGAAGCCTCTCCCGCCTCCGGAGCAGCACTAAGGAGCAGTGAGCCGAGTGGTAAGGAGCAGCAAGCAGGCAGGCTGTAAGGAGCAAGGGATCCCCAACTGCAAAAGGGATGTCCAACTGCAGGTAGTGGGCCTAAGCCTACATTTGTACATCCCCCGAGGGGTCCCAGACTATGAGAGGGCACAGGCTGGGCTGAAGGACACCCCCCCCAGTGCACCAATTTCATGCACCAGGCCTCTAGTCTCTCTCTCTATATATATAAAAGCCTAAGCGACTGGCCAACTGGCTGACCAGCCAGTAGCTATGACACGCAATGACAACCAGGGGACATGGAAAGATGAAACAGACTGATGAATCTCAGAGGGAAGGCGGGGAGGGGGAGAGCAGAAAGAGATTAACCAAAAATCGTATATGCATACTAGAGGACCGGTGCATGGATTGATGCACAGGTGGGGTCCCTCAGCCTGGCCTGTGGGGATTGGGCCGAAACTGGCTTTCCAACATCCCCCAAGGTGTCCCAAATTGCGACAGGGTGCAGGCCAGACTGAGGGATCCCACTGATTCACGAATATGTGCATCAGGCCTCTAGTCTATATATATAAGAGGCTCATATGCTAAGAGTCCGACTGGTCATTATGACGCACACTGACCACCAGGGGGCAGATGCTCAAAGCGGAGCTGCTGAGCTTCAGTGACTTGGCAGCAGAGGTTCTCGGGTGATGCACCCCAGAACCAGAGAGGAGTGAGTCCAGTTCATTACAGGGCCACACGATTCCACCTTTGGCCATGGATTATGCTGTTGCTGGGCACTGTTGGCCCCAAATCTGGTTTACTGCACACTTGCATTTGCATTCCACACCCTGTACGACAGCAACTTTGCAGAGTGGCCTCTCACACTGTGGCACCCCTCAGGGAATGTCAGAGAGCCAGTTTTGGCCTGATCCCCGCAGGCCAGGCCAAGGGACTCTGCCTGCTGAAGAGACCTTGCTCACTCTGCAGATGCCCGGGAGGGACCACGGGAGGTTGGCTCCAGGGCATGTCCGGCCTATCTCACCCAGTCTCACCCCACTGGTCACCTTCTAATTAATTTCCATTCAATGTGCGTGCACAAATCCATGTACCGGGTCACTAGTATTCATATAAGATCTTTGGTTAATCTCTTCCTGCCCCCACAACACCCTTCCCACTGAGATCCCTCAGTCTGTTCCATGTCTCCATGCCTCTGATACTATATTATTCATTAGCTTATTTTGTTCATTAGATTTCTTGTTTGTTTATTTTGATTTTTACATTCAATTGTTGATAGATATTATTTGTTGACATTCTATTGTTCATATTTTAAACTCTTTCTTCTTTTCCTCTTCTTCCTCCTCCTCATCCTCCTTCTCCCTCTTCCTCTTGCACTCCTTTTCTTAAAGAACACCTTTCAACATTTCATGTAGTACTGGTTTGGTGGTGATGAACTCCTTTAGATTTTTCTTGTCTGGGAAGCTCTTTAAGTGATCATCAATTCTAAAAGGTAGGTTTGCTGGGTAGAATAATCTTTGTTATAAGTCCTTGCTTTTCAACACTTTGAATATTTCTTGTCACTCCCTTCTGCCCTGCAAAGTTTCTGTTGAGAAATCAGCTGATAGTCATATGGGCACTCCTTTATAGGTAGCTAACTATTTTTATCTTGCTGTTTTTAAGATTCTCTCTTTGTCTTGAATTATTGGCATTTTAATTATGATGTGTCTTGGTGTGGGCCTCTTTGGTTTCCTCTTGTTTGGGACTCTCTGTGCTTCCTGGACTTGTAAGTCTATTTCTTTCACCAAGTAGGAAGTTTTCTGTCATTATTTCTTCAAATAGGTTTTCAATATCTTGCTCGTTCTCTCTCTTCTATTTCTGGCACTCCCATAATATGAATGATGGTACACTTAAAGTTGTCCCAGGCCCTAACCGGTTTGGCTCAGTGGATAGAGCGTTGGCCTGCGGACTGAGGGGTCCCGGGTTCAATTCCAGTCAAGGGCATGTACCTTTGTTGTGGGCACATACCCAGTGGGAGGTGTGTGGGAGGCAGCTGATCAATGTTTCTCTCTCATTGATGTTTCTAACTCTCTATCCCTCTCCCTTCCTCTCTGTAAAAAATCAATAAAATATATTTTTAAAAAATAAAATAAAATAAAGTTGTCCCAGAGGCTCCTTAGACTATCTTCATATTTTTGTGTTCATTTTTCTTCTTGCTCTTCTTATTTGGTGTTTTTTGCTTCCTCATATTCCAAATCATTGTTTTGATTCTCAGAATCCTCTACTCTACTGTTTAATCCCTGTATATTATTATTTATTTCAGTTAGTGTATGCTTAATTTCTGACTAGTCTTTTTTATGTCTTTGATATTCTCACTAAGATCCTTAAAAGTCTCACTAAGTCCCCTGAAGCCCTCATTGAGTCCCTTAAAGCTCTCATTAAGATCCTTGATTAACATTATAACCATGTTTTTTCAACTCTATATCCAGTAGTTTGTTTGCTTCCATTTCTTTCATTTGTAACATGTTTTTTTATCTTCACATTTTGGCTGTTTCCCAGTGTTTGTTTCTATGTATTAGTTAGAGCTGTTATGGCTCCTGGATTTGTTAGAGTGGCCTTGTGCAGTAGGTGTCTTGTAGGATCTAGTGGCTCAGCCTCCCCAGTCATCTGATCTGGGCACTCTAGGTGCTTCCCTTTGTGGGCTGTGTGCACAGTGTTATTAGAATTGAGCCTTGATTGCTGTTGGCATCAATTCGAGGAATTGATCTCCTGGCCAATTAGCTGTGAGGACCAGATGTGTCTATAATGGAAGAGCTACTGTGCAGGAGATACCCCTATGGAGCAGGGGTATCTCCTGCTTCAATGGGGCTTTGGTACTCACTGAGTCTGCCCCTTGAGTGTGTTGCTTTGTGGATGTGTAGAGTTATAATCTGGAATGGTATGAAGCTGTTCACTGGATTCACTGTCTCTGGGGCCTCCTAGTTGGTGCAAAGCCAGCCACTACATGGGGCCACCTGGCAGGAGCTACAGAGAGATCTGCAGATGGCTGCTATTTGTGTTGGGCTAGAAAGTGCCCAGGCAAGGCCCAGCTGTAAAGCAAGGCAGGTTGGTCCTAGTGTAAGGTCTTGGGCCTTTTATTGATAGATTTGGGGCATGCTGACTCCAGCTGCTGCTTGTTTAAGAGATTTTTATCAAAATCTAAAGCCTGAGCCAGGACAGGCCATTCATATGGAAAAATAAATGCAAACAACTTGGGTAAGGCTGAAAATTGGATGTTGAGGGTTCTCAGGGAATCACCAGGGTGGAGTGAACAATGTTGGTCACACTGATGGAAACTCAGATATGGCTGCCAGTCAGGTCCCAGCCCAGGAACAATGACCCCATGTGATCACCCTCTCTGGGATAAAGCCACCCCTGAGTTCCTGCTCTGATGCCAGACAGTCCAGTTATTCCCTATATGTCCCTGGATTCCCCCAAAGCTACCATCCGGCACTAGAGCTCAAAGGAAGTGGGACCATGTAAGTTCATGCATGGGCCCTTTAAGAGGAACACCTGAAACTCCAGCAGCCTCCACATCATTCAGCCACAATCCCTACTAGTTTTTATAGCCTGAAGTTACAGGGACTTGTCTTCCCAGCTCTGGAACCCTGGACTGGGGGCCTGCTGTGGAGCTGGTACCCCCTGCTTCTCACGGGAGGCCTTGGAGATATTCCTACTGATTATAAAAACACCACACATGGGTGTCTGACCAGACTGTTCCATGTGTCCACCCCTCCTACCAGTCTCAATGTGCTTTCTTCTTTACTTCTCTAGTTGTAGGACTTCCATTAAGACAGATTTCAGTCGGTTCTGAATGATGGTTGTTCTGGATTTTAGTTGTAATTTTGATGTGGTTGTGGGAGGTGGCGAGTACTGGTGTTTGCCTATGCCACCATCTAGGTTCTCTCCTAAGATGTTAGATTTTAATTTATTCTCCCATCAGTATTAAATTTTGCATTCCATTGTGATTGGTAACTGATCTGCTATCAGTCTAACTGTAGTTCCTTTATAAGGATAGATCAATCTTTCTGCTTTTAATATCTTCTTTTATGTGGATGATATACTGAAGTTTCACTATGTGTCTAGTATAGGATTCTCTCTCACTTTCTCTCTCCCCATCCTTATCTATCTATTTCCATTTCTATTTCTATTTCTCTATTTTCTCCGTTTAGAATATATTGTGCTTCCTGAATTTGAGTAATGTCTTTCATTGGTTCTGAAAACTTTTCAGTGAATATGTCTGCAAATAATGCCTCTCCTCAACTTCCTCTTCTCTCTCCTTTTGAATATATATAAATTAAATGCTTGGATTTTGTACTCCATCTCTTTTTTTTTCACTCCAGCTTCTTTTATTTATCTCTCCATTGTAGATAATTCTTCTAGGTGTTTCTTCTATCTTGCCAATTTCCCCTTCACCTGTGGTTTGAGTTGTTTTGACCTTTCAATGAATACTTATTTAAATAAATATATAGTGCTCGTTTCTAATAATTCAGTTTCACTTAATTATTTATCAAATTTTCCAGGTAACTCCTAATTGTCTTTTGTTGCTTGCTAATATTTGTGAAATATATTTAACTTTTAAAAATATTTCATACATAAGTATTCTGAATATCTGAAGTCTTCAGGGATATAAATCTGTTCATTACTGTTTCTGTGGACTCTCACCTATGATGTATTTTTTTTAGGTTCTTGGTGATTTTTTATTACTGTTAATTCACATCTGCTTGTCCATGATCTGTTACAAAATTACAGATTGGAAGTTTTTCAAAGAATATACGTATTTGCTTTTCATAGAGAGGAAGGACGCTACTAACCTGGTACCACCATAATCCCTTCATGTGTCCTGGTTTAATTTGGGAGTCTCAGGTTCAGACTTCCCTTCCCTGTGATCCCCATCTTGCTGCTCTTTCAAGTATTAGTGAACTGAAAGCAAAACTACGATATTTTCGGTATTTCTACTCAGAAATCTAGCTTTCTTGGAATCCTCCCTCTATTTTCTGTGATCCTAGCAATGTACAAAAGCTATATTTTATCCAGGATCTTGCTGTTTTTCAGTTAGTATTTCCAGTATGTCTATTACATCATATGGCTGGAAACAGAAGTGTATGGGCAATGCTAAGTTTTATGTCCAACCATTATATTAAATGGCTTGACTCTTTGGGCTCAAATAGACTACTACAAACTGCTATATATGGTACTCCTAATAGTTTTCTAAAATGCATAACTTAGCTTACATTAAAATAGTGTAAATTATTAAACTTAAAGAATTGACAACAAATGCAGTCTGCCTTACCTGGATATTTGACTTGGCAGAGATAGTCATATAAGAATTGTTTGTTGTAAGCTTATCAAATCTAAGCAAATAAAAGTTTTCTCTCTTTTCTAGCTTCTGGAGGAGGATCTTCACCCCAACCAACTTCCAATGGCCCCATTCAAGTTCCCCCTCCACTCTTCTTGCAATGTTTAATCTATGGAATTCCACTTCACAATCAAATGTACTAGAATAAAGATTTTTCACAAATGGAGAGAAACCTGTAAGCTTTTATGATATTTATACAATAAATATTTTTTCAATGAATCAATTGTACCTTATTTTAATAAACATGATAACTTGGCAATAACTACTTCATTTTTCATTTTTAAATATGCAAACTTTATTACTTAAAATTTTAATTACATTTACTAGGGTGATATTGGTTAAGAAGATTATATAGTTTTCAAGTGTGCATTTCTTTGTTTTAGGGTATGTTGATTGATTTTAAAGAGAGAAAGAGAAAGAGAAACATTAATGTGAGAAACTTCAATTGGTTGCCTCACATACAGGCCCTGACCAGGGATTGAATCCCCAACATTGTTGGTATACCAAACAATGCTCTAACCGACTGATCCAGGGTGCATTCTAGACTTTAAATACTTTGAGGGCAAGGACTAATAGCAGTGGTGGTAATAGTGATGGCTACACAATGTTTTTGGAAGGAAGGCATGAAAAAAGGAAGGAGGGGAGGCAGGAAGACAGTAGCTCTCTAATTGTTTTAGCAATGGCAATATGAATTTGCCTACTATATTGTAAGAACAGGTTGTATTTACATACAACTATCAGGGTTTTATGATATCTGTGATTTCACTATCAGAAAACTCAATTCTGGGAGCGAATTACATGTAATCAAATGACTTCACTATGACTGCTAATGACTTTTAGATGGCTACTAAAGCAATTTTTATAGACTTTACAGAAACTGTAAAGTCTAAAATAAAATATTTTTTGCTTTTCCCATGAGCTATTAATGCTAAACGCAAACATACACCAGGGCCCCAAATTGTGATTTGAGAAGGTGGGTCAGTGACCTCTTAGTGACTATTGAGCAGTAGTAATTTGCTTTTTTTTAAAAAAAATACTTTATTGATTCCTTACAGAGAGGAAGGGAGAGGGAATAGAGAGTTAGAAACATCAATGAGAAAGAAACATCGATCCGCTGCCTCTTGCACACCTCCTACTGGGGATGTGCCCACAACCAGGGTACATGCCCTTGGCCGGAATCGAACCTGTGACCCTTCAGTCCGCAGGCTGACACTCTATCCACTGAGCCAAAACGGTTAGGGCTGCTTTTTTTTTTTTAAAGAGAATATTAAGGTTTTCAAAATCTGGAGGTACCAGATGTGAAACTGAGAAACTCCTTCTTACTTACAAAAAGGTTGTGACCACTAAAAAAAATCATAGCAATGCTGGTGATAATGGAGAGAAAGACCAACAAGAAAATCTAATTATACCTGGGAAGGTGACTAGGAGTGATGAGAAATTTTTTAATACAGAAAAATAAACTTGAATATAATTCAAGAAATAGTTTATGAACATCTGTTGCACTAGGCAATATGAGGAATATACAAATAAACAAAATATAGTCCTTACTCTCAAAGAGTTCATAATCTGCTAGAAGACTTTGGAGAAATCTAGTCAGACATATACACCAATGGTTTCCAAAGTGTGTGGTATAGAAACTAGAGTTAGTATCTGACAGAGACGAACATAAAAATTTAAGCATTTTACAATGTTGTAAGATACATTTGAAAAAGTGTTTCCCACCAAACAGTGAAAATATAAGGAGCTAAAGAATCTGTTAATCAAATCAATTGCTATATGATTTAAGGAATGCAAACTGATGTAGCTGCTGCTGCTGGTGCCCATGATAGTGCCAGCTAGTCTTTACTAAATGCTTATTATGTGCCAGGCATTCTGAAAAGCCTGCAATATTTTGTGGAAACTTTAACCCTCATAACACTTTGAGATAGGTACTATTATACTAATAGGGAAACCAGGGCTCAGGGTAATTACGTAACTTCTACAAGGCCACACAAATTTTTCTATTAATATTTTTAAGCCTCTAGATTAGTTATTAAAACAAACAAACTGCAACTATGTGCAATTACTGTATCTATGTAAATTTTACTTTTTAAAAACTGTGTAGAAAATATTTTCCCTTGGCTGGGCATGATCAATCCTTCTGTATATCTTAAGCAGCTTATTCTAAACCTGCCCCTTGAAATCTTCTCCAAGTTTCTCCTATAACCCAGGAGAAAGATCCCTGTGGAAGGTGACAAATTGAAAATAAAGCGTTTTTCAAGTGGCTGTTGAGGGTCTGAGGGTGTTTGGGAAGTGATCTCAAAGGCAGGGACCCAAAGTTCTGGAACTAAACATTGCCTAGTAGGCCTAACAGTGGAGAAGACAGAGGAAAATACTATTGTATGGTCGCTAAGTCATTGTGCTTTATATCACTCCTTACAGGTTTTGTACCTCTCTGTAGTTTAAATTCCCTGATTAACCAATTTCACATTTATTGACCACCAACTCTGAACAAAAGCAT
Source organism: Myotis brandtii (assembly GCF_000412655.1). Lineage (NCBI taxonomy): Eukaryota > Metazoa > Chordata > Mammalia > Chiroptera > Vespertilionidae > Myotis > Myotis brandtii. Next base: position 3,326,143 of record NW_005357414.1, on the reverse strand, counting down.
TTGGTGGGTATCTAAGATAGGATATACTCAAACTCTTCAGGCACACAAAGATGTTTTCATTTCAAATGGGGAAGGACATATAAAAAGGTAATATGCCAAATATCTGGACAGTTGGCCTTTACTAGGGTTTTCCGGAAGATATTGTTATATAACTTTCTCAAGTAAATAAGCACATAACATTTGCTAGTCAGTAGTAGCAGTTTCTGAATAAAACATGAAAAAAATTGAAATATATCAAAGTTGGAAGATAACTTAAAGGCTACAATTTCTTTAGTAAAGGAACTGGGTATTATAGTTAAAAATAACTAACCCCATCCCTTAATATGTTAGCCATAAATACATAATTAATATAATTGATTAATAAATATATATTTAACAACTGATTACCACCATTTTAGGGTAAACAAAGTCCTGCTTTGCACTCCCCCCCCAGCCCCGCCCAGAGAGACTCCAGCCATTTATGTCACTTCAACACCTCAAATTTCTATTTTCTCAAGTGACATTTGTATCAAGAACTCAGTTTCCATCTCAAATGCATAACAAATGAGGTGTGTGTTTTTAAAGCTTCCACAGAGAATGTTTACTCCTAAGCAAACCCGACACCAGCCCACCTGGGACAACAATCATTTCCCAAACTTTTAATAACTGTTTCTGTCTAGACATCAACTCATACTAAACAAGGCAGAAGAAGCTGTCAAAGGGTAAAAAAATCAGAATCTGAAAAGATGAAGAATTTGAGCACAGCAGAGGTAGATGAAAAATAAATTGTACGCAAGAAAGATAAGCCCAGAGGTAGGCCAAGGCAGACACTAGTAAATATCTTCTCTTAAAAATCTAACCAGTAAATGATAATTAATATCAGGATAATAATGTCTTTTTGAGGAAGTATATTTTACTTGGCAAGTGGACAGTGCCTTAAAAATATAACACAACTACAGGAATGATTGATGAATATGATGTTTACCCTTTAATTTCTTCTAGCTGCTGATTGACGATAAGTGGAAGGCAATTTTGTCTCTTCTGTGATAGGAAAGGGAGGTGCCTGAAATAATATAACTTTAAAGTTCTTTGTGGCCTTGTGTACACATTCACTGTTATGTGGAAACTTGGCTACAAATTTGTGAAGTGTGCAGGGCAGATACTGTTATCACCATTTTGAAAAGAAGAAACTCAGGAAGAGGTGAATTGCCTAAGGCCACAGTGGTAGGGCCAGAGATCCTTCATTTGGTTCTCAGGAAGTTTTCATAACTCCCATCCCCTTGAAAGAAAGTGTTAGATAAGGGTACTAGGTCATCTATGAATTTAATGTACTTAGGGCACTCTAATCCAATAGCAGGCAAAACAGAAAGTAAGAAATACTTTAACTGCCTTAGCACTATAACTATCTGTAAATCCAGGGTGTCTGTGCATACCAAAGTTCATACTAAAAACATTAAGTTTTATTTTAAAACCTGCAGGCATTTCAAGTGCTTGTTTTTACCTTCATGTTTTCCCCTCTACTACTATATTTGGAGGGAGAGGGAGCTAAATGATGAGGATAAGAGTGGGATCAGAGGGAAGAAGAGATTTATGGAGCCCATGCAAGAGAGGATATAAGGGCGCCTATTTCTTTTGAAGAGGGGTGCATTTCATATGCTAAAATAGGCATTTTCATAAAATCATGCTTAGATCTTAATGAAGAGGAGCAAGAGATAAGTCTTATCAGGGAAAAAGAAAAGACTGGCAAGAATAACATTAGTGTTTGTTTTAATTGAAAAGCAGGAAATGTGTTTTGGAACTCATCCAAAATGTTTGCCCAGTTAAAGAAGTGAGAGATGGTGTCAGCAGATCTGTGGCCTTATCTAGTTTTCCTGAAGCAAGTACTGTATGTAAATATTGGCTTATTACTGCTCTCTCTATATTAGTTAGAGGATCTGGCACAACACAGGACAAACAAAGATTTATGTTCTCTCAGAAATATGTGATGCAGTGCAGCCCACTGGATAGAGTTTCTATGACCTTCTCACTGGAAATTTGAAAAGAGATAGTTTCTTACTGTTTAACATGCCTTAAGCCTATTGTGTGAAGGAGCACTCTATTAAATCCAGGACTGCCATGAATTTAGAAAGAAAGAAGTAGAGGTGAGGCATAAGGGTGCTTCGTCAGCATGATGTGCCATTTGAGGAGCCATTTTCATTTTGTAGAACTGTGGAACGATCACTTCACCCCACCTCTGCCCCCCCCCCCATAAGTTGACAAAAGCACTAAATGTTTTTGCCTCTCCTGTGGTCTTCTGGCACCCAACCACATCAGGCACCAACTCCACTGAATGAAAAGGGAACCCAGTTGACATTGAAAAGCTTCCAGAATTCTGATCGCCAGTATGTATAATGACCGAGTGGGTACACACCTGTTATCCAACCAACCACTGCATAATAAAAGCATTTCTCTAGTCCAGAAAACAACACACTGAATTTCACGTTGCAGCTAATTCAAAAAAAATCTGGTGCAATTAAAAAGTTAGCACAGCTGGGAGTCCCGTGAAATTGATTTGGTATATGCGTGCCAAATAATCAAAACAAAGGAAGTAACTTTCTTTTGAAAGGTCTTGTTAGTCATTGCTTAGCAGTCTATATCATTTGACCCTTTTGCTATTCTTTGGGGAAAGCTGAAAGTTTGTAATAACTTATTGTGGAATTTGGAAGAGTAGGTCACATATATAAATATCTGAATATTTAGTAGTCTTAATGGCACACAAAAGGATTGTTATATTCATTAAAGTAATACAAAGTATAAAGGCTTTATTTGGTGACTTCATGTTAGAATTAGCACCACAATCCCACAAAAATTAGTTTGTAAAAATATGAATCTTCAAATGAAAGTACTAAAGTTAAAATTCAGGTGTAAGATGATAGGCTTAATCTCAACACATTTAAAAAGAGAGGAAATAATCTATTTGTTGGAGTTGAGTCTATGTATTGTCTGGTTTACAAAGTTAATCATAACACTGGGGGATAGGGTCAGTTCAGGCCATCTGAGCTGATTCAACATGCTCTGCAGGACAGCAAAAAGAAGAGATAACTTGACCTGCCATGGTTCTACCTGCATTCAGGCAGTTTCCACTGCTTTGCCAGAAATAAGATGTACTGACCTTATCTGGCTTCTAGACAGTCCAGTCAGAACTGGTTCCCTAGCCGAGGTTCATGGCACTCTAGAGACAAATACTGAAGGCACTATAGGAGTTAAAAATATATTACTACTGGTTTTCTGGGACAGTGTGGATAATATCTAGTGGTTCTCATCTATAAAAAGCTGTTCAAAACCATCACATCTTCAGGAGACAATAATTAAAGATTTCATTCTCTCCTAACCTTACCAAGTGCATGTGTTGAGGAAATAAATATACGGCCACCAAAGAGAGCAAAGGGAAACTCATAGAAACATAGAAAACTCAGTATATGATGATTTTTTAATGGAATGCTCTAATGAAACCTCTCAGAGATATGCTCAGTAGTCAGTGACTAATTAGGTGAGGAGTAAAAGATTACAGTCAATCTGTCTGTTAGCTATAAGACTTTAATCAATTTCAGGGGAAAATGCTCTGAGGCATAAAGAAATATAATAGGGCAGTGATCTAATCTTTCAGAAAGCTTGGTACCATTTTCTATTTTCTCTCCAATTGGGAAGACGATAATGTTGACACCATTCCTAAATGTATTCTACATCATTGCTGAGGAAGAAGAGGGTCATCTTGCTCAATGATCCACATATGTCCTTAACTATGAACTGTTGAAACCTGAATCTCTCAGTATAATTGTATTTCATCACACCAGAGCATCTGGAGGACCTTTTTTGGGGGTGGAGGGGGGTTTGTGATAAGCCAGTAGGATCAAAGTTCTGCCCTACTCTCCAACAAAGCCAATAAAATCCTACCTCTAGCAAAGAGTAGCACTGGTGAAAACAAAACATGTCTTTGAACCAGATTTGGACCAGGGGTCACCATTTTCTAACCTTCAATCTAGATAGACTATAATTATTAGAGGATTTAAGAGAAAAGGAGATTAATGGAGGCCAGATCAGTCATAGCATGCTTTGTGAAGACAATGTAATTTGAATTGACCTTGGCAGATGAGTAGGATTTCTCTTGTCCCCAACTACCTAATCTCATGTACATATGCTTTTGAAAGGTCTACAAACATCACTCCTCACACATGCACATCTATCTATCTATCTATCTATCTATCTATCTATCTATCTATCTATCTATTATCTATCTATCTATCTATCTATCTATCTATCTAATCATCTATCTATCCCTCCAGTCAATTTAGAAGCAGTAAACATACCTCTTTCCACATACAAGATTTTTCAAAGAAGGAAGGATGATTCAAGTTGTGGCTCTGTAAATGGCTTTCCTACTTATCAGCCAGGTGACCACTTAAAATCAGTAAATCACAGCCCATTTCATCTAGAAAATGGGTATAATAATCCTTTACCTATCTCATGTAACTGGAGAATAGTTCAACTCAGATAACACATGAAAGCCGTAAACATAAGTATAAAGGTAATGTCATCATTATCATTCATCATTCCAGCCTGGGAGAATGGGTTGTTTAAAGTTCATTCTTGAAAAAGTATCAATCTTTACATTTCCTAGTTGCAAAAAGTAACTCCCACTGTGTATTATCAATCACTCCTAGTAGCCTTGCATGATGATAATTTATTATTAATACATTTGAGATGCACATTGGAGATAGGTCTTATATAAAAGAGATCTGACTATATTGTTTAGGCTCCACTTGAGAAACCAACAATGAAGACCAAAATGGGTAACCAAATAAGCATAAGGAAATGCAAAGTAGCTAGCAATGCTGAATGGAAGAGAGATAATTATTTAGGGGAAACCACGCCAAAATACCTGTCATAGAACTTGAGTCCACAGATTTTCAGTCTCCATTGTGACTTAAGTAAATGTTTAATTTCGGTTATCTTCCTAACAACAATTTACACATTCTTTCAATTCTTCTTCACTGCCTCTCCTTACTCTCACTGATTAAGTTATTCAGGGTAATGGTTAAGAATGGGAGATTTTGATTAGTCAGACTTTGCTGTAAATCCCAGTTCTGCCTTGTGACCCCTTGTTGGATAAAACTCAAATTTTTGTTTTAGCACTAGTAGAGTGCTATTTATCATCCTTCAGAGCTCTAGGAACTCTAGAATAGATTCATGGGTCTGTTATAGAAACATTGACATAAGACAGTTAAATCTTATTTTATGAAAATGCTTTCTTATAATGCATTGTTATTTTAAAAGACAAATACTGTGGTAAAAAGAATTCAAAATGAGTATAAGAAAAAACAATCAGAAGGATTATTATCAATTTGATATTAGAAGAATTTTCTTAAACTTAAGAACTTGTAGATCTCCAAGAATACATTTGCTGACACCCAAAGGTTGGTGGACAACAATATGAGAAACTTGATTTGATATAATGGATAAATCCTAATAAAAGGATGCTGGCTCGCTTGCATCTAAGGATTTCTTAGGAAACTGGTTGATAACATCTGTGGTTGAGCTATTCTAGTGAAATGAATATTTTGGATACTATTTTCTAGTGGTGTAAATAAATTGCCTTTCTTTATGTAAAAGCCTAATATTTATACTTAAAGTTGCCATAAAAAGGCATTAAAAACATTTCACAGCAATGAAATGTAAATTATTATCATAATAATCCTTATATTGTCTCATAGTAGATTGGCCATGAATTGATAATTGTTGAAGCTGGGTGATAGGAACATCGAATCTTATTGTATCATTCTCTCTGCTTTATTCATGTATAAAATATACCACGAGGAAAATATTGACTTGGTAGCTAAATGACTAGAGCAGTGGTCGGCAAACTGCGGCTCGTGAGCCACATGCGGCTCTTTGGCCCCTTGAGTGTGGCTCTTCCTAAGCCTTAGGAGTACCCTAATTAAGTTAATAACAATATGCCTACCTATATAGTTTAAGTTTAAAAAATTTGGCTCTCAAAAGAAATTTCAATCATTGTACTGTTGATATTTGGCTTTGTTGACTAATGAGTTTGCCGACCACTGGTAGAGCAAAAGACTCTGTGAGAAAATATTATGGAAGATATTCTATCACCACATATATATCACAGGTTGATATTGGCTTTGACTTGCACTAATAACCAGTGTCCTCATATACCTAGACCTGTGCTTCTATATATGATAATAATTCAGGTATTGACATTAGATGAGTACTCAAAATACCAGAAAACAAATTGGAAAAATGCAGAGCATCATTCTAATGGGCTTTGTGTGGTATTATTTGAAAAGTTTCCTTTTTCCTAACCTATGATTTATGCAGCAGTCATACTTTCTGAGAACCCCAGTGAATGCCTAAAACCATGGATAGTATAAATAGGGTGGGGCAAATGTAAGTTTACAGTTGTGGGTATGCAAAAAAACAGAGCTAATTCTTATATTATTAGTCTAGATGCCTGGTGCATGAAATTTCTTCACTGGGCGGGGTAGGGGGTCCCCTCAGCCCAGCCTGTGCCCTCTCACAGTCTGGGATCCCTCTCACAGTCCAGGACCCCTCTCTCCTTACTGCCTGCCTGCTTGCTGCTCCTTAGGGCTGCCGCGGAGGCGGGAGAGGCTCCCACCACTGCACTCACCAGCCATGAACCCAGCTTCTGGCTGAGCGGCGCTTCCTCTGTGGGAGCACACTGACCACCAGGGGGCAGCTCCTGCATTGAGCATCTGCCCCTGGTGGTCAGTGCGCATCATAGCTACTGGTCATTCTGCTGGTCATTCCGCCATTCAGTCAATTTGCATATTAGGGTTTTATTATATAGGATTTATTAATCATTATTTTGCATATATGTTTCATATATAGAACAACTATAGACCTACTTTGGCTCCACCTTGTATTATGTCTTATCCCATACATACATACCTATGATAAAGTTTAATTTAGAAATTAGTCACAGTAAGAAATTAATAGAAATAATAAAATAGAACAATTATAAAAAGATACTATAATAAATCTTATCTGAATGTGGTCTCTTTCTAAAAATACCTTATTGTACTGTACTTACTCTTTTTTTTTTTGTTAATCCTCACCTGAGGATATTTTTTCCATTGCTTTTCAGAGAAAGTGGAAGGGAGAAATGGAAGGGGAGAGAGAGAGAGAGAAAGAGAGAGGTAAACACTCTAACCACTGAGCAACACTGGCCAGGGCTGTACTAACCCTTCTTGTAATGATGTGAGATGATAAAATGCTTATGCGGTGAGGTGAAAAACATAGGCATTGTGACTTAGAATTAGGCTATTATTGACTTTCTGATGATGTCAGAAAGGAAATCATCTGCTTTTGGATGATCCTGGATCATGGAGCCATATCGTTGTCAGTGGTTGAATGTCAGGTGCATGTAATGTCAATGGTTAGGGAAATTTAATATTTTCAGATTGGAGTTGATCATAGTTATTTGAAACTGTGGAAAGCGAAATCATGGATAAGGGAGACTACCATATTTTTAAATCTATATAAATACTCAATGGTGTATCTTCTAGTAAGCTTGGGTAGAGGTTAATAGTACCTGAAGATACTCTGGATCACCCATGTCTTATTTGGTTGATAGCTTGACAAGAACTTTGTGTCTTTGTGTGAAGATGTCTTTATATTAAGGATGTCTCCTTTATTACCTATGATTTTTACTGGTAGTCACCTTGACTTAGACCTTCTCCTAAGCCAGTGATGGTGAATCTTTTGAGGTCGGCGTGTCAGCATTTTGATAAACCCTAACTTAACTCTGGTGCCGTGTCACATATAGAAATTTTTTGATATTTGCAACCATAGTAAAACAAAGACTTATATTTTTGATATTTATTTTATATATTTAAATGCCATTTAACAAAGAAAAATCAACGAAAAAATGAGTTCACGTGTCACCTCTGACACACGTGCCATAGGTTCGCCATCACTGTCCTAAGCCATTATCAAAAGTAAATTTGGTTAAGACAAGAAGCATCATTGAAGAGCTTTATAGTAAACTATACATGAGAAGAATCCACAGCAGTTCACACAAAAAAAAACAAACTTCAAATTGACAGAGGTTGACACACATATTCATTAATGCTCTCACCAGCCTATTCATGATATTTGTTAAATTAAATCCTTTGTCTCACATTCTAAGTAATAGTAAGAAATAAACCTGGACTTGAAAAAATGGCAGCTGAATGGGCAGACATGTTGTGCACCTCGTCCCAGGGCCAGACTGGAAATACAACTAAATTGGAGAACATTCACCCAGAATTACGAACTGAGGTCCAGCTGAGGAGGTGACTTACAGCAAAGAAAGACAGAAAACTCCTGAGACCAGTAGGAAAGGAGAGTTCGAGAGAGGAGCAGGCCCAACCCCCAGGGGTGGCAGGAGGAGCTGAGAGAGAGGAAGGAGTGCTGGGTTATGGGAGAGCCTGTTCCCTCTGAAAATAGAAGCCCAGAGTCAAGGATGGGCTCCACAGCTGGGAGCAGCAGAGCCATGACCTGCAGCTGCACATGTAACATCCAAGTTAAAAAGGAAAAAGTGTCAGGGCTGCTGACAGCTGGAGAATCTGGAGTTGAGACCCCAGCTACAAAAGGCAGCACTGTGAAAGGGAAATGCGGCATGACAGCTGGCCTAGGCGAAGTCTAGAGCCAGTGGAAGAGAAAGCCACAGTTTTGTTGTTGCCTTTTCTTTCTTTTTTTTTTTTTATTATATACTAGAGGCTTATTGCATGAAAAGATTCGTGCAATAGTCCTTCCTTTCCCCCTGGCTGCCTGCACCGGTTTTCCTTCGGCACCAGGGACCCAGACCTTCGCTCTGGCCAGAGCCACCTTCAAAGCCTTTGCTGCTCCAGCCGGAGCCGCTTTGATTGCAGCTCTGGCTGGAGCCACCTTCAAAGCCTTCGCTGCTCCGGCCAGGGCCACCTTCAAATCCTTTGCTGCTCTGGCCGGGCCGCCTTCAGTCTTCGTTCTGCCGCTTCGAGCCTACATGTGCAAATTAACCGCCATCTTTGTTGGCGGTTAATTTGCCTATCTTGCTGATTAGCCAATGGGAAGCGTAGCAAAGGTACGGTCAATTACCCTGTTTGTCTATTATTAGATAGGATATTCATTTTATCCTTCAAACAATACTATGGGGTGGGTACTCTTATCCCCATTTTATTTTTTATTTATTTTTAAATTTTGTTTTATTGCTTAAAGTATTACAAAGAGTATTATATATGTCTCCTTTTTTTCCCCTTCTTGACATTCCCCTGTTGTTGCCTTTTCTCTAAACCCAGAGAGTAGGAGTTTTCAGTTGCAACTACTCACCCAAGGCTTTGGTGTAGGGAGGGAGGCATGGACTTGAGGTGTCTGAGGAGAGACGGGGGAGGGAAGTAGGACAGGGAGACGTGAAAAATCAGCAGCCAGGTGTCCTGCATTGGGTCATTCATATGCTTCCAAACCAAAATGGCCATTTTTCCTGAGAGGAACTAGCTACTCCCAATAGCCAGAGGGTAAGCAAAGAAAAAAACCACCCTAGGTGATACAACCTGCTGCACCACGCATTTTGAGCTTTATAGAGGAAACAAAGGCAAAGACCAAACTTATGGGTTTGAACACTCTTTAGAAGCCCTCAGTGACTGGATTGGAGATGTGGCCATCTGCCCCACTATTCTGGGAACTAGACTGACAAAAATTCCAGGGTCCCAGCTGACCCCATTGGTCTCCATATAGGATTTCTGTCCAGACAAGGGCAGAGTAATATTTTGGGACACTTGCAGAGGAGTAGCTCTGGGGCAGGAAAACACACCCACCATATTCCCTGAAAGCAAACAGCAACTCCCCCACATAAAGCCCTGTCAGAAACAGACTTTTGAGTGACTGAGATTGATAACTGGCTAACAGGCAAAGGTGGGAAGAGGCAAAGCCCAGGGAACCAGGGGAACTTTGCTGAACCAGCCCTGTGCCCCATGTGGCTAACAAACCTACTTTAGAGGTCAGATTGATCCCTCCTGCTTGCAGCCAAGTCCTGTGGAGACAGACACAAGCGTTGGGTTGGTAGATTACCTGAAGCTTCAAGCAGGTTGCTAAAAGCCAAAAGACAGTGCTGAATAATGGTTAGCACCTAAGTATCTAACAGGAAGCCCAGAATTGGCACACAGAGCAGAAGAGTGGATCCTTAGTGAACTCTCATTGGGAATTAAACTCAGATGAAGCTAAAGCCACTTCACTTTTTTTCTTTTCTCTCTTCTCTTTTTCCCTCCCATTTTTTTCTCTTTTCTCCCTTTTAAAAGTTCCTTTTTTTGTTTTTAAAAATTATCTTCTTTATATATCTGCTTTATTGATTAGTTATTCTAATCTCTGTGGTTTCATTCATATATCTAATTTTCCTCTTCTGTTCCCCTACTCAATTTTCTTTTTTTTTTTACTACCTAATTCCCCCCCCCTTTCTTTTCTTTTTCTTTTCTTTTTCTTGTGATTTCTTTTTTTTTTCTATTCCTTAATTTAGGTCTATCTGGCTTTTCCTCTATTTTCTTTTTCAAAATAGTTTTCTTGTCTTTTTTTAAAAAAATTTTTTTAAAATATATTTTATTGATTTTTTACAGAGATCAATGGAGAGGGATAGAGAGTTAGAAACATCAGTGAGAGAGAAACATCGATCAGCTGCCTCCTGCACACTCCCCACTGGGTATGCGCCCGCAACCAAGGTACATGCCCTTGACTGGAATTAAACCTGGGATCCTTGAGTCCACAGGCCAATGCTCTATTCACTGAGCCAAACTGGTTAGGGCGTTTTCTTGTCTTTTTATTTCTATTCTCCCTCCTTTATTGTAAACTGTTTTCCTAACCCTATCCCTCTAACTCTTTATTCTTATGTTCTCTATTTAAGCTCTGTATTTACATATTCAGTCCCAGTTTTTATTGTTGTTTTTCATTTGTGCTTTTTTGTTTGTTTGTTTTGTTGTGTTTTCTCCCTGTATTTTGACTTTCTTTTATTTTCTATTATTCTTGCTCTTTTTTCTCTTTCCTAATTCTGTCTTCTCTAGTGGTCACATTTGTTGGTGTTATAAGGGTCTTGTATACATTCTTGTTTTGTTTCTACTGTCATCTTTTGTCTTGTATTCTTTTCTGTTCAGCCAGCACCTCCACAACAGCTTGCATGACAAGGTCAGGGGTGAGTCACATAGTCAGACAACCTGAGAGGAGACTCAATCCACGAATGGAATAGTACCATTCAAGACCCAATTATAACAGGAAAACCCAAATAAATCAAGTAGGGGGCTTTACTACAACAGCCAGCTCAGGAGATATGAGAGACTGCACCACTGGGTCCCACAAAACACCAACTATATAATACCACCCCCAAAAATCTGGGTGGCATAGCAGTTTTATCTAATACATAGAAACAGATAAGAGACAGCAAAAATGGGAAGACAAAGAAACAGTCTTTAAATGAAAGAAAAGGGAGGAATCGCCAGAAAAGAAACTGAATGAAATGGAGGCAAATAATCTGTCAGATAAAGAATTCAATGTAATGGTTATAAGGATGCTCAAACATCTGACTGAGAATTAGAAGCCACTCAATTAGAATTATAAGGAGCTGAATGAGAAATACACCAACATGAATAATAATCAAGAGGAAATGGAGAATGACATGGCTGAAATAAAGAACACCCTGGAAGGATTCAAGAAGCTAACTATAAGAAGACTACAAGAAGCTGAGGGCTGATTCAGCAAGTTAGAAGACAAGGTAGAAAAAAACGAAACAAAACACCCAAGAAGAGCAGCAATTGGAAAAAAATTAAAAAGCAGGAGGAGAGTTTAAGGGAGTTTTGTGACAACATGAAATGAAGCAATATCCACATAACAAGGGTGCCAGAAGGAGAAGAAGCTGAGCAAGGAATAGAAAATCTATTTGAAGAAATAGTGACAGAAAACATCCCTGACTTGGGGAAGAAAAAAGTCATGCAAGTCAAGGAAGCACAGAGAGTTCCAGTCAAGATGAACCAAAAAGACCCACACCAAGACACATCATAATTAAAATGACAAACATTACAGACAAAGAAAGAATCTAGAATGCTGCAAGAGAGAGACAGAAATTTACCTACAAGGGACCTCAAGTTAGACTTTAAGCTGATTTCTCAATATAAAAACATCAACCCAAAAGGGAGTAGCATGAAATATACAAAATAATAAAAATGAAGGGACTGAATCCAAGAATACTCTATCCAGCAAGGCTATCATTTCAAAGTGAAGGTGAAATCAGGAGCTTTGCAGACATTAATAGGCTAACAGAGTGTATTGAAACCAAACTAGAAATGCCAGAAATCCTAAAGTGACTATTGTAAGAAGAAGAAATAGAAAGAGAGGGAGGAGCACAGGCATAAAGAATAAAAATGGCAGCAAACAAGTACCTATCAATAATAACCTTAAATGTAAATGGTTTAAATCAGCCGTGGGCAAACTACGGCCCGTTTGAAATGAATAAAACTAAAAAAAAAAAAAAAA
>NW_005357414.1:3298263-3313332 GCF_000412655.1 Myotis brandtii | reverse complement strand
TGAAAAAAAAAAAAAGCTGGGGTAACAATACTTATATCTGACAAAAATGACCTAAAATGACAGCCAAAACAAGAGATGATGAAGGCAAGTTCATAATACTAAAGGGTTCTATACAACAAGATGATATAACATGGTAAACATATATACAACCAATACAGGAGCATCCAAATACAAAAAACATCTTCTGGAGAACATCAAGGAAGATATCAACAACAATCCTATATAATGAAAGTGTACTATGCAAATTGTCCCCTTGACTGGAGTTCTTTTGGGAGTTCGACCAGGGTGCAGGCTGGCCAGGGGAAGGGAGGAAGGCCCTGGCTGGCAGTGCTAGCAGGTGGCTTGGGAAAGGGAGGGAGGCCCTGGCCAGTGGCGGCAGGGGGCAGAGGGGGGAAGGGAGGGATTACCTGACCAGCTGCCGGCAGCCTCTAGGGATCCTACCAGTGCATGAATTTCATGCACTGAACCTCTGGTACAATCACAATAGGGGACTTTAATACCCCACTGACTAGATAAATCTTCTAGACAAAAAAATCAACAAGGAAACAGCAATCTTAAACAACTCACGAGATCAGATGGAACTAATTGACATCTTCAGAACATTTCACCCCAATACAATGGAATATATATTCTTCTCAAGTACACATGGGAAATTTTCAAAGATAGACCACATGTTAGGACACAGGCTAAGTCTCTACAAATTCAAGAAGATTGAAACCATATCAAGCATCTTCTCAGATCACAATGGCATGAAATTAGAAATCAACTACAATAAAAACAATCAAACACATGGAGGCTAAATAGCATACTATTAAACAGTGAAGGGGTTACCAAAGAGATCAAAGAAGAAATAAAAAAAAAACATATTGGAAACAAATGAAAAGGAAAACACAACAATCCAAAATCTATGGGACACAGTGAAAGCAATCCTGAAAGGGAATTTCATAGTATTACAGGCCTATCTAAAAAACAAGAAAAATCAAGAACAACTATTTAACCCTACAATTAAAGAATTAGAAATAGAGCAACAAGAAAAGACCAGAAACGTAGTGTGAAGAGTGGCTACAGTGTTTGGAGAGGGTTCAAGCCTCGGACTAATGAGAGGGCACAGTCCTCCCATGTCAAAGCCACATGCAGGTCCCAGTTTAGAGGGCAAAGGCCTACCAGCACAATTATAGCCAAAGCCTATGGTTATAAGCTTGACCTTATGGCCTGAACCTGTAGTTCTAGGTAACTAAGGGATGTGGCTGTGGCAGGTGCAGTAAGTAAGCTTGATAGAATTCCCAGGTGCATGTAATTAAGTAGATTCGAAACTTGCAAGAACATCTATATTAATAATAGCCTAGGTCAGTGATGGCGAACCTATGACACGCTTGTCAGAGGTGACACGCAAACTCATTTTTTTGGTTGATTTCTCTTTGTTAAATGGCATTTAAATATATAAAATAAATATAAAAAATATAAATCTTTGTTTTACTATGGTTGCAAATATCAAAAAATTTCTATATGTGACACGGCACCAGAGTTAAGTTAGGGTTTTTCAAAATGCTGAAATGCCGAGCTCAAAAGGTTCGCCATCACTGGCCTAAGTGGTCATCACACCCTCACGCATCTCCCCCTAACGTCATCACAAGATGGCCATCACAAGATGGGTGTCACAAGATGGCCATCAGGGAGGGCAGTTGTGGGTGATCAGGCCACAGAGTAGCAGTTAGGGGCAACCAGGCAGGCAGGCAGGTGATCAGTTAGGAACCAGCGGTCCCAGATTGTGAGAGGGATTTCCAACTGCTGGTTTAGGCCTGATCCCACCAGTCGGACATTCCCTAAGGGGTCCCAGATTGGAGAGGGTGCAGGCCGGGCTGAGGGACACCCCCTGTGCACAAATTTCATGCACCAGGCCTCTAGTTGTAAACATCTTGACCATGCCTTTGCTTTGCCTCGTGGGATCTGACTATAAAATAAAGACTTAGGTACAGGCTGTGGCACTGTCTCTCCATCCGAGGACAGTGTCCCACCTGGTCCCAACTGTATTCTCTTGTCTGTCTTCTTTAATCCTTCATCACCCCTCCTCAGGTTCACCACTGGCCATGCTGAGTGTGGTTAAAAGTAGAAGGAAGGAAATAATAAAGATCATAGTGGAAATAAATGACATAGATGAGAAGAGAAAAACAATAAAAAGATCAATAAAAACAAAGACTGGTTCTTGATTTTGAAAGGATAAACTGATGAACCTCTATCTAGACTCACCAAGAAACAAAGAAAGAGGGACCAAATAAACAAAATCAGAAACGAAAGAGGCGAAGTCACAACTGACCCCACGGAAATATAAAGGATCATAGAAAAGAAAAGAAAAAAAATCTATGAACAACTCTATTCCAACAAACTGGACAACCTGGATGAAATGGACATATTCCTAGAAAAATACAATCTTCCAAAACTCAATCAGGAAGAATCAGGAAACCTGAATAGGCTGATAACTACTGATGAAATTGAAGCAGTAATAAAACAACTTCTAGCAAATAAAAGACCTGGTCCAGACAGCTTAGCAGGAAAGTTTTACCAAACATCCAAAAAAGAACTAACACCTATCCTCCTCAAACTATTCCAAAAATTCAAGAGGAAGGAACAATTCCAAGCTCTTTCTAAGAGGACAGAATTACCCTAATCCCAAAACCAGATGAAGATACTACAAAGAAAGAGAATTTCAGGCCAATATCCCTAATGAAGAAAAATGCAAAAATCCTCAACAAAGTTTTAGCAAATAGGATCTAGCAATACATTAAAAAGATCATACACCATGACAAAGTGGGATTTATTTGGGGATGCAAGGCTGGTACAATATCTGTAAATCAATAAATGTGATACATACATTAACAGATTGCAAGACAAAAATCACATGATCATATCAACTGAAGTAGAAAAAGCATTTGACAAATTCCAACACCATTTCTTGATTAAAAAAACTCTCAGCAAAGTGGGAACAGAGGGATCATATCTCAAAATAATAAAAGCCTTATATGACAAACCTACAGCTAAAATCATACTCAAAAAGCAAAAACTAAAACCATTTTCCCTAAGAACAGGAACAAGACAGGGATACCCACTCTCACCACTCCTGTTCGACATAGTACTGGAAGTGCTAGCCATAGCAATCAGGCAAGAAGAAGAAATAAAAGGCATACAAATGGGAAAGGAGGAAGTAAAACTGTCATTCTTCACAGATGGCATGATATTGTACATAGAAAACTCTAAAGACTCCATAAAAAATGCTAGATTTAATAAATGAATTCAGCAATGTATCAGGATACAAAAGTAACACCAATAAATCTATGGCATTTTTATACACCAATAATGAACTCTCAGAAAGAGAAATCTAAAAAAAATCTTATTTACCATTCCAACAAAAAATTAAGATACTTAGGAATAAACATAACCAAGGAGGCACAATACCTGTACTCTGGCAACTACAGGATATTGAAAAATGAGACAGAGGAAGACATAAACAAGTGAAAGAATATACTATATTTATGGATTGATAGATTCAACATCATTAAAATATTCATACTACCCAAAGTAATCTATAGATTTAATGCAATCCCTATTAAAATATCAACAGCAGCCCTAACCGGTTTGGCTCAGTGGATAGAGCGTCGGCCTGTGGACTCAAGGGTCCCAGGTTCGATTCCGGTCAAGGGCGTGTACCTTGGCTGTAGGCACATCCCCAGTAGGTGGCGTGCAGGAGGCAGCTGATCGATGTTTCTTGCTCATTGATGTTTCTAACTCTCTATCCCTCTCCCTTCCTCTCTGTAAAAAATCAATAAAATATATTTAAAATAAAATAAAATATCAACAGCATATTTCAATAACCTAGAACAAACTCTCTAAAAATGTGTATGGAATCAAAAAAGATTCTGAATAGCCACAGCAATCTTGAGAAAGAAGAACAAAATTGGAGAGATCACAATACCAGATATCAAGCTGTACTACAAAACCACTGTAATAAAAACATCCTGGAACTGGCATAAGAACAGGCATATAGTTCAGTGGAACAGAACAGAGAACCATAAAATCATCCCAAGCTATTATGTTCAATTAATATTTGACAAAGTGGGAAAACACATACAGTGGAGTCAAGACAGTTGCTTCAATAAATGCTGTTGGGAAAATTGGACAGATATATGCAAAAAAAAATTGAAACTAGATAACCAACTTACACCACACACAAGAATAAACTCAAAATGGATAAAAGACTTAAATGTAAGATATGAAATCATAAAATTCTTGGAAGAAACCATAGGCTGCAAAATCTCAGACTACTCTTGTAGCAGTATGTTTACTGATACAGCTCCTAGGGCAATAGAAACTATGGAGAAAATAAACAAATGGGACTACATCAAAATAAAAACCTTCTTCACAACAAAAGAAATCATTAACGAAATAACAAGAGAGCCCACTGCATGGGAGAACATATTTGCCTATGATACATCTGATAAAGGGTTAATCTCCAAAATTACATATGTAATGACATACAACTTAACAAAAGGAAGACAAAAAAATCCAATTTAAAAATAGGCAAAGGACTTAAATAGACACTTCTCCAAAGTGGACATACAGAAGGCCAAGAGGCATAAAAAAATGCTCAAAGTCACTAATCTTCTGAGAGATGCAAATCAAAACAACAATGAGTTAAAAATAGGCAAAGGACTTAAATAGACACTTCTCCAAAGTGGACATACAGAAGGCCAAGAGGCATAAAAAAATGCTCAAAGTCACTAATCTTCTGAGAGATGCAAATCAAAACAACAATGAGTTACCACCTCACACTTGTTAGAATGGCTATTATCAACAAATCAACAAATGAAAAGTATTGATGAGGATGTGGAGTAAAGGGAACCCTAGTACATTGCTGGTTGAAATGCAGACTGGTGCAGCCTCTGTGGAATTGTTTCCTCAGAAAATTAGAAAGGGAAATAGCATTTGACCCAGTGATTCCACTTCTAGGAATATATCCCAAGAAACCAGAAACACTAATCAGAAAGAATATATGCACCCCTATGTTCATAGCAGCACAATTCACCATAGCTAAGATCTGGAAACAGCCGAAGTGCCCATCAGCAGATGAGTGGATTAAAAAACTTTGGTGCATCTACACAATGGACTACTAAACTGTGGTAAAAAGAAGGAATTCTTACCATTTGCAACAGCATGGATGGAACTGGAGAGCATTATGCTCAGTAAAATAAGCCAGTCAGAGAAAGATAAATATCACATGATCTCACTCATTTATGAAATATAATGAACAACATAAACTGATGAATAAAAACAGATTCAGAGACAGAGAAGCATCAATCAGACCTTCAAACTTCAGAGGGAAGGTAGGGGAGGGTGGGGGTAAGGGGAAGAGATCAACCAAAGGATTTGTATGCATATATGCATAACCCCTGGACACAGACAATAGGGTGGTGAAGGCCTGGTATGGGGGGCAGGGGTGGGTTGGAAGAGGTCAATGGGGGTAAGAAGGGGACATATGTAATACTTTCTACAATAAAGATGTAAAAAAGAAAGAAATATGTAATAACACAGTGAATACAATACCTTATTCTAGATTGAGATGCAGCAGGTGGTGGTGAAAGTCCTTTGAGTCTTATAGATAGGATCATGTCATTGATTTATTTAGAGCTGGTTATTTATTTCAAGAAAGAATGCAAACTTATCAGCATAGGAATCCCAGAAATCTGATTTTATGACATGGAATTCATCAAAATACTCACAAGGAGACATTTAAATGGAAAATTCCTTCTGTTCAAGATTAAAGACCAGAGTCTGTTGTTACCAGTCATCTCTGGGAGTAAATTACACAGCCACCAGTTATACAACTTTATAATAGGACCTGGTGTAAGTAATAAAAAGAACAAAGATTGTGAGTCAGAAAACCTGAGTTCTAGTTAGGTTCTTCTAATACCAACTAACTACATAACCTTGGGCAAGTCATTTAATCAGGTTTTTATGGTCAGAGAATTACAGAATTATAACTTTTCTGTTACTATAACAGTAAAAACAGGAGGTGAGGAAGAGTCCAAAAGACAACATTTTATGGAAACAAAACCATTCTAAGCTAATATCTCTTTATATCACTACAGCAAATAATTGCAAAAACCACCAAAGAGGCAGAAGGAATTCAAATTAGGGGGAGGGGAACCTTGTATTAAGCAGCCCAGCCTACAGTATGCACAATAATTACCAAACTGATAAGTAGTTTGGTTTCTGCAAAAGCAAGGAAACATGAAGGAATGAAATTGAAAGGAAGCGACTTAGCAAGATGTCCCAAGGAAAGAGAATGTGCTAGGCTAGGTGATATCTTTCTACAGGGCACATTAAGTAATAGTGTGACTGAATATTTCTAGCTTTTCACCTTCAGAGTACATATTTGGATTATACTTCCTGGCCTCCACTGGTGCCTGATCAAGTCTGACCTATGGTATATCAGAAAAGTGATGTGTGTCACATGCAGAAATAAGATTTAATTGGTAGTGCAGTGTGAGACCTCCGGAGCTCTCTTTCCCTCTGACAGGACAGTCAGCAATGTTCCAGATGATGGCTGCTTTATCTGGTCCTAGTCTTAGGCTCACATAATATTTCCCATGTGATACATGATAGGCATGCAGTGTAAACAATAAATAAACTTTTGTTATTTTGAGACACTGAGGTATTGGGAGTCTTCTGCTACAGCAACAAAACCTACCCTAGCCTGACTGAAGGGATGGCAATTATGAAGTCAAGTACTCTACCTAACAAAGAGCAAAGATAATTTGACTGTTTTGCTCTTGACAGATGAGCCTCAATAAGGGCTTTGGTGCATCTCAGCGGCCTTGCCCTCAAATATTGTAAGGTTATATTATGAATATGAACAAAAGTATGTCACTGTTACTGGCAGCAAATAGTGGATGTGAAAATAAAGAGGACAGCTTAGGACAGGGCAGGCTCAGGGGACTGGTAACTTGATATAAATTCTTCCTGTCATTCTGTTTCAAGTAAATAGAGACGGAAAGTCATATGGCTCTTCAATGGCCTATCCAGAATAACTGGCCCTCAGCCAGTTTGAAGCCAGCAGGTGTCCTTCGTAATAGAGTTGGCACCTTCATTTTTCAATCTATTTAGTAGCCGAGTGGGCAAAAGCTGAACAAACAAGGAAGGGAGAACTACCTTTTTACCATCAGAGCCCTTAAAAATGACCAGGCTGAAAATAGTGTTACAAACTTTGGGGGATGACATTTTAAAATATATAACTCTGTGCAATTTAAAACTAACCAGTAAATTATTTTCTCTTGAAGACTCTAAGGATCATTGATCCTGTGCTAATCTGAACTACTTATAGGTATACGGATACTAAGATAATGCACAACGCTGCAGGAAACTGAGGCAGTAATTACAGGGTGTCTTCTTGGCATGACTTCTGTCCATTAGTAACACCTTAAATAGGGTGTTTGGATATGAAGAGACACACCACAGTGGTACGAGAACTGTCAATATTAGCTACAATTTACTAAACACATACATCAACCAGGCAATTTATAAGAACCTTATAGGTCTATTCCTCACAACTATATGAGGCAGATATTATATTTTTCAAATGAGCAGACGAAAGAATGTAAAAAGGAAGCGGAAGTGAAGGAGAAGTTATAGAAGGAGAAGTGAGTCCAAGAGTAAGATGCTATTGGTAGTGCAATGAGGATAAGGACTGAGAAGTAATTGAATTTGGTGATTATAAAGTGACCTTTAAGAAATCAATTTCAGTAAATTGGTTGGGGAGAAAGCCAGAATACAAAGAGCTAAACAATAAAGGAGTTGCAGGAAAGGATATGCACTAACTGTAGGCTATTTTTCCCATGAAATCTGGTTCTTTACACACACTTACCTTTATCCATATAAATCTCATCAAAGTGATGAACTGATTGACCTTCCCCAGAAAAATGCACATACATATCTAATTTTGTACACAATTTCAGGGCATTTATAAAACTACCTAAAACCCACTTAGGGACCCCAGCTTAGGAATGAATGATATATACCAAATTCAGGATGGTGGATATGGGGCTGTGGGAGTGGTACACAGTTGCTTTTAACTACATTGGTACTATTTTATTTCTTAGGTTGAGTTATGGTCCTATGTTCATTATATTATTTTCATTACATTATTCCATATGTTCATTATATTATTTTATATAATACTAGAGGCCAGGTGTATGAAATTCCTGCATGGGGGGGGGTCCCCCTCAGCCCAGCCTGCACCCTCTCCAATCCGGGACCACTGGTTCCTAACTGCTCACCTGCCTGCCTGCCTGATCACCCCTAACTGCCCCCCCTGCTGGCCTGGTCACCCCTAACTGCCCCCCATGCCAGCTTGGTTGCCCCTTACTGCCCCCCTCTGCCAACCTGGTTGCCCCTCACTGCCCCCCGCTGGCCTGATCGCCCCCAACTGCCCCCCCTGCGGGCCTGATCACCCCACGCAGCCTGCTGCTCAGTCGTTTGGTTGTCCCTCACTAACCACCCTGCTGGCTAGTCACCCCATGCAGCCTGTTCGGTCTTCCGTTTGGTTGCTTAGGCTTATATTATTATAGATTCATATGTATTATAACTTTTCTGTTGCCTAAAATGTTTCATAAACTTTTTAAATAGAAAAAAATGATTATACAACACAATATCTTTGTAGGAAATACACACACTAAAATATTTCAGTCATGTGACATCACATTGGCAACATACTCTCAAATAAAGAAAAACATTTTGTACTATACTTTGAAATGTTGCTGTAATTTTCAGATTGTTTCAAAATGGGAAAAGACAGGTAACACTAAACAGAAAACAAATTTACAAATAAAAAACCTTAACTAAGTACATACTCTTAGTGGTATACAGGAGGGAATAACCAATATGTACATTTACAGAGAAATGTACACATAGAAATGCACAGAGAGATCCTTCAAAGTAGAGAAATGGACTGCTGTTAATTTGACCCTAAAGTACACTGTTTTATGTCAGAATGCTCTTTTCCCCACTGGCTTAAGTTCTGACTGAGACAGTATAAACTGGCTATCACAAACTTTAGGGAGAATGGGAATTTCCATCTCCTCCCATGGCTTCAAGACTGAAGGGCTCAGACTGAGAGCTCAAAACAGTTGCTGGACATCAAACCAGAGAAAACTACAGATCTCTTTCAACTTGACCAGTATGTCTTTAATTATTCTGGCAGTCCATTAGGGAGAGATTTGGGAGGTGGGGGAGAAATATAATGTTTTAATTGAGTAGGCATCTCAATGATGTAACAACTTCTTGACCAAGGGAAGTATAAAAGTGGTGATTTAGGAAGATCGTATATAGAGGGGGGAAAACTAAAGACAAAGACTGTGATTAGAGTGTCAGCCTTTATAATACAGCTTTTATAATATAAATATTAAAAATGAATAAACAATAAAATAATATGTGTATTTATATTTGGTATGTGTATTTATGCTAGATATATATGATACAAGTAGTTATATGTTCAGGTAATTGTCTGTCATAAGAATGGGCAAAAGACTCATTGATCATGTCAGTATTTCCTGAAAAGAGTATACGTGGGAGGTAACAGGTTGATGTCTCTCTCTCTCTCTCTCTCTCTCTCTCTCTCCCCTCTCTTTCTCCTTCCCCCTTCCTCTCTCTAAAATCAATTTAAAATAAAAAACAAACCTCCTTTTTAAAAATAAAAAATCACTCAAAGCTTTACAGAGCAAGGAAAAACACCACTTAATTTTTGCTCCTTCCCCCATAGAAAATATGTCTCCCAAAGTATTATTAGTAATTCAGTCTTTTGGCCAGAGGTCCCAGACATTTGTGAGAAAGCATGGTCTCTCTGAGGTAAATGCTGTAGAGATTTTATGGCCAAGGAAATTTCCTCTGAGGAGCACCAATTCCCCTTCAGTGCAAGGAGACCAGATTGAAAGATAATGGCAAATGCTGCCCTATTGTTATTAGACAAGGGGAAAGTGGGACTTCAAAGATGCCTGTGGAGGTATCTTCAAACATAGTCTTTAGTTAGGTTTCCACAGGAGGTCACAAAGGTAGAGCAGCATAGGTAAAGTGGCTTTGGAGAAAGTGGAACAATTATGACAATTCTCCTTTTTCTCCCCTAGGAAGCTTGAAATACAAATTCAACACATAATTAGCAATTTTCTCTAAAGTGCCCCCTAAATGGCTTACAACCCATTTCTAGTAAAGAAGCCATCACAGTGAGTGGTGGGAGAATAACAACAATAGTCATCATGTTAGAGTTAATATATTTAGTGATTTTTCTAAGGCTATAGTTAGTGTTGGAATCTGTATTTGAACCTAGGAACATCTGGCTAAAGATTCCAAGATTTTATTTTTTAACCACACTATAATCCATAAAGGGAAAATATCAGGAAATATACCTCTAGCATTAAACATAGAACCCCCAAAAAGCTGAGTAATGACACATACCTCATGTTTTGCCTACATTTTATAAACCTGGATGGGACAGATGTGTGCCACAGGAATGTTCCCTTTGTGTATAAAGGGCTTGTCAGTGCTGCACACAGAGTCAGTGGCCAGTAATTACCATAATGCCTATCATACCTCACCTAGAGAAATACACCTTAGCACAGGCATTAGGGAAATGCTCTGAGGAGTCAGGGAGCAAAATAAGAGTGCAGGGAAGTTCTGGCCCTTTCCTATTCCTCCAGCTTCATAACATGCAGTGCTCTGCTTACCTCCCTCCACTTTACCTTTCACCTGCTCCAGCCACACTGGCTTAGTGCATGCCATTGTCTTTCAAGCAACAGGGATGATCACAGTGTTTGGCACATAGTAGGCACTAAATAAGTATTCACTGAAGAAAAGAAAGAGAAAAAACAAAGGAAGAGAGGATAGAAAGAAGGGGAGACAAGGCGACATATGTAATACTTTCAACAATAATTTTTTTTAAAAGGAATAAAGGGAGACTTCAAGAAAGTATTCACTAAAGTGGACCTTTATGGAAATATAATATGTTCACCTGTAGAGACAGGAGGAAGGCAAAGAATGAGAAAAGGACAGTGTTTCAAACAGAAGGAAAAACATGGTATGTTGATCCACCATCAAAGTATAAGTGTGATCTAAACATCAGTATCCTATATAATAAAAGGGCAATATGCAAATTGAGTGAATGGCAGAATGACCGGTCACTATAATGCCCACTGACCACCAGGGAGAAGACACTCAACGCAGGAGCTACCCCTGGTGGTCAGTGTGCTTCCACAGGGAGAGTGCTGCTCAGCCAGAAGCCCTGAGCTGGGCTACGGCTGGCGAGCACAGTGGCAGTGGCGGGAGCCTCGCCTGCCTCCACAGCAGCGCTAAGGATGTCCAACTGATGGCTTAGGCCCCCTCTCGAAGAGTGCTGCACACAGCACTAAGCCATCAGTCAGACATCCCCCAAGGGCTCCCGGACTGCGAGAGGGTACGGGCCAGGCTTAGGGACCCCCCAAGTGCACAAATTCCATGCACTGGGCCTCTAGTAAGAACAATAACAGGAGATGGGGACAGATGGTTAGGCAGAGCCAGATGATAACAGGTATAGGGAGCTTTTACAAATGTTGGAATGGCATAATTATATTTGTATTTTAGAATAGACCCTTTGCTTGCAGAGAAAAGATGTATTAAAAAAGTGGATGAGAGGTAGGGGATGGCTGAAATCAGAACAATCAGATTTGTTGTGGGAATCCAGAGAAGAGATAACAAAAAGTCTGTTTTAGAGAGACAGCACAACATAATGAGTTTTAACCCAAATTCTACTCTTTGCTTGATTTGTGATTTTGGATAAATCAGTTAATCTCTCTGGGCTGAGAATATTTTCCCTATATATTTCATAGGGTAGTCTTGTGCAAGTAATAACATAATATTGAATAAGTGCTTTGTAAACTTAAAGCATGGGAAATCATATGTCCTTATTAAGGTGGTGGGACAGGGGGAAAAAGAGGAGGGGGCAATTAAGAAACATGACCATTCTTATAGACATACCACCTACAAAAGAGAGAGTCTTGTCTAACAGCTCCCTTTTCCTCGTCATATATCAGTTGTCAAAATTGGGAAATGCTTTTTAACATGGTTGTTATTTTTCCATCAAAGCAATTGGTATTAGAGTTAGCATAAGTAATTCCTAATATTGACAGGGAAAGGGCACTTGTTACAGACCATTAGGAGTAGATCTGTTTAATCATTTGATATTCATTATTGATCACCTAATATATAATTGGCATTATCCTCTATATTGTTAATACAAGGATGTAGAGAGTAATATAGCCATATAAGCACAGGAATTTCACAATTATAGTACATAGTAGGTGCTACCAAAGGGGCTCAAAGAACCTTAGAAGCACAAGGGCTAGAAGAATGATTATTTCTGGAGAGGTCTGTTTCATAGAGGACATGACATTTTATCTGTGTAAAGAATGAGTAAACATTCACTAGGTAGAGGAGAAGGTGTAAAAGATGGAGAAAATCATTCCAGATACAGAGGCAGCTTATGCAAAAGTAAAAAGATGTAACAGAACATAAAGTGGTTTGGGAATGTAGAGAAGTTCAATCTGAATAAAGCGTAATGAGCACTATCAATTTGAAAAGGATGGGTGTCAGGAAAAAACAGAGACATAAAGCTGGAAAAGTAGCTGGGTCCAGATAATAAAGAGCCTTAAGTATGCTAAGCCAAGGAGTATGTATTTTAATCCTGGAAGAAACAAGAAACCCAGAAAAGGTTTTAAAACAAGAGATAATACAATTGGATTTGTTGTTAGTGAAATAAGTCTGGTGGTAGTGTAGAGATTAGAATGGAGTCAGTAGGTAAAACACACACACACACAAACAAAAAACAAAATCCTAGTTAAGAAGCTACTTATGTACGCTGATGAGGATGGAAACCAACATAATATAAATGGAAAAGCTGGATTCTACCAGTTTTTGGTGAAACTAACAGAAGTTAGTGAGAAGGATGGAGATAATGAGAGTTAGTGGCTGATCCTATAGTTTCTTGCTTTAAACTGGGTGGATGGTGATGCCATGTATCAAAAATCAAAAAAAATGATAGTATCAGGTTGGAGTGTCTGGAAGGACTAGAAAATAGTTTTATTTTTGGATACACTATGTTTGGGGCAATACAAAATAAAAATAGCTGACATTGGTTGAGTGCTTATACTAAGCTCTAGTTTAAGTACTTTGTATATATCAATTTATCTATATACAGGAACAAGAGCTTAGTAGGTTTGGAATTTAAAAGAGATGTCTAGCTTCAAAATATAAATTTGGAAGTCATCAATATATAGGAGGCAAAGTTAATACTACTGAGGCAAGAAGAAGGCAAAGGTTAAAATGCTGAGGAAACCCACCATTTTTGGACCAGGGAGTGATGGAAATTGTAAGCTTAACATTGGCAAAGACCATGCATTACTTGTTCACTACTATGTCACCAGAGCCTGGCATACTATTTAGAATACAGTGGTTGCTCAACCAATAAATGTTGAATGAGTAATATAAAAATATCAGGGAAGTATAAGGAGAAAAAATAAGCCATAGTGTTTTGGAAGCCAAAGGAAGAAAGGTAATGTAAAATGCCAAACACTATAGAAGAGACGTCAGATGGAATGAGGACTACAAAGAAACCATTGGGCTTGTCATTAGTAACTTTAAAGACAGTCATTTTGGTGTAGTAGAATCAGTCTAAATTGTAAGAGGCTTAAGGTTAAATGGTTTTTGAAGAAGAGTAGACAATGACCAGGAATTTGGTAATAATATGATTGAGGTGGTTAGAGTTACAGAGAAAAAAAATGAAGCCATGCTTTTTAAATACTCTAAACAATAAAGAATTTAAATGAAAAAATTCTAATTTAAAATTTTATATAAATTAAACTCAAGCCTTTTCTGACAAGATCCTTTATCAGGATGTTATATAGGTCAGAAAGGATAGAAGTTAAGATCAATTCTTATTATCAAAGTGAAATAATTTTTCCCCGAACTTAAGGGACTATGGTTCCTCAAAGGAAAACAAAAAAACTCTAAAACAAACAAAAATGTCATATTGATCCAAATCAGAAAAGTAAATTTTATTAGAAAATAGATATACTTAAAAATCACAAATTCATTGTTGCCATCTATATGTTTGTGTTTAGAAATACTCACCCATTTGCAAATATTCCTTGACTACCTAAATTGTAGTAGTCAAGAACATTGACTCCAGAACCCAGTTACCAGCATTTTACACGCTCCTTCTTATGCTTACTAACTGTGTGATCCTGGGCACGTTAATAAACTGCTCTGTTTCAGTTCTTTGCTTGTAAAATGGAGATAACTTGCTACAATGGTTGTATCCCTCCCCAAAAGACTCTCTTAGATCCTGTTATCCACACTCCATTCTCCCACTCCCCACGCCCTAAGAATAAATTTTATTTTACAAATTAAAAAAACAAAACAAAAACAAAAAACATGTTTTTATAATAAGAAGACTTCAGTATCATTTGTAGAAATGTATATATATATACACACACACACACACACACACACACTAGAGGCTCAGTGCACAAAAATTTGTGCACTCAGGGGGTCCTTCAGCCTGGCCTGTGCCTCTCGCAGTCTAGGACCCCTTGGGGGATGTCCACCTGCTGGCTTAGGCATGTTCCCCAGGGGATTGGGCCTAAGCTGGCAGTCAGACATCCCTCTGACAGCCCAGGAGCCCTCGGGGGATGTCCGCTTGCCAGTGGGGAGCAGTCCTAAGCTGCAGTCGGACATCCTTAGCGCTGCTGAGGAGGCGGGAGAGGCTCCCACCACCACCACTGTACTGGTAGCTGTCAGCCTGGCTTGTGGCTGAGCAGAGCTCCCCCTGTGGGAGCGCACTGACCACCAGGGGGCAGCTCCTGCATTGAGCGTCTGCCCACTGGTGGTCAGTGTGTGTCATAGTGACCAGTCATTCCCAGTCATTCTGCTGTGAGGGTCAATTTGTATATTATCCTTTTATTATATAGGATAGAGGCCTGGTGCATGGGTGGTGGC